>NC_134861.1:47904323-48211198 GCF_049852395.1 Peromyscus maniculatus bairdii
ATGTAGAATGCTTTTGAAAGTGTGATAAATTCTAGTCATCCTTCCATGGGACACTTGACAATAAGCCAAACCCAAATGATCCTCAAAGGCAGAAAAGATTATATGCCTAGCAACTTCTAGAAATACTAGAAAGAAAGCACATGCTGGTCATCTCTACCCCAGAACACAAGAGGACAATTTCCAGGACTTTGGATTTTACAAGCACATTTTCTAAGGCATTGTCTCCATCTATAAAGTCTGTAGCCACATGGAAAGTAAGAAGTAGCCATATCTTGCCACAGTTCAGGTAGAATGGTGGCAAAACCCAACAGCTTTCCACAGTAAGTCAGCATATGAGTCTGAGAACAGTACCTCCATCTCAAGTCTGTCCTACTATCAACAAAAAGGACATCCCAGGCTTCTGCCAGAATAGAATCTCCAATCAACCACATTCAACACTTGCTATTCCAGTGACAGTATTATCTGGCCAAACCTGTAAGATCACGTTCTAGGATATCGGTAGGAAAATGGTTTGTTTACTTCCCTTTCCTCTGCTGAATGCACTCTGCTCCCACACTGTCCATTTCTGCAAAAGGAAGGTGAGGGAGAGAAGGAGGAATTGAGGGAAGGAGAGAGGAAACAACTAGATAGGAAACATGAAAAGATCTAGGCCAGAAATAAGTATTTCTGTAAAGTTCTACAAACCAAGTATTATTCTACTATAAGAACAAGCTTTGAACAATATATACATTATTTATCATGGCCACATTACAATAAAATCTTATTAATAAAAATAAGTGGCCAGCCAAATTTGGCTATGAATTAGTATTTTCCCATCCCTGGTATAGGCCAAGGACAATGAATAAATTTTGTCTCACAATCCAGCTTTGATTAGTGGGTAGATGTATTCACAAAGCTTGGTATTCAGAAAGACTCTAAGACTATCTATAGGCTCAAGAGGATTTGTGATCAATTAGTGATGTCTGCTGTGGCTGTCAGAAGGGTCACTGTGCTGCATGCACCAATTTTGCCACCTTGGTTAAACTTTGAATGCACTAAAAAGTTTCTAAAAAAGAATGTGTGAAACAACAATTTTTTAAAGCAGGTTGAGATCAATCAAAGCTAAATGATCACCAACTGACTGCTCTGCCTTGTTCTCTAGTAAACTTCTTGTCTTTTCTTTTCTAAGTGGGTCACAAATCAGGAACTCCCGATTTAGAAAAAGAAGAAAGTAAGTCAATAGCATATCTATAGGCTAAATCTAAAAAGTAAATGGCCCTTTGAGTAGTTGGATGAAGCAGGATTCCCATTCTTATCTGAGTTGGTATGTCAGATTACCTAGGTTTAAGAAACATCCTGCTCTCTGTTCAGCAGAAGCAACTGCACCGGACAGAAATAAACTCAGCACTAATATATCCAGAAGAGTCCTTTCTACAAGCAGCGTCGTAGTCAAAAAAAGAGATGGTTCGAGACATTTACTTTGATTTAATGTTAAACTTGCAAGTAAATACATAAAGCCTCGATGTCATAAAGCTAATTTAAAAGGGACATTTCTCCTTATGGCTCTCTGGAGTATTACAGATTCTCTGATATTCCTCTGCCACCGTGTAGGATGCATTAAAGAACTGAAGCCATAATTGTGGATATCAGAATACGTGGGTCAATGGGATAAATCATCTAAATGAATTGGTTGATACAACTTCAAGTCCTTGGTAATAAGTTCTCTTAGTCCCTGGCAGGTGGGCAGAAAGCTCTAGAATAAATCCAGTTTTTAGAACAGCAGAGGAGGGAATTCAAACAGATTTCCCAAACATGGCAATTTTTACACACAAGACAACTTCTACTTTGCAATATTATCCCTGGAGAATAGAAAATAATAAAAGTAGACAAAAGGATACATGCATTGAAACATCAGTGTGTCAGGTCTAGTGGTGTCAGGTCTAAAATCCTAGATATTTAGGAGGCTCGAGACCTGCCTCTGCTACACAATGAGTTCAAAGCCAGTCTGAGCAACGTAGACTCTAACATACAGAGCAAAGCAAGGGCTAAGAATGTTAAAGGTCCTAGGTTCAACCCTCAGTACCACAAAATTAAAATAATGAATAAATAAAACTTATGCTGTGGATTTTTCAGACTTCTGCAATAATTATGTATATTATTTATGGTTATAAATAATTTCTTCTTACAGAAAAAAAATTTTTTAAATTAAATCTAACTGGAAAATAGATACCAGTTTGATGACAGCCAACACAGGCCAAATTTTTAAGGTAATCAAGTTTTTCTGATTGTCTCTCCAATAAATAGAAAGTAAAAATAACGAAATAACATAGAAAGGCTAGTGAAAATTATTCCAGACAGTACCATATTGCTAATCTATGGAGATCTTGGGACAACAGGAATTTAGGATAATACAGCTTTTACACTAAATTCAGTTCCAATTATCCTGACAATTTTGGACAAGTAAAAAACTGTCGAGTGCACTGGCCAGATATAGATAGAATTCTGTCTAAGATTTCTGTGCATTACCATTCATAAAATATGTATGACTTTATCAACTTCCTAAGGAGAACAAGAAGCTGCCTCCCTCTAGAGTAGAAAAAGTCAGGGGAAAGCCGAAGAGTCAATAACACTCCTCACTAAATACTGGGGGAGCTTAATGAGCGACCTATATAAGAATTCTGTCTTAGCTGTTGTCAAGTTGGAGGACACTTTCCATGATTAAAATCCCAAATGGGAGACTGTGATCAAACTCAGAAATGAGGATGCTGGATTTTTCTCTGCATCATCCACATTGTGATCAACCTACAAGTATGTGTTTATTACAGTAAAGAAGAAGCCGCTTCAATGGCAAGGAACCCTGGAGATTCTTTCACCCATGTGTTATTTGGGCTATTTACCCACAACAAAGCCAACAGCACTTTCAGTCCTTCTACAAAGGACATATCAGCAAGAACACCCGAGCTGCTTCCCAGGTGTCTGTCTAAGCTCCTATCCCCTGACCGCTGCTGTGCAAGTTATCTCCGTATTCGATGTTGTTGAACATATTTGATATGAAAGCATTGTCTGTGTGCTCCTAGAATCTAACGAGTCTCTCCCCCAGAGTTGCCAGCAAGGTGCTGATTAATTAACTGAAGTAGTGAAGCTGAATCATCCAACAGCTGTTTCGAGACTTGTCATTAGCTTGGTCTCCTTTCCTGTCTATTAGCTTTCTTGCAGTCGTGCCACAGAAATGCAAACCCAGGGAACTCGCTGTTAGCATTCACCTTACCACCAGTGCCCTGGTGGATGCAAAAGGGACAGGAAGGGTCGAGCTGAATTTTCATTTAAGGAAAACTGGATGAGGAAGCAGGTTGGAAAGAGAAGAGCACAGGGAGGTGGAGAGGGGGTGGAGACTCTGGAGACTCCCCAGAAGCCAATATGTCTTGTCATTAGTTTTTGACAGTTGACAACAGGACTGCCCTTTGCATGACACATCAGAGAGGAATTGCCAGATCTCAGGAGCTGGTAGGATAGTTCCAACACTTCCTCCTGAGACCTCCTGCCAGGGGAAGAAGCCCTCTGCCATTCTGAGATGGGGAAGGACTGCAGAGCAGAGCCCAGAGGCAGATGTAGAGGCTCCTCTGGAATGGTGACAGTTGGCGGAGCATTCCAACCTGTGGCCCTCAGCTGTCCCCAAGAACAAGATGGTTATGCAGAGCGGCAGATCTATATTAAGCAGCAGATTGGAAGTAGGGCTGAGCTGATGAGACACAAGCTCGTCATTAAGTGTTGTGTGGTAAAGACCAGAGAGCAAAACAAAGGACTGGACAAGTCCCTTCTTCCCTCCCTCCCTCCTTCCTGAGTCCTTTCTTTTCTGTTTCCTTCTTCCCCTTTCTTCTTCCTTCTTTCCATCTCCTTCCTTCCTTTTAATCTTTTACACTTCATTCCCTTTCCTGTTTCTTTCCTACCTGTCACTCTTGCCTCTCTTCTCCTTTTTCTCCCTCCCTGCTTCTTTTCCCTTCTCCATCCTTCTCCCCTTCCATGTCTTCCTTCTTATCTCCCCTCGTTCCCTCCTGCCCTTGTCCTCCCCTTTGTCCTTTTCTTTTCCTTTCCCGACATTTTCCCATCTTTCCTTTAGATACATTTCTAAATCTACCTGCAGACTCAGTGAGAAGCAACAATGGCTGCCACACACCAGTCACCAAAATGAATGCATAGCAACCTATGTCCAGTTCATCCCAGGTACCACCTGGTGGCCCCACTAAGCTCCGCCTATTCCCTCTGACCTGAATCGCAGGGACTTGGTACGGAGAGACTGGTGCTAACACCTTCTGCTGCTGTTAGAGTCACTCTTAAGCATTGTTGTTCGCTGTGGGCCCTCCTCACATTGGCTTCACTTTATCACAAGGAACTAAAGATGCTCAACTCTCAAAACAGTGAAAATTAAAGATGTGCTTAAATAGTAACTAATCGGGTCATCAGGGCATACAATAAAGAAGCCAAATGCATCTCCCCGATGCAGCAGGTGCTTTTGTGTTAATGAAGCAGATAAATGCAGCAATGAATGTGCTGCTACAGACAGAGCATCTGCCTCATGATAAAATTAAGTCTTGTGACAGAAATAAATCACTGTGGGGGAAACTGTAAGCTATTATCCAATGGGATTTTTTTTTCTTATTTTCTTATGTGACAGGATATATCGGATTCCCCAACACTAGACAGCTAAGTGCACCCACAATTTGATGATAAATCAGAAAGATTGCAGGACTAGAAATTTAACAGCTACTTATTTTTCTGTGATGTAGAGATAAGGAGAAAATTTTAGTGAATATCTGTTAAATTGGGACTCTCTCTTTTTCCCCCCTGATAGTCTGGTCCTCTGATTCTGTGTCATATCATCACACAATGCCAACAACCAGCAGTGAGGAAAATAGATTTTGGACTAAGATAAATAAGGAAGCTACTTATCTCCCTCTTGCTCTTCCAATACTCAGCTTTATCTAAAGAGTACCATAGAAAGGCTACTTCTGACACAAAAATATACGGTTCTTATTACACTTCCCTTTTTATCCTTTTCAATTGTTTTAAAAATGGTAGTAACAGTGTGTTTTTTCTCTTTAACATATTTTACAAAATATTTTTACAGTTGAACAATACAATAGGAAAAATCCATATATCATGTTAAAAACACACAGAAACTCATCGAGCTGAGGCTCAGTTTACCATATTTGATAAATGTGATTGGTAAAAACATACCTGCACATTTCCAGGATTCTCTTCGTTATAGTGTCCTATGAATATGTAGGACTGGGGGCAAGGGATCTATCTCCCCAGGATGTACCTCTGCTTCTCCACACTGAATCATTACAGTACCCTGAATCTTTTGCTAAACCTTGCATCACTCACGCACCATCATGATGGATAATATAGATTGCCCTTGAAAGCCAGAGAGAGGTAGGAGTGACTGACTTTTTTTTTTCCTTTCTGGCACTATTTTTTTTTTTAATGAAAACATTGTACTGTACATCTTCAAAAGGAACCCTGTCCATTGTATAAAGACATAGTGACGACTTAGGGACTAACATAGCAGAGGAGACTGGGAAACAGTGTTAAGTCCAGCAGCTATACTTCCAAAGCCAGACTAAAACGTTTCGTTACAGATGAAGCCAAGCCCATGGCAAAGCTGCTGCTAGGGAGTCCTCCCCTCCTTACGTTCTGTAGTATAGAAGGGGGAAGGTAGCACTGGCTGGAGAAACATTAAACATTCATCATGGATAATTACGGATCTCCTTCAGGAACTTCAGCCCGTCTTCAGAGAAAGCTAATTCTCCACAGCAACACGAGGAACGCTGTTAAAGAACCATAAACATACAGTTCATACTACCCTTTAATTAGAGTGTGGAGCCAAAGTGGGTGCTAGAGAGCCAGAGAAAGAGATTTAATGTCTCTATCAGTCCAAGAAGAAAGGGGCATGATCAGCCAAAGCGCACACTGAGCCCAAAGCTTACCAAGGAAAGGAGCAACGAGACAGTGCAGCCAGTCGCTTGGCGAGACTGCTGGGAAGATGGTCGTTCAGTGGGGCTTATTATTCATTTACTGTGGCTCATAAATTGGGGGATACCACAGAAAAGCAGAAGTTGAAGACAAACATTCTGGTGAGGACCTGGAAACCTGGCCCACACCTCTGCTATAGACATTGCACTGGAAATACACCATCACTCCCAGAGAAAAGAAATCACTATATTACAATTTGGCAAAATAAAGGGGGGAGGGGAGGATAAAAAACAAACAAACATGAGATCTTGTGGTAACCCCAACATTAATTATGGTCTTTTAAACAGCCACGATGTTATCTTTCTAGTTTTGTTTTCTGCAACAGAAACAAAATTGGTACATTCTCCACAGGAGCCACAAGATAAAGGACAGGAAAAGGCACCTCACAGCATCCTTCATCGTCTGTCACTGTCCAGCAGTTTGAATGTAGCTAGTCAGAAAGCCATACATATACATGTTGCATTTTCTTTTCCCTGTGATTTGTTTCTGTCACACATGCTAAACACAAGTCTGTGCAAACGAGAGGAATATACCCACATGATATGAGACTAGGTCTGCCTCACAGAGCCTTGATTCTTTTCAACAGCATAGAAGTTTGAGTGAGGTGTGTTGACACACACCTGTCATCCCTCTGTCACTCTGGAGGCTGAGCCAGGAGGATGCTAAGTCTCTGTGGTAGCCTGTGCCACGCGGCAAGTCCCTGTCTCGAGAAAAACTGAAATGGAAAGGTATGCTCATTTCAATTTGTTAGAGTTATTTAATATGACTATTCTCTAAATCAACACAGGGAAATCCACTTTTATAATGACACAAAAATTACAATCATGCTTGAAAGTTCTGGCCATGAGTCTACAAAACAAGTTTGAAATTCAAACCTTCCCATTTTCCTGAAGAGAAAGATCAAGAAAAAAAAATGGTTGCCTACATACACAAGTGGTTAGCAAGAGAGCCAATGTAGAGTACACAGCCTCTTAATGGAGTTCAATAGTCTCCCCTAAATGCAGTCAGACCTCCTGTCTTCTTGCCCCTCCAAGGAAAGAAGAGACCCGAAGGAAACTCGTGGTTCATTCCTTCAGTCACAGAGAACTCCGTTTAGTACGTTTTGAGTAGTCTGCATGCACCAAGGCTGCTAGAGCAAAAACAAAAGCATAGCTTCAGAATGGAAAGATACAAAGGAAATTCTCTTGGGCAGGTGTCTGTTGCTGATCTAGACGTGAACTAATGCTTATTAGATTGTGGTGCAGACCATCCACATCGTTAGGTGACAGGAGCTTCCAGTGTCAATGAGCCAGCCCTACAGACATCCGAGTAAAGGGCATGCTACAGTTGGGAAACAACAGAAACCTGGGAACAGGCATGAGTACTGCAATCGCGAGGAAGACCAAGATGGCTACCTGGAAAAAGGAGGAATGGAATAGGCAGGTAGACAGCCGTCATCAGTAGTTCCTACATCAGCTACTGCAGGAACCTTCAAACCATGGAAAGGAATTTGGAAAATTTTAGTGGCAACAGGAAGCAAATGGAGGGGGTTAAGCTGGAATAGGATAAGATCAAATTGATATTTTTTTTCTTCCCCCAAATCACTTTAGCCACAGTGTGAAGAATGGACTGACGAATGGAGATAACACACATGAAAGTCCTTTTGAAAGAAATATGTTCAGGCAAAATCTAAATGGAAGCAATGGTCGTTATTCCATAAACAGCAATACAATCTTCAAATATCATAAAGCAGATCTTTCAAAAAATGTCTCAAACCTTGGGACTAGGCCAAGGCATACAGTCTTTCCATGTTCTGAAAAGAAAATGAGTTTAGGACCTTTGAAACAGGTAAAATAAAACTGAGTTTGAGGCCAGCCTGGTCAACAGAGTGAGTTCCAGGACAGCCAAGGACAACTAAGACTTCGTGGAGAAACCCTGTCTTGAAAAAAAAAAATCAAAACAAAAGCAAAAACTGAGGGGCACCAGAACCCATCCATCTGTGTTGACATAGCAGACTGGGAAAGCCTGAACTCAATACAGGTGAGTTTAAAGCTACGACCATTTCAGAGTTCTGTTGCCTAAGCTTTGCAAACTGAATACAGAGTAAGCCATACTTGGAGAAACCCCAAGGATGCTCCAACTCCCTGAAGTAGTGTGGAGAGATGGAGAGAAATCGGCCACTGAATGGAGAAGACCAACATTATTTCTAGACTTAAGGTCCAAATTCCAAATCTGTATCTCACACAACTAGAAACTTCCTGAAATAAAGGCAAATTAAAACTGGTTTACTTCATTCTACCCATCTCCATTCACTAAACACTCTTCACCATTTGTTACCCTAGAGAGAGTCACCTTAAAGGTGGGTTGGATGATGAATTCCCAGGGATGCTCAGATAAGACAAAACATGAGAGCGACGGGTTATAAATCTCTTTAAGAAAATCACTAACTATGTTGCTGGTCTCCACTAAAAGACAAATCACTCTGCAGTTGAGAGGTAACACTAACTACACATCATGAAAAACTAAATATCTTGAACTTGAATAGGCAGCCTACTAGAAGAACACCAGGTCTGTCCTAGTTGCTGCTGCTATGGCTGTGATGACACACCAAGGCCAAAGGGTTTATTTGGCACATGCTTCCACATCACTGCTCATTATCAAAAGAAGTCAAGATAGGAATTCAAACAGGGCGGGAACCTGGATGCAGGAGCTGATGCAGAGGCTATGGAGAGGTGCTGCTTATTGGCTTGCTCATCAAGACTTCCTCATCCTGCTTCATTATAGAACCTGGGACCACCAGCCCAGGGATAGTACTACCCACAAGGACTTGGCCGTCCCATGTCAATCACTAGTTAATAAAATGCCCCATACAGCTGGATCTTATGGAGGGATTTTCTCAATTGAGTTTTCCCTGCATTTCAGAGGACTCTAGCTTATGTCCAGTTGACATGAAACTAGCCATTAAGAACTAGATTTGAGTTTGAATCTTGATTCCACCTTTACTGCTTGAATAACTCAGATTTCTGATTCTAAGTTGAATGTCATGTCGGCCAGTGTGGCAAATTTGGGGGAGGGTAAAATGGGTTTGTTTGTGAGAGCCATTGAAGTCACTCAGGAAAAGTGAACTTTGTGCCTATGTGTCTCATCTTTGCCTTTCAAACACTTTGTCATAGTCTTCAGAGAAATGACATCTTCAGACAAATGAGAATCTTTAAAATCAAGCCCTGAAGAAATAACTTGAGCCCATATATTATTTCTAAGAAAAAAGAATTTGCATTTAACAAATAGCTAGACTCTTGAAGTCAGTGGCTTAGTAAAAAAAAATATGAGTACCAAACATGTAAACCAACTTCTATTTTAATGTGAGATTTAAAAAAGAATTTTGGCAAAAGATATATGTTCTTTCTCAAAATGAGTTTTCAAAATACAGACTTAGAATAAGGTAGAGGCAAGGACTGTCCTAGACATTGTTATGAAAGAATTCAGCTTCCTGAACTGGAGCCAGCTAAGGGCAGAAGCCTGAAGAGTCAAGTCCTAATGTGTCACTACGAGCTGGGTCACCTCTGGTGAAAGCCAGCTCATCTTTTCAATAAGTTAATTAGCTGAGACATCCCTGCAGATCCTGCTGGGTCTGACACCATGACACTCCCATGGCCCCAATCTCACAGAGACTGAGAGGGTGGGACTGAGTGTTACAGTACTCACAGATTTTCATACAGACCCCACTGGACTCACGGACCTGAAGTGCTCAACCTGGGATATGGGAGTGACAAAGGGTTAGACCTATGAAAAGGACAAGCAGTAAGAGCCAGGGGAAATGTAACAGGAGAGAGGCAGCAGATGATGCAGAGTAGTGACTGGCTCGGGAACATGCTGATTGGTTCAAGGGAAAGCTAGATCAGCGGCAGAGGAGGGATAAAGGGAAGAGAGACCAGACCTTCCCCCAAACCAGAAACCTATGATCCCATTACCACATGGGTTGGGGAAGGTCTCAGATCAAGAATGGGAGTTGGAAGCTTTATGGAAGCGTGTTATCCCACTGAGGATCACAGGAATAACAGAGCGTTATGTACACTTACCTAGTTATAACCCAAGACAAGATGCAAAAGGAAGGTATGGGAGAGAAGGGAGAATGGAGGGAGACAGGGAGGGAGAGAGGAAACAACTAGATAGGAAACATGAAAAGATCTAGGCCCGAGATGAGTATTTCTGTAAAGTTCTACAAACCAAGTATTTTTCTACTATAAGACCAAGCTTTGAACAATATATACATGATTTATCGTGGCCACATTACAATAACATCTTATTAATAAAAATAAGTGGCCAACCAAATTTGGCTATGAATTACTATTTTCCCATCCCTGGTGTAGGCCAAATTCATCAATGAATGAATTTTATCTCACAATCCAGCTTCAATTAGTGGGTAGATGTATTCATAAAACTTGGTATTCAGGAAGACTCTAAGGCTATCTATAGGATACCAGTGAGGGAACAGGACAGACAGATTGATAGATGATAGATAGATAGATAGATAGATAGATAGATAGATAGATAGATAGATAGATAGATAGATAGATGTGTTTATGTATATATGTATGTTTATGGTGTGTGTGTGTGTGTGTGTGTGTGTGTGTGTGTGTGTGTGTGTGTGTTTACCAACTCAAACAGAAGTGACTTCTGCCTTTGTGGGGCATATTTATCATCTAGTAGAGGGGATAGACTTTGATTAAATATGACAAACACCAGCCACAGCTACAACACAATGCTCCAAAGGAGAGGAGCCTGGGTAAGTAGGAGTACAGAACAGGACACTAACCCAATCCAGCTGTAAGAGACCACTGAGGAACTGAACAATGACCTGATCATTCTGAGTGAGAAGTGACTTCAAAGACTGAAAGAAGAGTAGCCCGTGTGCAGAGGGACTATCCTTCCCCAGGATATAGTGGAGCTTTGAGAAAGCCCTGTGAGAACAAGGGGGATGCAGATGTGGGTTGACATAAGCAGAGAGTCAGATGGTGTGGGGCTCTGTCTTCATCTCAGGAACAACCTGGAGGCAGGGTGGGAGAAGTAGGGTACTCAGACTCCATGAAGCATGTGAGATAGAATGCATAGATGTAGAAGGGGTACTAGCAAAGAGGTGACTGCAGCAGTCCAGGCGAGAACTGGTCCAATGAGAGGAGATAGGCTTGGTGTTGCGCTCTGCTCTGGCTCAGCCACTCAGCCTGTCACCTCCTACACTCTCCACAAGCATTACAGTGACATCCTGGGGGCAGTACACAGAGAATGAGGTCAGAATATTCAGTAAAAGTTCCTGCCTCAGATGGAAGAGCACCATGAACAAAGGCAGGCAAAGAAGGACCTTGGGAATGCAGAAAGAGAGGAGGCAGGAAACCCAGCCCACGCACTCTACCAGATCTTGCCTAGCTGGGAAGTGATGTTCAGAACCTGCCTCTCTACTCTGAACTCTCCGGTGCTGGGTCCACCTTTTGTACCTTGGGTTTGGTCCTCATTAGATGCACTGAAGACCTCGCAGTCAACTTGAGAAAAATAAAAGTCTATTTGAAGCCTGAAAAAAAGAGAGAGCTCTTTATTTGACGACAACACAAAAGATCCATAGGAGCTCCCCCCCCCCTTTGCACATATCGACTTACAAACCAATGCTCTTCGGCTGATTGCAATATATCTATTTCCAGGCCTTATACATGTACCCTATGAATCGCAATTTGATGAAGCCACACGAACAACTAATACAGTCTCAGCATAAAAATGCTATATGTGCTTAGGAAGGGAAAACATAAAACTTCAGTCCATGGTTTGTTAAAATCCCCAGGTAAGCATGATTTATGAACCTAAATGCCAATAGCTATACTTCACCCCCTTGATAGCTCTAGCCATAGAGGATCTTCTATGTCTAATGGAATTCAAGTTTGGTTGCCTTTCAGAAGAACTGGAGCTTCAACTCCTAATGGCCTTTTGTATGAAAACACTCTTTGATTGACAGAATCTAATCATCATGAGAAGGGCAGCAAACAAACTCTGGGCAAGGCATTGCTCCCTGTTAATTTTCTGTTTTGCTTTTCTTCCTTGCAACATCTATAGGCATGGGGGGTCACACAGTCATGCAATTATTGGCCGAGGATGTTATTATTCTGTTACTGTCTTTAAAAAAAATGGTAACCTTTCTCAGCAAAGATAAAAATATGTGGGTCCTATTCCCGCAGTTTATATATCTTGAATCTTTGATCATTTTTACAGCAACTTTCATCTCTGCATTCTATCATTTATCTTTCCATTCTCAGCAAGGGCTAGTTTACTTAATACAAGAAGACCTTCACATAACTTTCTGGCTTTAATTATCATGGTGGCACAAACTCCCATGTGAAATATTTGATACATCTTGTCCCACAGCATATATATATATATATATATATATATATATATATATATATATGGAATATAAAAGAAAAAGGCAAACATCCTGAAAATAATTCACTATTTTGTCTAATGAACTGAGGGTTTGGTTGTAAAACAAGGGGCCTCTCTGATAGAAATGTGATGCAGTCAAAAGCTCCATCCTGAGAACAGGGTGCCTTCTTATATGGCATGAAGGTGGTGGAGCAGTGTGAGTGACGGTCAAATGAAACAGCCCCGAATGAAAATCAAGAGGCTCTTCTAAAGAGTTAGCCTTTGAGGACGACAGGGGTAGGGTGAACACTGCAGGATGGGTGGTCCCCTCAGCTCCTTTCTCAGGCTCGTTTACAGAAAGACCAAAGCGCTCTATACACGTTGAGAAGTAAGGTGAACAAACCAGGCTTAATTCAAGGTTTTCAAGGAAAGCTCTGGGTTTAACAAGATGGGAGAAACTGGCAGGCCAGCCAGAGCCCACACCACTGCAGTCTGGGGGCCGTGACAACATCCTGTGAGGATGATTGTCCTTCACCCCTTCTATTGGAGACACCCGCAAAGGATACTTGCTGACATTTGTCAGTTGAACTCGGTGCCAACAGAAGCACCTTCTTCCAGCCCCCACCCTGCCTTTCACTGCACTCAACACCCCCTACACAAATCCTAGGTAGCGTATAGACAAAGTTTGGACTATGTTGTCAGGCACTTAGCAGGGGACTTTGCATGAAGTGAATCCCACAAAACAGTAGGTTATTGGAATGGATGGCTGAGTCAATGAACTTAAGAGAGAGACACACAGGGAGGCTATAGTGTTTCAAGGAATGACTCTGGAAATACTAGATCTCAAGGGAACTTTGGGGGCACTCCTCTTAACAATGGCTGTGCTCGAAAGCAAGCCTGCAGCCTGTCCAGCCTTTTATTCCCTCCAGTACTAAGAATATCATCATCATTTGGCCTCAAGAAGTATGCAGGAAATGACTACCCAACTAAGCACTCATCTCAGTATCTAGAACACAACAGGCCACTAAGTCAATGCTAGTTTTCACAGTTGGTCATATGCAGGATGAGGCATTTAAAGGAGGGAGCAATTCAGAAACACCCAGAAAGCAGACTTTGTCATTATGATCCCCATTTGGTCATGACCTCCAGGTGATCTGCTCTTTTATTTATAAATAATTACTAAATACCTGCTGTATCTCCAAATAAAACTATCCTTTGCCTCTCTTATAGATCTTATATACCAGGGGTTGGGGGAAACTAGACAAGAAACAAGAAATTGGTAAGAAACGAAAAGGAATGATATATTTCAACTATTAATTTATTTAATGTATACTCATGACATTGAGTTTACATTAAAATTTTCTGAGAGGAGGGTAATAACTTTTGAAAAATACAAACTTATACTTTAAAATCACAGAGATAGATAAGAAATTACAACTTTGGGGGGGCACACAGTCTCGTCCAGGCACACTGTGTACCCACAATTCTTGCATAAGAAGCATAGAAATGTTGGAGATTATGACCACTGATGCATTCCAGGTTGGGGGAAGTGTCTCCAAACAGAAGCACTGAGATCTTGGTCTTGGAATAGCAAACAGTGTCCCCATGAGTGTTAATTTTCACTTGGCATCATGCAGAAGTCCCGAGAACTGCTCAGGACCATCTGTTCAACTCTGATAATGAGGGGCAGGGGGCTTCTCTGGGGAATGTGCCCAGGATTCAGGAAGAATTCATAGCAGAAATGGGACCTTGGCCATTTCAAAAACCAATAGAAGGGATTGACCACCATCATCTGATGTACTCTCTGCAAAACCACAGGCTCCCGTCACTTTTTGTCCCATTAGCTTCAAAATAAGTCATCTGCAAAAGAATGCACTTCAAAGACAGGTCATCAGTTTCAGAAATGTCAAAACTTTCTGCCTATTTCTCAGGAGCTCTTAGACAAACGTGCCCACGTAAAGAAGATATTATGAGTCATCAGAACATTGCATTCTCTTTCCATTTTAAATGCTGGAAGGACAAGCTCTTGATGAACATGGACACACACACACACACACACACACACACACACACACACACACACACACACACAGGCACATTGGAGACTCATTTCACCCCTACTCTTGGAGAGTAAACAATTCATTTCAAGCCTAAAGGGACAAATGCTAAAGTTTCTCAGCTTTCTAGTCAACTGACAGTCTCCTGGGACTCTGTGAAGGCTGTTCAAAGGCCACTCTCTTGTGTTTACAATGTCCTAGATGTTCCTTCTCATCAACTTTCCCTGGATCAGAGTCATTACAGCTGAATGCAAAAAATCCAGCCCTTTAATAGTCAAGACCTAAATTCAACCTTCCAAGAACCTACAGGGAAATAGCAAAATTAACATCAACATCACCATGAACTTGCAACTGTAGCTTCGCTTCGTGTGAAATCTGCAGCCACCTTGTAACGTTTTTGAACAAGTATTACCTCTTTAAGGACAATTATGTGTTAGGTGCAATATGTAATTTCTTCTGGCGGTTACTGGTTTATGAAGGTATGGGAAAACCGCCAGCGTATCTGAACTGCAGTTATGAGCAGTAACAAGGGTTGTAATTTACATGTGAATTCTGTTTTTAAGTTAATGAGGTATCTAATGTATAACCCAGGAAAAGGCCTTTTGTGCAGTCTCTTGCTACCTAAAATAGAAATCTACTTTTTAAAAATATTATACCTTTCATACATTCAGCTTCTCATAGAAGTACTTAGACTATTCACTAAAAATTAGTGATGGAGCAACTTCACCACCATGTACCTAGTGAGACTTAGAAACCAAGAACTTTTTGTAAAGAATTTTTCAGAGGGGAGAAAGCCTGAAACCATATGCATACAAAGAGGTGAGCCTTGGAGGCGAAAAATCTATGTTGTGAGCCCCCAGACCTCCTCAGACTTTGTCAAAGTTGGTAATGTCAGATGAGGACAGTGACGGTAGTGAATGGCTCAAGGAACATCTCAGTGGTTGACTTGAACTTTCTATGCTCCTGATGTGTTTGTTAAACCTCACATACAATTTCTATGGTTCTCCCAGAGCCTGCCCTCCATAGGCAGTTAGTAGCTGAATCTCTGCCTCTGGCATAATCTATGGTCTATAGTCTGCCATTGCCTATCCATCTGCATTGGAGCCTGTCTGTGCCAGGCCTTTGATGACCTGCCGTGTGCTGAATTGGTCCTCTGTTGTGCAGCTAGACCTAAAGACTTACTAGATTGCAATCACGTGTCTTACATTCAAACCTGGCTCACTCCTTAGCCTCCAAAGTTTTCAGTGTCCCTATACCTGGTGAAATATCAAAGAGAAGAGCCTTACAAAGCCTCATGAATCTCTTCCTCATTAAGAAAGTCAGATGGGAAGGAATACTGATGACTAGTAAAAGAGATACTATTTTTAATTTTAAAAGGAAACCTTGTATACTTTAAATTACATTGAATCTAACTGTGATTCCTGCATTGACTTGCCGCATTCCTATGGAGCTTTATTTTACTGAATGAGAAACAAGATCCAATTAAGCAGTCATGACCATGTAAGCAGTTTCCAGTTTCTTCTCCTACTTGTTTCTCTTTACTTGTTTGTTTGTTTATTAATATAACCACACAAATGATCTTATCCGAAAAGGCTTGTGAGACTGGGAGAGGAGGCTCAGCTTATAAGGTGCTTGAGGACCTACGGTCTATCCTCCAACATCCACATAAAAAGACAAATGAGGTGGTGTGCCTATATTTTCTGAACCGGAGAGGTGGAGACAGGAGAATCCCTAGGACTTGCTGGCCAGCCCATCTAGCTAAAGTGGTGAAATTCGGGTTCAGTTTTGAGACACTGTCTCAAAAAATAAGATAGAGATTGAGGAAGACACCGGATGTTCATTCTGGTCTCCTCATGCATGGGCATATATATGCATGTACATTCACACACACACACACACACACACACACACACACACACACACACACACTCACACACACACACTCACACACCACAGAGACAGAGACAGAGAGAGACAGACAGAGAGACAGAGAGAGAGGCAGAGAGAGAATCCTTGTGGCTGTCTGTTCACTGATGAGATTCATTCCTGCAGACCCCTCTCTGATCTTAACACTAACTACAGGCAAATACCTATAAGATTTGTAGATTCAGGGTAGAATTAGATAAGGATGACTCCATCCTGGCACTTTCCCCATATTGCAAAAATCTAGATTAGTAAGGCATTAGTTAGCATTCATTTTGTCATGCATTAAGCACTACAATAGTTTTCTTGAAACTACACATTCCTCCAAATCCAAATTCAACTTGTCTTGAATAATCAGTGAGTTCCTCAGCACTGCATGCTCTCCTACATCTGGCCAGATTTTCCACATCCTTGCCACCATATCTGAAGTACTAGCTCTCAAGTGTCACATGCATTTTCTTCCCCTATCCTGTTCTCCTACATCTCTTTGTACTCCCTACTGCACAGTCAATCAAAAGTTCATCAGCCATCACTGTGGTCTGCCTGTTGTTGGGTGAGACCATCCCCTCCCTCAGGCATGGGCTCTATTTTCTGGACTGCTCCTGTTTGTGTAGGAGGGGACTTGAAACGACTTTCTCAGAGATTCCTGTGCAGTCCTCATATGAATTCCATCCTTCCTCTCCTACACAGTCAATCACCATTCTCATTCCCAACAGGGCAAGTTCAATACACGATTAAATTTTTGGCAAAATGAAATGCAATAATTGCACATGTCCCATGCCTGGACATTTAGTCAGTCAATTCATAGCGAAGGAAGTCACAGTTGTGAAGTACTGCTAGGAAGCCAAGAATTAATTACCCCCAAATAAGTTCTTGGGGAGGGACCAAATTTCCCTCATCAAAATTCAAGTCAAATGCCACCACACAAAGGGAAAGAGGAAGAAAAAGCCCAGAAGCCTGAACAGGAAAGAACATTCAAAAAGTGAGTAAGGACATAAAAGAAGTATATGGTGACAGCCACATGCCTTCTTCTTCATCCACTGGTGAAGGATGACATGACTACAAGTTCACGTCTAAGACCCCGTCTAAGATTTACGTCTAGAATCAAGTATCTGATATTTCCAAAGCAAGAGCAAGCTAAGTATTTTTGTCCCTAGGGAAGAATTTTTCCCTGTGGTCATAACAGAATAAAGCAAGCGCCGATAAAGCTGAGTCTGTGGGTATGGAGCAAAGGCACCAGCTGGAGCCCGGGCAAGCAAGGGGCTCTCTGTAGTACAGACCTTGCTTAGATCCCCACTTTGGTTTCGTTTATGGAAGTAGATGAAGAAAGATGCCAAAGAGACAGGTTGTGGCAGACCCAGGTACCATAGATTTGCTGTCTGAATACACAGTTTTTTAGATGTTTATGCTCACTTTGTATTGTTATCAGCCATTATAAACTCTGTGGCTTTAAGCAACACATACTTATTGTAGCATGGCTGCTGAAGGTCAGAGGATGGGCATATCAGGATTGACAAGGCTGTGAACAAGGCATTTGTTCTCAGCTGGAATTTTGGGTCCTCTCCCACAGTCAAAGTTCTGCTCAGTATTCAGGTCTTTAGTGTTGTGAAGACTGAGGTCCTCAGGTCCTATGTGCTACCCAGTCACTTCAATAACTTCTCAATGGAAGAGAGTCACTTTCTCTTTAGAAAGGACCCAGTCCTATTGAGAATTGAACCTGGAAAAGTCAGAGCCACCTGTGCCTAGAGTTTACTTGATTAAATCCTGTCCACTGATTCTTAAAATGACCACATCTGAATCATCTCATCTGATGTCACAGTGTCTTCACAGTTGTGAAGTGTCATCTTACCACACTCTAGGGGAGAAGCCCATACAGGACCCCATAGCCCAAGGTTGGGAGTACAGGGACCATAGTAAGATTCTGCCCAGTGCAATACTGCTATTCTCTCTTGGTAATTCAAGCCCCTTGTGGTTTCTCAAACACAAAATGAAATTAGAGGGATAAGAAGTGGGGGAAGGGAGGCAGGAGCCCATTGTGTGTTCAGAGTTTGTGCGCTAAACCTTATAAAATGACCAATAAGTCCCAAATGCTTTTCATTTTTGAGCAATAGAAATAGATACTATGTAATGGGATATATCCTATAAATATGTACATATATACTCCCACATTGTAACATATCGAAACACAGATTAGATCTGGAGCCAGAGAAGATAAACATAGAAACAGTGCAGAGATGAGCAAATGGTCTGCTTTCAAACAGCAAGGTCTCTGTCCTTTTCTTAGCTAAGATTTCTATTGCTGTGACAAAACACCATGACCAAAAAGCATGTTGATGAGGAAAGGGTTTATTTGCCTTACACTTCTTCATCACTGTTCATCATCAAAGGAAGTCAAGAAAGGAACTTAAACAAGGCAGGAACCTGGAGGCAGGAGCTGGTGCAGAGGCCATGAAAGGGTGCTGCTTACTGCCAGGCTCCCCTATGGCTTGCTCAGTCTACTTTCTTATAGAACCCAGAACTACTAGCCCATGGATGGCACCATGCACAATAGACTGCCCATCAATCACTAATTTTAAGAAAATGCCCTACAGGCTTCTGTAGAGCCTGGTCTTGAGTCATTTTCTCAATTGAGGTTCCCTCCTCTCCGATGACTTTAGCTTGTGTCAAGTTGACATAAAACAAGTCAGCACAGTCCTCCACCACTCTGTCACATGAAACTGCTCCTCAGTTTGGTACATCTTATTTGGGTTTCAGCTAAATCAGTTGTTTTGTAAATAAAAGAGTCATTATTTACTTTCCATTCTAATGGGCATAATGGGTCCCCTTCTTTTCTCCCAACCTTGGGGTTTGGAGTTTCAGTTTTGTTTTCAATAACCATGGAGTGTCAAATAAAGTAGACCCAGAGATTGAATCTTCTAGACCTAGAATCTTTCACCTCTGAGTCCAACTAGCCCCACAACTACCTAGATCTTCAGCTTTTCAGATCCAACGCTGCTTTTCTCAGTTCTCTGGAGCACATGGGAGCAAGTGTGTCATGCTCCTGCTTACATGAATTCAGTGAGTCCTGGTAGAAGACCCCTTCAAAGTAATGTTCTCCCTGACGGATGAAGGAAATTGTGTCTAATAGACAATGCATATAATTAATTCAGAGCGCCACAGAGGAAACCTTGTCCAAAACAAAAACACAAAGCAAAATTCAACAGAGCTAATGTTCACTTTATAAAATGTGAAAACTTTGAGAAGAACTCATCTATCACCTTGAAGGAAGCTTGCTTGTTTCAACTGGCAACAGTTGCTGTAACAAAGAAGATTCCTTCCCTGGGACCCCAAGAACACAAAGGCATGAGTTCTTTGGAGGCAGATAAAACATTCACTACTATGTTATTATGTGTTCCTTGGTTTATTTCTGGTAGAGTGCTGCCATAGAATTCGATATTTTGAGTAAGTAGAGAAATATGAACTCAAATTTTAGATGCCAACCAATGACTTCAGCATTGGTGATGCACAATCTTAAAAGAGGAAGCCATCATTTTAATGCAGCACTGTTAGAAAGCAAATCCGTGGCAGCATCAATACTGCAGACAGACATTGCCACACTGTACATGCTTCTGAAAAGTTGGCCCACAGTATAGTTTGGTGAGGACTGGGAAGAAACAGAAAGAGAGCTGCTCACTCTATTGGTCATGCAATCAGATACTCAGACAGAATGGCCAAATCTAACCTGTTTTCTCCTTGAGTTTGTGCACAACTAAAGGCAAGATGTTATTGTTTCCCCCTCCTCTCTCTCTCTCTCTCTCTCTCTCTCTCTCTCTCTCTCTCTCTCTCTCTCTCTCTCTCAATGTATGAAAAAGAATATATATAAAATTATTAATGCTTTTAACAAATATCCCCAGCCTCCACTGAGGATGTGGTTTATTGGCAAAGCATTTGACCACCACACATGATGTCCTGGGTTTGGTTCCTAGTATCATAACACATCAACAATATCAAAGCAAGAACAATATCTCCATGGCCAGATGCAACATGTACAAGGAAGAAAAGAGAAACACAGATGCTATTCCATGAAAGGCTCTTCCCAAATCTCAAAATGGTAAGCATCATTGGAAGCTAGACAGGTACCCATAAAAGTGTCTAAGTCTTTCCAACTGCTGTTATTGTTCGAACTGTGACAAGATATATTTAAGCCTGCTTTATGACATCCTCCAAAGTTTGAAAGAATGAATAACACCCTGGAAAAATACCAGATGATGAATTGCACCTATAGATCTAACTGGCTGGTTGACTCAGATATCATTGACCTTGAATGATAATATCGTGTTGGTATCAGCATTCCTTGTCTCAGGTTCAGTCAGAATCCCCATGGTTCTCACCTTTTTAGGTAGAAGGACAAAGGTTTCTGGGAGAGGAGTTACAGGAACAGGAAGAAAGGGAAGTGGGTCAGCAAAATGAAATGCCTACCAAGGGCTGTTGCACTGCTGAATTCAGGTCTCCAGAGACCCTGGGGCTGGAGCTTATTGGAGAATGTGGGTCCCTTTAACCATTGCAGCTCATCATTTGTAAGAAATGTTTCCAGAATGGTTAAATCTTCTGAATTAAAAAATAAGAAAATATTCGTGTAAAATTGCAAAACACTGGCAATAAATTAAACATCACAGGAATTAAAAAAAAAATAGGTGGCCAGGTGACCACTTGTGACCTTGATCATAAAACATGAAACATGAAGATGTATTTATCTCTTGATACTATGCATGGAATCAGCCTAAAGGCTGGGGAGAGGACTCAGTAAGCAAAGTGCTTGCTATACATGCAGGAGGACCTGAGATCAGATCCCCAGTACCCAAGCAAAAAGATCACCCCTGGCATACATCTGTGATTTCAGCACTGGGTGAGTGGGATGTAAAGACAGGAGGAACTCTAGTGAGAAATTCTATCTCAAAAAAATTAAGGTGGAGAGTAATAGAGCAAGACATCTGACTTCTGAACTCCAAGCAGGAACACTCAAACATGTACATGAACATATATATACACACATGTACACACACACACACACATGCACACACAGAAATAAGCCTAAAACAGTAATTCTTAGTAGCTAAAAGGCCTCTGAAGAAGTGAATAATGATGGTAAGTCTTATTGGAAAGCTGAAATCTCATTTCAGGAAAGAAAATTCTAGAAGAGGAGGTGATTTCTGCACATAATGACAGTAAACAGCAGACAGAACAAAGGAAAGATGAGACAGACAAGCAGAGAGAGAGAGAACCTTCACAGAGCTGGGGGGAGGGGCATTGTTCACCAAAGAGAGAGAAACTATAGCAGAAATGGGCATTTCAGGGAAATAAACATAATTCATCTACATTTGCAGTCATACATCTTCCTCACAAAATCGTTTCTAGAAATTTTTAGTGACAGCAATAATGCTGTCATTATTTATGAATAAATAATACAGAGAGAATTCAGCATATTTTATGATGCTCAGCTTTCGGATGTGATAAAGACGAACTGGATTCTATACTAAAATTCATTGTTCCTGGAATTAAACACTTAACAGATAGATAAGAAGTGTTTGTGGACAGTTTTGAGAATCATATAGGCTTGGTGCAAATATAATTTCAAATGCACATACACATCCTTGAAGTAAAAAAGGAAAAAATATTCATAAATGTGTTTTAACCCTTTCAAAAGAAAAAGACCTATCCACAAGCATTCAAATGCAGGCTTACATAAGCATCCCTACTCTAAAATCTATATTTAGCTAGAAGCTCTCAAAATCCTACAATGCTCAGGGTCAAGTTGTAGCATCATAAAAATGATAAATTCCTGTTCATAAAAATAATTTTCCATTTATGAAGAAAATTAAGGTACCTGATGCACTCCTGAAGCATGAATATAAATAGATATTTGTGGCAATCATGTGCTCCCTCCAAACATTATTTCAATTTTTACAAAATTCATTGGGATTTCGATCCAACTATTTCAATAAGGAGTTGATATGAAACTGTCCTCAGTTACTCTCCTGTTTCTCTCCAAATAGGTACAATTCTTTTTCCTTTATTGTTTTTTCCACAAGAGTCAGTAATAGTGTTTAAAATGTCACAAGTTTTTTTTTTTCAAATTTCCATCCAGATAAGTCACATTTTGAAAATGACAACTATTCTTTTCTACAAAGACCCATTTTAGAAAGTTTTCCAGCTTGTACAATTTAATTCAGAAAGTGGATGGGTGAGAGTTTGGATGTGTGGTAAATAGTGGTGGGGAGCAAAGAAGGCTTTATACTTCCCATAAATGCCAGTCAACCTCAAGTTGGTGGCACAGGTCTCCATTTCTCAAATGTCAGCAAGTCTCATATATATATATATGGTCAAGTGACCACATTGTTGTCAGACCCCCTAGTCTCATTTCCAAATATTCCCAATCTTTCATTCCTCTACCTCTTACATTTTCTGATGGAGTGACCCCACCTCCAGCATGTTCCTGTCACATCCTAAAATTTCAAACAAAGGCTCACTGACATTTCAACTTAAAAAAAATAGTAGAGAAGATCTCTTTCCTGGGAAGCCTTGCCCCCACTACAAGGTTCTTTGTTTTCTTTCAATAAAAAATAAAAATAAACAGATATAAACCAAGAAAAGCATATGGACATTGAAAAATCACAAGCATTAAAGATTTTACTTCCATCACCTAAGGGTACACTCAGGTACACTTGTGAATGTGAAGAGGTATATATGATACTCCTTTATAATCTAATGTCATGCTTAAATTATTGAGAATACTGTTCTGTAAACAAATGTCAATCACATGGTTGTTAAACAAATCATCCATTATCTATATATGCCATCATACAGTCAATCCATTCAAGTTTTCTCTGTTATAAATAATGCCAACAAGGACCTGTTTCCAACTACATCTTTGTACTATTCTCCAGGCATATACTGTCTTAGTCTAGATTCCTAACAACAGCAGCAAACAGGAGTAATGCTGACCAAGGACTTACCTTTTATCAAGTTCGGATACCACACTTTCAATGCTCTATTGTTCTGAATCTTTGTACCACTCCTGGCTTTACAGGTTAGAAAATGAAGAGATGACAAGGATAACTAACTTGTCCTGGGGAAGAGTGCTTGCAGATCTCCCAGAAGTGAAAGAATCCCAAACCCATTCTTTTAACTACCTTTCCTATTCTACTGCACTGAAGGCAAAAATTCCAGATCAAATCATATCTACATTTCAAAGTATTTTAATGACCCATACCCTACAAGCATGTCAATGTCCACTGTTGCTATGAATGTAGTCATTAGGTTTGCCCAGATCTCCAGAATTCTCCAGAGATATTTTCTACACCACTTAACCACCACCTTTCAGTTAGCTTTAACACCTCAGACAACAGTGCTGTAAAAATAAGCAAAAACCCAGGACCCAAATGGAGCATAAAAGTTGTTACAGATGTTTTTTCTTGACAAACAGCTTCTCCGGACCACATAAATTGTCCAAAACCTCTTCAACCTTTGCTCTGCATCACCCACAAAGGACTGTGAAGGGAATACACAGAGGAAACTGCAGGCTAATTGAAAAATCATTCACTGGAGATGCAGGGAGGATTCTGCTCCATTTCTCCAGACATATATAGACACCAGGAGCATAGGGAGTCTTCCCTTTACAGAACTACTGGCTAATCAGCACACTCAGAAGAAAATCTCCGTTTTTCTCGTGTGCATGGCTGAATTTGTTTAATAATTCATGAAAAACACAAAAGGGAGGGACCTTCCATAGAGGAGATCAGGTATCATAGCCCCTTCCATCCCTTCATCTAAACCGCTCCCAATTTAAAGAAGGTTTGCAGTATTGATATAGAAGCCAGTTCAACCACATAAGAGCAGATTCTCCTAACCCTTACTATTCAGAGATCATTATCATGGTTTCCTTCAGCTGGACCAAGTAAATGCTTTCCTATGTGATTCTGTCATTGGTTTAAAAAATATTTATTTGGGGGAGAAATGCTCGATATAGTACTGGCAAGAGGACTATATTGACCCTCATTTTGGAAGATTTCCCCTCTGTCTTTTTGGAGATACAATTAATATTGACTGTGCTTATCATTAATTTTCCACAGTCAGCAAGGGATTTTAGGTTTTAGAAGTATAACATCAATACTGACTGACTTAGGAGCTCTTATTTATTTTGTGTTTAACTCCCATGGTCAATGTTCTCTATCCCCACAAGACAAAGCTTCATGATTTAAGGTAATCAGCTATGAGAGAAAGTCACTCCAAGCTTGGAAAGGGAGGAGCATCCTGAGTTCCCCAGAAGGCAAACATGAGTAAAACATTGTGACATCCCAGTGGTGGGAGTAGGGGTTGAGGGTGGAGATGTGAGAGGGAGCAGAGAAGGGAGCTACATCAGCCCCTTTGTCATCTTCATAAGCCATACAGTTGGCCCCCTGCATAGAACGCATGGATGGCTCAATATGCATTTCCCCCCACCCAAGAACAGATTTCCATTGTACTTCTATTCTGTAAAACACCTCTCTTAGTGATGTCAGGTATTCCCAGAACACCATGAACAATGCAGTGTTGAAATGGCTCCCTAACTTTGCTCCAGCCAGCATGGCCTGCAGCAGTTTACCTACAATATTTCTGAGGCTATGCTAATTCGTGTGGTCCTCTGGGCGCCAGGGCCACTTTGAATTATTACCTGAAGGTTTTGGCCTGCAGGTAAGGTACCTGGTTCCCCCACCTTGGTCCCTCCTTCTCCTTTCAGACACATGACAAACTGCAGAGATTCTCCTGGTCAGGGGTATGAACCATCCATTGCCAAGTGCATCCTCACCCCAGAGCGGCCCTCCTCCCGCATTCTGTGTCACCTCAGGGAGTCTCATACCAGACAGGGGTCACTAAGGCTTTGCAAAGCTGTGCTAAGAAGTGGACAGGTCTCTTGATAGCCCTCCATGTTACATACCTCCAATGGTGGCACTTACTCCCCCCCCACCCCCAGCGATGCTGCAGGAGCTGACTCCCTGCCAGGTGCTAAGCTATGCATCAAAGTTGTTTGTCCAGTCCTCAAATAGCTCACAGGATGTGGTATCTGGGACGATGGGCAGGGAGGATGGGACCAAAGGGAAGACATGGAAATACCACAAAATTGTGATAAATTTAGTGTAGGAATGGGTACAACCTGTACATATTTGTTTCAGTTAGAAAAGTAGGTTCTCTAGTACTTTACAAGCTGGTGTATATCTTAAGCAAATTCCTAAAACTCTCTGCCACAGCACTATTGCCACTCAAATGAAGATGATAGCCACAGCACGTGTTAAGTATCATCAGAAGGGTGAAACCAGTTAGGACTTGGGAAATGCTTGGCCAGGAGCATAACACTTGTGAGATGTCACTGGCATTAGCGTCCTCTCTCAGGTCACCTAGGACTCATGGAAATGTAGAATCTGGGGTCAGCGAAGCCATTAAAGTGTAGACAATATAAGAGTTTATTCAGGAAAGGCCACCCCATATGGTGTGGCCAGCACAGAGGCCACCAGAAAAAATTGAGACTAAAGAGAAAGGACATCCGGAGTTAAGGGCAGATGTTACCCTGAGAGACCTGATGATGGTCAGACAGGAGATGGATGATAAAATGACTGACTGTGGGAGAACCAGTTAACTGGAGCAGAGGTGTGAGAAGGGCCAGGCGCAGGGAGGGCAGGCTTGGAGCAACAGGGGCAGTGACCAGTAGAGCTGGGAGCATTGTTGCTCTTTGGCATGGCTGCTATCTCTTTGTTCTCTTTCTGCCTGGCTATCTATGTGTCTCACTCTTTCTGCCCATCACCTCAATGTCTCCCAGCCCTACCCCTTACGTGTGTGTGTGTGTGTGTGTGTGTGTGTGTGTGTGTGTGTGTGTGTGTGTACATAGACACCAGAGGTCAATGCTGGGTGTCTTTCTTAAACACTGTCAAACATTTTTCAAGCAGGGTCTTTGTTGATCCTAGAGCTCCTCAATTTTACTAGAGTGGCTGTCCAACAAACCCAATGATCTGTCTGCCTCTTCCTCTTTAGCAGTGGAGTTATAAGTACTTGCTGCCCTGCCTTTCCTACACGGAGGGATCAAATTCAGGTCCTCATTCGTAGAGGAAGCATTTTATCAACAGAGTCATCTCTTGAGTGGAGTCCCTTCTACCCACTTTCACTTCTGTTTCTTAATGTCCTCGGAATAAAACTCTCTGCTCTCTCCTTCATGTCTAGCTCTGTCTTTCTTTTCCCAGACATGGCTTTACCACCCTCTTTCTCCAGAGCATTCTCCACCTCACACATATAGATCACTCTTCTTTGTCTACCTCTTTTGAATTCAACTTCTCGTGTGTCTATTCAGGTGCAGGCTCCTTTGGCTGAGATCTACTGCACGTCTGCTCACTGGCATGTTCCTGGCAAGCAGAGCACACCTGTCCTGTGAGAAACACCCACCTGAGAGGGTAGCCCTGTATGATGGTGGTGAAGGTGAGTGGGAAAGGGAAGCTGTAACAGAGCACCAGATGGGACTCCATGGGACCCAGAACACCCGACAAAGCTGGCCTCAAATGGGAGGATAGCCAGCCCCCTGGGGAACTGCGGGCTGAGTGGCAGTCAAAGATCATCTGAGCCCTCAGTTCTACAGTCATTCAGGTGAGTGTCACTTCCACCCTCACAGGGGAATGAACCCTAGACAAGACAAAAGCCCTTGCCTTTTTAAGGCTTAGGCATGTTTGTTATTAAAGCTGAGCTAATGCTTTACATGTAAAATTGAAAATACCACAGTGACTATAATAGAAGTTGAAATGAATGTGTGTCCATCATTTTGAGAAAGGGGAGGAAGGAAAATTAGAAAGGCAGGATTTAACATATTAATTCAAATATTTAAAGTATTTTATAATTTACTCTTGATTTCCAAAACTCTAACTATTGTAGTTAATACTAGTCTATGACATACATGCATATATATTCATGACTTTTACAGTCACACACAGTATATACATTGAGGACTTTTCCATTTTATGAAAATATTTGCCACTAGTTTATATTAGTGCTCACCATTAATATGAATGTTCAAAGTCAAATTAATTTTGATTCCTTATGATCCTATAGGCAGCAAGTCATATGAAACAACCAGCTCAAACTGGCTTAAGTCATAGGAAATTGTAGTATTTAACACCAGAAATGAAAACCTAAGTTAACTAATAACAAATTGGTTTATCTTTTATACATATAGTAGGTCTAGAAATGAACAGGAGTGGGTCACTTGATATTCTCACACTGAGGAGGTCAACATGAAGCCCTTTCATGTTGCACATGGGCCTTCCTGCTATCATGGTTAAAGATACTTGTAACAAAGCTCTGGGATTTTCTAACCATGGTACCTTAAATATTCAGAAGTCGACATCACAAGAAGAAAATATACTCCTATAAGTCTAGAAACTTAAGCTTTAATTCCTTTGGATACTAGGGGATGTACCATTATTGGCCAAGAGAAACTATGACAGGTCATAAAATCATCTCCTTACTTTGATAAAAACTATTTCACTCAACAAATACTAGCTGAGCTCCAAGGATAACCAGGGATTGTATAAGATGACCTGGCTCCATCAAAGCTGGACCACACAGCAATGTGGTCCAGAGGAGATTGCAAACCTTCAAACACATGGTAGAAATACCTAGGGGCATAAGGAGAGTAAGAGGAAAGCAGATGGCACCCCTTCCAGTGGACAGCAGAAACGGCCTTGTTCTAAACCTTCAAAGCAGATGAAATACAAGCTTCTCTTAGCAGAGCATTCCAAACTGTGGCCAACTTCAGAGGGAGTTTACAGTCAAGCTGCCATCCCATGATATCTATGTTGCACACAGCTCGTGATCCACTATGTGTGCTTTCCCTCTGGTGCGATCAATAGCCGGAACCCTGGGCTACCAACACCAACCAGGCAGACTAGAATAAGTGATAGCCAGCAGCCATGCTGTGTCCAGATCAGTATTTAGACATAACTCACCAGTGGATACGTTGTTAAAGTTGGGGTCAGGCCACTGATGCTGCTGGGACCAGCATGCACAGCAACGTTCTTCTTGGCCAGCTCTGACCCAGATATCCTGTATGACTTACAACTCTCCCCACATGCCCACTTTACATGCAAGGACACTAAAGCCAGGAGTCAAATCATGCCAAGGGTAATGCACCTACTCCTATGGGCCATAGCATCCCTGTCAGCATCCAGCTCACCCTGGCTTAGTTCACAGGAAGCAGCTTCTGCCTGCATTCTCCTGGTCTACCTGCATCCTGCTAGTTGACTCAGGGTCTGCTTTTGACTTCACTCAACAGTTTCATCATGTCATTATCCATACCCAGTATAGTCTGACAGTCCCCATGTTCCATCAGATCCATTTAATACTGTCCAAGTCTTTGGCAGAGACAACTTCAAAAGTTATATGACATAGAAAGCCCCAAGTAAATAGGTATAAAATTTCTATTATGTCACTTTCTGTATCTTTAAGGTTTTATGCCCAAAATATCCAGAAATCCAATCACATACAGCAGCCAACAGGCAGTCAACTCTCCCGTCGTCCCAGTTTATTAAACCATCCCATGTATGTGAGCACTAGGGCACACCAGAGCTCCATGTGGGGGATGGGAAGATCTTCTAGACAGTTTCTGTGATCCACGGCCCTGCATCACTTATCCAATAGCTAATCTAATATCGAGTGACAGCCGAAACAGGCTACTTTCACCTCATCTTTGCGTGCTGTATGCAAAACAGCTCTGCCCCTGGCTTGATTCCTTAAAGTGTGTAAGATTTAATTATCTCCTGCTGCTCTCAAAGTAATGACATTTTACTTAGTACTTTTAATACCGGTAAACAAAGTCCTTCTGACAAGGGAGCTGAAAATACTGATCTGAGGAAGTTGTAATAGAAAATGTCCCTGCTCTAAAGAAACTTGGGCTTTCCTTGCCTAAAGTTGGAAATGACCCCTAGTCTTCAAGTTGATTGCCCTCAGACTTTCAAAAGTGGGATGTACTTAACGCAATGGGTTCTGTGGTGCTTTGGCCCAAGATAGAAAGTCTTCAGCTTCTAAACAGGACAAGCAACAAAGAATGGAAGATGGGCAAAGAGATATTGAAGCCGGCAGCTACATGTTTTATTAACACTGAACTTGAGATAAACATCTGTGGGAGTCTCCACACACTTGAACGAACACCATCATCTTTATGTCACAGGGAAGGCCCCAAATTTGGAGAGTACGGCAGAGATTTATCTCCTGTGCTAAACTCTAGTTTCTCTCAGTTCACAGTCATTTCTGCCATCTTCCTTAAATGAATTCTCTTCTCCCTCCCCCAGAATCACGGATCAGTTCCCACTGCTTAGACTGCCCCCTGCTAATCTCTCTTGTTTAACAGGATTTGTCCTGGTTACAGTGCTCATTTAGAGCTGTCCGTCCCTTATGGCCAATGCTGTGCCGTCTGACATTGTCACCAGGAAAGATGCATGGACATGAAAGCAGGAGACACAGAAGCCAGCAAGGTCGCTGGTGTACTAGATGAAGGGACACAGAAAGAGGCACAGGCTAAAGAGAACATGCAGCTGAGGCAGAGCAGCTAGCTACCCACTGCTCTCTGAGTCACTCGAGCATCGGGTGGATTTTTAAACCATCCCCAATGCAAAGGACTAAAAAGGGGGCATCATTAGGGTCTGGAGCTGTAACTGTCCTTCTCTGAGTTGGGATTTCCCTATGATTTCTGGGATCTCCAAGTGGATTTTTAAACCATTCCCAATGCAAAGGACTAAAAGGGGGGGGGGCATGATTAGGGTTTGGAGCTCTAACTCTCCTTCCCTGAGTTGGGATTTCCCTATGATTTCTGGAATCTCCTGCTAATGACCTTTGGTCTTGACAAACATGTGTGGTCCATGATGCCTAATCAAACCAAAGACATGTGATGATGGGCCTACCACCAGACTTATAAGACCATTGCATGAGAATCCATCCAACACTTAAAACTGAAATGTTTTATGGAGTCCAACAAGTTTGCTGTCTTGTAAGTCCAAGGTGTGGCCGTCCTGTGTAGGCACTACCTTCCAGTAGCCACAGGCTGATTCTGAGTATCAGCTTCTCCTCAGAATGGGACATGTGGCCTCCATCTAGCTTGTCCACATAGCCCTCTGTTGTGCTACTCAGTAACATGACCTGTGAGACCATGAGTTTCCGGCTCTTCATAGACTCTCTCAGGAGAACCGTGTACACAAAATCAGAGTAGACACAGAGCAAAGACTCTTGGTGTACACTATTCACTACTGACAGATTGTTGAGCTTGGCCACATCTCCTGTCTGACCCTCAGCTTCCTTGACAGTATAATAAAGCATGTGCCTGAGCATCTCTTGGACCCCTTTCGCTGTGTGTAATTGAGAACACAAAGGCTCTTTTCAAATGAACCCTTGAGGCAAGCAGGGGAAACTCCAAGCTTCAAAACAGTTTTTTTTTTCTTTAATTCTGCAAACCAACAGCTCCTGCCTTTAGCACAGACATTCAAAGACGCCACAGGGAAAATTGTCAGGACTTTAGACACACACTTCCAGCAAATAATTGTCCATCCGTGGCTCTAAACCATGGAGTGGCCACTTTACAGAACAGGCAATCATGGGCAGTTTATCTAAGGAGCCAGGCACATGAGAAAGCTGTGGACAGGAACAGCTGCCCAAGCGTCCCAGCCACAGCACAGCTGTACGTGTTTAGGGTGAGAACCAGCATCCTAAGACCAAAGTCAAAATGAGAAGTCAGTAACAAGTCTTAAACGGCACTGTTGGGCCTCCCATCCTGCCTTCTCTACCCGGAATTATATAACTGGGGTCTAAGTAGAAATGAAGCCAATTAAATGGCTACTTCCTGATGCGTCAGTAACGCTGTGGAGAAACAGCAGGAAACCTGCATTCAACTTGTGTTTCCAAGGTTTTCGGTGGCAGGCAGGACTTTCAAGAGGCATCAAAACCCCCTTAGTTTACAGAAAGGGACAGGAAAAGCCAGAGTAGGGGAAACACTAGACCTAAGAAAGAGGATGGTGTTCACCTCTCCCCAGGCTGAGGCATACGTGCTGTGAGTATGTCTGTGTGTGTATGTGTATATATGTGTGCATGTGCATGTGGGTTCACATCCCCATGTGCAGCACCCTACTCTCATTCACAGAGCAGCACAGGTGACAGAAGGAGAATGTTTGCAATTCAAGCTGATATCCATTCGCAATATCTGAGTCTCCAGCTATTCCCCTTGACTCTGGTTTCCCATTTATAAACATGGAGATCATGGCAATATTCATCTCACAGCATTGTATGAGGATAAGACAAGGCTACTCGTGTAAAGTACTTGGAATGGAAATCCAGCTTATAGGTGGAACTGGGGAAACATTAACACTTCATTTATGAACACTTTTTTTTCTGATGAGAATCTATGTGAAAACAGCATGTAATATAGCCAGGTTTCTCCTGGTGTCATCTTGAGGAACCTCTGTGCATTTATTATGGGTCATTAAGTAGTGACTTCACCACCCTAAACTTAATTACTAGCCAGAAAATTGTTAAAAAAAAGATGTAAGAGATAAAATATAAGGATGTGATTAGCAACACATCCAACATGCACTTGCTGCTAAAAAAAAAGTAATCATAATAATCAACTATTAATATTAATTCTCATTCCTTTTACATGTGGCTTTTGATTGAATGAAGGCTGTGGGTTTCCTCACATAGTGAATGCATCATGCCTTGTAATCCCAACCCTTTCCAAACCTTCTAATACACCAATCATCACCAACAATAAGGCTAATCTTTGCAAAGTGCTTATCATCTTGTCAGACACCGTACTAAGTGCTTTGCTTATATTCATTTACTCAACCCTCCAGTCACATTCTGAAACAGGTTGTATTATTAACATTCCCATTTAATAGATGAGGAAACTGAGGCAAGGAAAAAATAAATTGAAGGCACACATCTACTGATGAAATAATTATGTATAATTATAATATGAAATTTATCACCAGACCTTGGACCTCAAGATTCCTCAAAGAAACAATATATGCTGTTTCCCTGAATCCTCAGGGAAACAAAACGTATTCTCACAATATGCACTGTAGCTAGTCATGTCTGCTGTATATACAGGGTTTGGAAATATATATGCAGATATTTTAAATGGTAAGTTAAAACTTAATTTCTCCCTGCATAGAAACCTGACAAACTATTTTCTGACAGATATGACAACTGAGACACATTCAGATAATCCCAGATAGCCACTTGATCATTATCAGCTGGCCATTTGGAATTGTGCCCTTGTCAAAATGAAGGGATTGTGTTTATTGAGCACCTACGCCATGCCAGGGGCTAGCCATGTGCTACCAATATGTCACTTGACACAGATGTCATACATAAGCTAAATGACCAAGTCAGAACTCACTGAACACCCATCCCATCCTTAGTTCAAGATCTGTATTGTGAGTCATACAAAATTCAGAGAAATTAACAAGGAAGATTCTGGAACCTGCCTTCCAGTGCCAGCTCCTGGTCTCACTAACTATATGGCTATAGAAAGTCACTTTCAGTGTCTCTGTCCCCTGTCTGTAACATGAGATAATAAGCCCCCCATGAATGATTGACTGAATGGCAGCTGTTCATAGATAGGCTACTCACTATGCAGCCATAGGCCATACAAGCCTGCATCCTCAGACAAGTACTGACATGTGAGAGAGTAACTTATGCTCACTGTCTGTATTAATAATAAAACAAGGGACTTGTGTTTTCTGACATTGAAACGACCATTTCTATCAATCCAGTCATATAGGGCACTAGTCAATGATATATTGGAAATTTTATATTCAATGCTTATCTACCATGCAGAACACCCCCAATAAATGTTAATTACTAATATTTTTTGCTACATTGTTCCTATACTTCCTGCTAAAGAGGCAATATGATGATGAACTTAGGGATACAGGATAATGACTAGACTTTGTCTGACACCAGGCTCTGGCTCAGAACTGACAGGGAGAAACCACATCAGTTTGAAGATTCTGTTGGTGCAGATCAATGAGTTTCTATGGAGTCCATCAGTACAGAGTGAAAAGGAATTCAATTCCTCCAATTTCCCCTCCACTCCGCATCAGATAGGCTCCTTCCTATTTTCTCAGCTATAAATCTTTTCTTTGGTCTTGACTTAACCTTTCCCTGGCCCTTCCTTTCCTGACTGCAGGCATTTGATAAGATTCATCAGGTCCAGGCAATGACACCTGGATTGGAAGTCTGGTTCACCACTGGACCAGCCATGTGATTTTGAATGTGTAACCAATCATCCCTGGGCCTTGATTTCCCCTTCTGGATAGCTGAGGTGAAAATAGCTACCTAGAGGAGGGATGAGATGACATGGCACATGAGAACTCCTAGCGGCCTCTTTCTCCTTCTCCTTTCTCCTCTCTCTGCATAGCAGGTGACCTGGGACAGCATTCACTGATGGAGGTGGGGAAAGGATCATGACAAATCTAAGGACCGGGTCCTTTTATTCTTATTACTAATTTCATTATGAGACCCAAGAATACCTGGAAGGAAGTTGATATGAAAGGCAGAAGTTTTAATTCATGTCCAAGAAAAAAAGAAGTGTTCTTGGTGAGGTCATGCCACTGAAGCCCTAAGAAGAAAGGCCTTGTGTTGAGAAATATGTGTAGTAAAGGCCTCTCTGCACAAGGAGGTGCTTCAGCATATAGCATGGCTTGAAGAGGAAGCCAAGATCAGGAGAGGCTCCCATTCAAGACCCCACTATAAATTAACACTAATCTCCTATTGACAAGCACAACAGACCATTGACCAACCTGAGTGATTCTAAAACAAAGGAATTAAATGTTTCCACAATGGTGTGTAACAAACAAACCGTGTGTGATTAGTTGTAAATGGTCCTGAAGTGACTCAGGACTTTTGGTTTCAGTGAGGGTTACTGGAGACAGATGTTGCACCTCTAAAGAATATTTAAAGCATCCAAAAATCCCCTCCCTACCCCCATGCCTTAAGGCAAAAATACAACCCTAACAGAAAATACTGTCTTCTCTGGGAGAATCATTTGCAATGGTTGATGCTACCAGTCTCAGAAGGGTTTACATTCAGTGTAAATAAGGTAGATTTGAGAAGTTAATGAGTTCCACTACCCAAGCTGTTCCTTATTAATTCACACAACTTGAGGATACCTACTAAAAATAATGCCTTTTGAGCCATATACCATCTTTATGGAGATCATTAATGCTTCCCTATAATAGAGCAGTTATCAGCCCCATTATTCTCCTTGATCACCTTGATCACCTTCATGCTTCTGACCCATCATATCAGCTCACCGACAATTCTCACTTATATTAAAGTACCCTATGACCCCACACTCTTTCCATTTTCCAAGTAACTGTCACCTCTCTGCACCCTCATGAAGTGTCAGCCAGACAACTGCCTCCTTCTCTGCCTCATCTCTCTTTACAATCTGAGATACACAGACTAAGTTGGGAAGCAAGCCAGAAGGGATTATCTTAAAATTTGCACAAAGACTGGGATTTGAAGCTATGCCTCATTCACTAATTCATTCATTTGCTCACTCATTCTGTCAGTAAATTTTTGGAGCGTCTGTCCAACAACAGGGCCGAGGCAACATGAGAGGCCTCTGTAGGGAAGCACATGGATAAACAACTGATAGGAGAAAGATCTTGGAAAAGAGGCATCTCTGTGGGGCGTCTGTAAGGGAGAGAGCCGGGCACAAGGAGCCTCATGTTATGAAGCAGACACTCATTCCACTTCAGTTTTGCTCCGTCCCCAGCCAAAGCTCAGAGTCTGTTCTGCCATATCACACTACAAGTGGTAAGCAATTAGTTGATTTCACAAAGAAGTCCCACCAGAACCTAGGACCCATCGCCTGCCAATTCTCTAGCAACGGTCAACAGAGACCCATTTCTGCTCCTCTTCTGGCCCTGTGTGTTCGTGATGTCCCATGTTCATCTTTCAAGGCATCTGATTCCGATTCTTTCACCACTGATGTTCCCAGCTCCCTGTGATCAAGACACACCAAGAAAAGGAAGCAAAGCCTTCTAAATGACCAACTTCTCCACTGGCTCCCTCAAATGGCCCAAAGACATGGTAAAATAGCTAATGGAAAGAGAGTTGTGGCTAGCTCATTTTGTTCTAAAAATACAGGGAAAGCATTAAATAGGAGTTGAGGAGCCTGAGTGATACTTTAGCCATTTTTGTTAAGACATTGTGAGATGCTTAAAAATAGTCTTGTCCTAATAGACACATCAACATCTACCTAGCTGTAACAACCAAAGATACCCAGGTATTGGTAAATGTCCGTGAGTAGAGAACAGAAAAAAAAAATCACCTCAACTGAAAAGCACTACATTAAGTTTAAATTGGCAGGAGACGGTGGGTCCACTGGCCATCTTACCTGGTGGAGTCTCCAGAGATTGTCATAGAATCTGAGTACAGGAGATGACCTTGGAGTAGACCCAAGCCAACTCAAGACCTTGCTTATAAAGAGAAAACCAGATAGGGATGTGGCTGTCACACAAACACCTATCAACAGTTAGAGACAAGTGACAGACTTCTCCCCTGTCTCAGAAGAAGCATTCTGCCACACCACCATTACATGGGACATTCTTTGCAAGGCTTCTAAGAGCCGAGGAAACTAGCATTGTATTAGCAGCATGTCAAGTGCTTCCTTATAACAATGAAGTCAGAACAAAGATGCTGCACAGCAATAATAATAAAGCCAACACCAAATAGCTGTGATAAACCAAGCGGCCTTTAAAGAACTTTTTCCACTCACTCTCAACCTATGGACATCAAAATCACATGAGTCCTACTCAGTACATATTACTACTTCTATTTTGAATACAAGGGACACAAGCTCTGCCAGACTAAGGACGTGCTACATAGTCCATCCCAGAGCAGCCATGTGGGGTGCCAGTTTAGCATGCCCTTTCTCTTTCCTCTTCCCTCAGAGCGCAAATTGCTCCTAGGATCCAGATCCCCACTGACCACTGCCCTCCAGTTCCTCCTGATTTGAGCTGACTGCAGTTCCTGCAGAGTGGACCCTGCTCTGCCTTCTGCCCTTGCAGATAGCTTTTCGGCTGACATTTGCATTTGCAAGACACGCTGGTGATCTGGAGCAGCTGACAGCATCCATCAAATCCAGCAGGTACTCACTGATACCCACCTATAAAGCCAAGCCCTCACTCGGCACATAAAGCTAAGTGTAGTTAAACAAACTACTCTCTCAGTATTGTCTAGATAGGACATTGTGTGTTTATTTTATGTACCTCCCCACAAGGAAAGAAGCTCCAAGGACAGTGGGCCATGTCTGTCCTGGTCATCCTCCGGTCTCAAACCCAGCATAGACCTGTCATTGGAACTTTTTCAGTGCAGGTCGTCCCAACTATCTAGTATTATCTCAACTGAATGCAGACACTTTGCATAAGGTATACCTCCATGTCAAAAGTAAAACTGAGGCACCCAACATTACACAGCTAACATGTAGCACTCTTCCTAAAATAGTTCAGAAGGAGCCAATAAACCCTCTTTGATATGTACCCTTCACACTTGTTCATCAAGGATAAAACTTTAAAAAGGAAAAAAAAGAATGAGTATGTCATTCAAACAGAAAAACATATTACTTTCCATGATTCATATCCATGAATCCAAAGATGCTGAACAGAGAAGTATTTGAAGACCCAGACCTGAGAGCTAGACTCATGGGTTAGGAGTCAGGGAGGCATCTCTAGTCCAACTCCTATTACCTGCATGACCTAGGACCAGTAACTTCTCTCTCCCAGCTTCCTACTCTATTACAGTTCCTTCCTCAAAGACTTGCTATTGTCTCCATTTCTCAGAGGAGGAAATTCAAGCACAGAGATCTTAACTAACTTGCCTAAAGTGACACAGCTCGTGAGTGACGGAGAGCTGTGGTTGAATACATGATTTCGCAAAGTGCTGCACACATCGCCGGGTATGGAATAATTCACGCTTGTTTGCACTTGTGTTTTCCTAATAAAAATGAGAAGGCAAGATTCACAGAAATAGACACACACACAAACTCCTCTCTCTCTCTCTCTCTCTCTCTCTCTCTCTCTCTCTCTCTCTCTCTCTCTCTCTCACACACACACACACACACACACACACACACACACACCACTAGAGAGAGAGAGAGAGAGAGAGAAATAGCAGGTCAAGGGAGAATCAAGAGTGGTGCAGAGAGAAGGTGTAACAGAAGAAAATAATCTTTCTTTGCCCCACAGGAAATAACACCTTACATTCAGGTTTTTTGCTATTCCATTTAGAGTTGAAAGAACACATCCTTGTCGCAGACATAAGCCACCCTTTTTTACTAGCATTGAATTCAATTTAGTTTTATATGCTGTTTTAAAAAAAAGAAAAAAGAAAGAAAAGCACACAATTCCAAAATGCCTTCAAGTGGCTGATGGAGAGAGCAGGCGCACGCTCAGGCGAAAGCCGTTATTCCTGGCGCGTGCTGTTACCCGGTGGGAAACTGACTAGGCGGAGTTCAGCAGAAATGGCTGCAAATGGCTGGGAGAGATGGGACTGCGTGGAGGCGGGTGATGGGTGCTTAACTCCGACTCATATTCATTTACTGCTACATTTAAGCTGCTTTCAAATCAGTTTTCCTTCAAAAACACCATTCATATCCCTGTGGCCAAGCCCTGGCTCTGAAGCCTGGGGCTGCCGAGGATCTGTTTTCACTTCATCTTCAGAAGCACATGTGTGAACCGTGTGCGGTGGGTCAGTGGTGGCAGAGCATCACTAAATAACTGATTCTATGGACATCCGTTGAACATCAGCAATGGATCGCTAACAAAGACACCATTATTTTCCAAACAATAACTCAGAAGTTAGTCTCAGGCCTTTTCTTTCAAGATATCCAAGATATAGGAAAAAAGAAATTCTATATCTGTCTGTATTTTATTTCATTACTCTGAGAAAATGAACACCATGAATAGTAACTAAATTAGAGTGTGGGGCTGTGGAAATGGATCAATCTGTAAAGCTCTTGCCTCAAAAGCATGAGGACCTGAGTTTAAGTCCTAGAACCCAGGTAAAATTCCAGGTGAGGTAGTATGAGTTTATAATTCCCAGTGATGGCCAGAAAAGAGGTACAGACAGTTGAAGCCTTGGAGCTTGCTGGTAGACTAGCCTAACATAAGTTCAGGCCCATGAGAGACTTGGTCTCAAACAAAACGTAGAAGGTGCCTGAAGAACAACTCCCAAAGTTGTCTTCTGACCTCAGTGTGTGTGTGTGTGTGTGTGTGTGTGTGTGTGTGTGTGTGTGTGTGTGTGTGTACACAAAGATAACATGGACCTCCTGAGCATCCTTGGACCACATGGCTTAGCCTACTGCTCAGTACTGAAACTTTCAGCCATGGAGAATCACAGTTCCTCCATCGCTCTGCTTCTGAGAAGCCAGCATCAGATCTGAGAAAAAAGAAACTGTGTGAGACACATGTGTGCAGCTAGTTAGTACCAGTCACCTCTCTACAGCTGATACCCTGAATACGATGACACTTTTAACTGTATAGAAGGGTCACATGTATTTAAAAATTGGTGAAATGGGTCATTTTTGCAGGTTGATTTTTCACATGGTTTAAATCAAATGTTTATCAGGTTATTGCTACAACAGTTCATAAAGTGATTTTGTGTAGTTCCCAAAGCAACTTTTCTTTGGGAAATGTATATTTATTTATTTCATGTATGCATGCATGTGTATGTTTTAGTGTTTTTGAGATGACATCTCATTCTGTACTCCAGGCTGGTCTGGAACTCATTGTGTAGCCCAAGTTTGCTTCAAATTCATGGCAATCTTCTGGCCTCGGGTTCTCAAAGACTTGAGATTACAAGCACGAGCCACCATGCACTGCTTATATTTATTTTTAACCTTTTCTAAGATAAACGTAATCAGTACTTAAATAGCTACAGTACTTTGGAAATGAGACAGTGGTTTGTATCTCAAGTTATTAAATAAATATTTGTGCCTTTGCTAAAAGTCAGGGCAGCGAATAGTGCTAGCAGTTACTATTCACTGGCTTGAAGTACAGCCACATGTTTATCTCTTGTGGACATCCCCCATTAAGGAATAAAATATTTAGATTGTGGACTCTGGAGCCAGATAGTCTGCCTTCAAATCTGATCTTTTCATTAACTAGTTGTCTAATCCTGAAAAAAATTATTTGAGGTGTCTCTACCTCAATTTCCTCATCTGTGAAATGGAAACAATAATTCCAATTTCATGAAGTTACTATGTGAATTGGATGTGAGGCATTGGGGGAAAAAACAAGAGATAGTACTGTAGAGAAAGAATGGCTAAAATGTAAAAGACTGACAGAATCAAGTGTTGACACAAACATGGAACAAACAGATGCTCCGTGCACTTTGCTCGTGATTCCATAAGTGGATTCAATCACTGTATAAAACCACTTGGCCATTAAAATTAAACAAAAACCCACTTAATGACCATGAATTCTACTTCTGAGTTTACATCCAAAAAAAAAGGTGTTGAGTCCCAAAACCATTTTGTAACTAGAGTTTTCCTGCCTTGCCCACAGTCAGGACAAATCTCTGTCACCTGCCAGTCCCACAGCCGATCAGACCCAATCAAGTAAACACAGAGACTTACATTGCTTACAAACTGTATGGCTGTGGCAGGCTTCTTGCTAACTGTTCTTATAGCTTAAACTAATCCATTTCCATAAATCTATACCTTGCCACACGGCTTGTGGCTTACCAGCATCTTCACATGCTGCTTGTCATGGCGGCAGCTGGCAGTGACTCTCTCTACCTTCCTGTTCTCTCACTTCTCCTGTTAGTCCCGTCTATACTTCCTGCCTGGCCACTGGCCAGTCAGTGTTTTATTTATTGACCAATCAGAGCAATTTGACATACAGACCATCCCACAGCACCATTTCTAATAGACTTAACTGCATTATCCCCAAGTTCAAAACAACCCAGTACCCATATGTAGAAGCACCAAGTGGAATGTGGTGAATTAATGGAATAAAGCACCAAATAGCAACAAAAAAGTAAACAGACATTAATTCATGTAAATACATAGGAACGTCTTATAGGTGTTTTTAAGGATCCAAGGAAAACATATAAAAGAGTCATACTGCAAAAATCCATTTATATAGTAATGCAGTCCATTAAATAGTACAATAACTGGTAAAAGCCATTGATAACAGAAATAATCTCTTATATAGGCTATTGACTTTAAAGGGGTATGAGGGAAGTTTCTAGGGTGTTGGAAATAGTTCACACAGACAAAAACCTCCACTGAGCTGTAAACTTCATTTTAGTACATTTTATACAACTTCCTGTAGCATCTTTATAATGTGTATGAAAAGAAATTTCATTGTAAGGTACTTATCCCAATGTCAGGTATGCAGAAAACATGGAGGCTTGTTTACAGCTATTAATATTTGCTTTTCTTACCTGCTAGTGATCTGCACATGTCATAGTCTCCAAATATTTCTGAAGAATCCTGGATGTATTATGGGGGATATCGATATTACGAAAGACAGCCCTCATCATGAAGCATGGAGATTCACTTGGGAAACACTGCTGCTCCCTAAGCATCATGGCTTAGCAGCCAATTAGGCTTGGGAACCAGAAAAGCCTGCTTTAGAGCCCTGGTGCTGCCATGTGCTAACCTTCACGATGTTACTTCATCTCCAGCCTTAGTTTCTTTATAGTCACTACTTCGCGGTTGTCAGTAGAAGCAACCCCTCATCTGAGATGCTTGTTGAAAAGTTAGCAACCATGGCTATTACTGGATTGCATTTATCTTTAATTTTCAGAGAAAAATGACCAAAGTAAAAATGGAAAATGGTAGGTCCATTCATCACAATCAAGTAGACCGTGTTCCCAGGGCTACTTCCCCTTAACTGCTTTCTAAATGTTTCCGTAGACGCTACCTAAGAGAGGGCACATGACCTTGCTGTGTGATCACAGAGGGGTAAAAACTCCAGTTTATTTACAGCTGTGCTTGTGAAAAAGCCCTGTCAATATGGCAGTCAGTTATGATTTTATTTTTAAGTATTATCTCTATCACAAGCAGAGAAACGGGGCCTCCCTAACTGTGTGCCAGCATTCATCTTTGAGTTCCCGACAGATTTTCCAATGACATAAAAGAAAAAAATACACATGTACAACCGTTGTGGATTGTATAAGTAGATTGTGTGTGTGTGTGTGTGTGTGTGTGTGTGTGTGTGTGTGTTCTGGTGTTCATGTTTGTGTGTGTGTGTATGTGTGTATGTGTGTGCATGCATGTGTGCGTGTGCATGTGTGAATGCACATGTGTGTGTGTGTGTGTGTGTGTATGTGTGTGTGTGTGTGTGTGTGTGTGTGTGTGTGCCTTCCACAATTTAAAGAGTACCCAACAAACAGGGAGACTGATCCAGGTGTGGTGGAGGTTGCATAAACCTTCCTTAAATAGACAAAATCAATAGCACCCGTTCTCTGTAAGCCAGGATCCCACTGAACCAATGCAATCCATCACACTACAACTTCTTTATCCACTTACCTGGCTGCCAACACCACTAGGTCCTAAAGTACTCAAAAAGCAAAAGCCATGACTGGTTCTCTCCATAACCACCAGAGCTTTGTATGGTGCCTGGTGCAAAGTAGGCACTCAACAATTCTTTGCAGACGTGTGTATCTAGAATGAGTCAAGTTTCTGCTAGCCTGAATCACCATTTTTAAACAATAAGAGCAGATACCACCTCCACTTTTTTTTTTCGTCAGAGCACAGAGTCTAGCAAGCTGACAATGGACTGCTTTTGGATTCCTCCACTTGCTTTGAAAATCAAATTTCCTGGTGAAATGAACAACTCACCTAAACATAACTGGATGGCCAAAAGAATGTTATGACCTTGTAGAGAAAACCGAAATGAGATGCCCGTGGCTGTACTGTGCATAATTCTCTCACTCGGGATTACCGCCATCCCCTCTGTAAAACAGAATCTGCCTGTCTCTGTCACCTCTGTGTGCGACTGCTGTAACTCAAAGGGTATCCAACTAACAGGGAGACTGACCCAGGTGTAGTGGAGGTTACCTAAACCTTCCTTAAATAGACAAAATCAATAGCACCCATTCTCTGTAACCCAGGATCCCCCAGAGCCAATGCAATTAACTCAGGTTTGGAAACAAAGTCTGTAAGTGATATTTACAGTTCAGGGAAAGGAGCAGGAGTAATTGCCTCTCCAGACTCTAACCCTCCAAGGTTATTTGGAACCAGCTTGCAATTCTGATTCCCTCTTTCAGCTAAGTCTAGAGAAACAACATCTTCCATCCAGGCCCTGACAGTGTTCCCAGTACCCTGCCAGAGGGTGACATTCCCACTGGGATCTCTGTATTGTGTATGTAGTGGGGGAAAGAGCTTTCTTCTCTCTCTCTCTCTCTCTCTCTCTCTCTCTCTCTCTCTCTCTCTCTCTCTCTCTCTCTCTCTCTCTCTCTCTCTCTCCTTTCAGTATCCTCCACCTCCTGTAGTGTTTATGAAGGCAAATGACTATCTCCTGCAATGGACCCAGCTCTACACTAATTATATTAAACTTTCCTAGTGCACCCCAGACACTACGCTTAAACAGGCATTCAGAATTCAAATAGAGCAGCTGATATATGGAGGAAGCCAGCAAATCCTCTCCCTTCACTCCTAAGTCTAAGTATTTCCCCAGCAAAGCACTGGCAACCACACCTCACGTCGCCACAGAGATTTAATAGCTAAGAGGCACAGTGAGGTCTTCTCTTACACAATTTAATTACACACACTGAAAAGACAACAGTGTGTATGCTGGCCCACCATTAAGTATGATCATAAGTAATTTAAACTCAGCATCACTGGTCCAAATATATGGACAAAATGCAGTCTGTCATCCCAGTACTTTCACGTTCCTTCCATAACAGTGAATCATCACAAACCCACAGTAATTTATTCCATGTTTCAATGGGAAGTGTGTCTTAAAGGGAGAAAAGCCGGAATGTGCAACCCTTCTGCTAGTAAGCTTATCTACCTGCTATCCATCATAAATTAAGGATCCGTACTTTAGTGATTCAATTACACCACTGAGTAATTGAAAATACGCAATTACAAGGACTTGAAGTTCTTATGAGAAATATAATGTCTGCATTCCAGATTCCCTAGTATTTGATTTATAATTGGGATATTGGCATAATATTTTACAATTGAGAGGAGTCCTTCCCCTCTGGGTAATTCTCAACACTGAATATTTAAGGCTGCAGAAACCCTTAGAGTCATCTTGCTCAATCCTTTGTTTTTCAGATGAGGGAAGGGAGTCCAAACATGCGTCAATTCACACAATACAAAGAGAGGTCGCTCTGACCTCTCCCTCTGAGCTAGAAGTAAGAGCACTATGTGGACTTCACTTCTTTGGAGTTGGACAAAGCTTCCCCTCAGTGGCCCACCAACCATTTCCCACTGCAGTGCAGTTTCACTTCCTTTGAAAGAGCGGGGATCACCACTAGGCAGAGAAGAATATCTAGTCATGCAGAGCTGACTTTATTTCTTTGTTAAACTGGGAGGGCTACACCAACAACAGGGAGGAGCAGTCCATAGCAAGTCCTTGAGTGGCCAACAGAAGTTTCTTCCCCAAAGACACTCTGCAAAGTGTGAGGCACACAGTCAGACCACAGTAAGGAGATGGCTGCAACTGCCATTTCCTCACCGTGCTCTATGGCCCTTTACTGCCTTGTCACAGTTTGTGCATTTAACTCCTGTTAATGCTGTCAGTACCTAGGCAATAATTTGGGCATGAGATAGCATGATGCATAAAGGCTAGATCTTTACATGCTATTCTGAAAACAATTTATCTATGGCATACTTCCTTGGCTTAAATGACTGGATTCCTGTTCGTTTTGGGAATGCAACCTAACCATCCACAGCACATTGAACACGTGGCTCATTTCTTGGACTTCCCACTGACTAAGTGTGTTTGCCTTACATGTGACACTTTGTGTGATCAGTCTTCATCTGCCAGATGTGCCAGCCCAACTGTACAGCAAGAGGCACCTTCCTTTGAAAATTTTACTTCAAAACTTTGCATCTTAATGTGCAAATATTTTTAAAATCACAAATGATTATTCCCATCACTGACTTCCCCTCCATTTTGCCTCCTGACAAAAGAATTCAGAGCCTCTTTAAAACCCCAAATAAGCGTATGTGATCAAATGCTAATTTAGCAATAAACAGAAAATTGACTTCAAATCATCTCTCTGTCACTCTAATTGATTAACAGTCACATGAAAATTGATAACACGATTTTCAGCGAGAGAGCGTGTGGCAAAGCTTTTCAGTTCTATTGGCTTTGGATATTGACTTCCTTCTAGATAAAGCTTTTTAAGAGTACATTAGTGAGTCCACTAATAAACTTAAAAAGCAGTCTAATTGCAACAATGGACTCCATACAATGAGTTAATGCAATACCAGAGTTTACAAATCCAAGCCTTTTACTGAAATCAAGCCAGATGCAAGTTCTGCTCCACTCAGCGCACCACAGCTTTGCTTCACAGGTGTGAGTAAACAACTCTTTTCCTTCATTTCATCTCCAACATTCCGAAACAGGTTCTCATGACATCCAAATGCCTTAAAAATGATCCCAACATCTAGAACAGTTACCTTAACGTGACATTAATTTTAAGCTGCTGACCCTCAACTGGTTGTATTTCAGAATTAGAAACCGTCCCATAAAGCTGAAGGTTGAAAACCATAAAGCTGTATTTGCATTAGTCTAGGTTCTAACCGTTTCTAAGCAGAGCACGTTATTATGGCAGAACTTGGCTGCAGTCCCCATTGGCAGTAGGGGAACAGTCACTGGGTTTATAATAAAATGTGTTAGCTAAGTGTCCCCATGTAGGGCATTCTGTACAGCTCCTCGGATCCTTGACGTACCCTTCTCTACCATCTGTGCTTCTAGAGCCTGACCTTTGAGTAGGCTGAGATACAGGACGGCACAAACAATCGAGTCAAGGCCAAGAAAACAATGAACTGGGGTGTCCTGCACCCTCCTATGCCTTGTTTGCTTAGCATGGAGAGATTATGCTTACTCCATCAAAGCCTGCACTCTTGAAATGCATCCTCTTCACCGGAAATAGCTATAGCTATCCGGACACAGAACCAGCTTGCTCCTCTGGCATCTCCAGGTCTCCCTCTGTGGCTAGCCTGAGGGGAGGCACCACTTGTTGATTTCCTCCATCCTTCCCCAAACTCTTGAAAATGGTCTCTTCATTAAACTCTAACCCCATTTGAGTGTACCATCTGTTACCTGCCAGAATCCTGACTGATAGGGCCACCTTCCATTAACCCAGTGGTTCTCTGCCTGTGGAGGGTTACAAACCCTTTAGAGAACCTAAATGAGAAAAGAAATTACAGAAACCTCTTTTCAGAACTGCACATCATCTATGGATGTGACGGTTGTGATACCATTTCAAAGAGTGGAAAGATACCTCAAAGCACATGCGCAGACGGACCTCAAACTATAACATGCAACTGTAGCAAGGTGGATTTTTATTTTCAGATGTGGATGTATGGGGACTATGCTAATCTTTGAAGAGTGCTACTCTGGAGTACTGAGTTGTGAAATAAGAAGTTGTAAGAAGGAGAAAGCTGGAGAGAAGCCTCAGCAGTTAAAAGCACTTGATGCTTTCGAAGAGGACCAGAGTTCAGTTCCCAGCACCTACATCAGGCAACTTACAACCACCTGCAGCTCTAGCTCCAGGTGATTTGATGCCCTCTTCTTGTCTGTTGTTACCTGCACATATACATATACAAATGCACATATACATTGGTAAAAATTAAAATTTTTAGAAGAAGTGTCTGGAAAGACAGTTGAGTTAGTGTTTGCCAAAGGCCCGAGTTTCAACCCCACAACCCACATAAAAATTCTAGGTGCAATGACTTGTACTTGCAATCCAAGGGCTTGAGAACTAAGAGGGATAGTTTTCTAAGGCTTGCTGGCCAACCAACCTAGCCTAATTAATAAGCTCCTGGCCAGTGAGAGACCTTGTCTCAAATAATAAGGTGGTGTACACCTGAGGAATGACACACACACACACACACACACACACACACACACACACACACACACACACACACACACACACGGAGAAAACCTCATAAGAAAATACCTCACCCAAAACCAGAGTCTCTAAATGTTGAAACAGAATGTCAAATATTACTGCATATTGCATCTTTATTAGTTTAGTCTTTTTTCTTCACATCATGTATTTTTTTTTTTATCAAATAGATGTTGGAATATTTTTCCATCAGCCATGGTTTCACCTACTTGTAAAGTTCACTATTCATCATCAGTACTTACCATCTGGACTACAGATAAGCAAATGTCTTTAGAAATCCCTGAAAAAAAGATTTCTTAAAGTTTTATCATACACCAAACCCACTCAGCATTCCAAAGCCTGATCTCCCAGGAGGCTGATATATATTCAGCTGGCTTTTTTATTAACACTCATGGCTTCATAATATTAAAAATGTATATACCCAGTACCCCAATAGAAAAACATGCATACATTGGAAGGGGAAATAAAAAACTACTTCAAGCAGTCACCTGCCCTGTCTCTACACTCCCCCTATGGTACAGCATGAGCATATTTCTATGGAAAACAAAGAAAGGCTAAAGTCCAGCACTCCAAAAGTGTTTCAGTCTCTTGAGGTCTCCATCAGTGGCTATTAAAATTTAAAGTACACTGGAAAATCCTTGACTCCATAAAAGGCATGCTACTTATATTCCTTAAGCCCCTGGCATCTTACAGTACTCTGTGTGGTTCCGAGGGAAACAAAAGAATCCATGCAGTAGATATGAGACACAAATGTCACTGAAAACAGAATGAAAGAAAACTTTGGTTCGTGTCTTCTTTCTAATGTCAACCATCTTAATGACCCTGTAGCCAAAAGTCATCCGTTTGGAAAAATAAATAAATTTGTTTAAATATCATGACAGAGTGTAGATAAACTCAGGTGTGTCCTGTGAGAATATAAATTAGCCTCTCTATTTTTAGTTCACACATATGATAAGGATAAATGATGCCCCTGGGGTCATGATTCTAAAGAGCGCAACCATATAAAGTCCATAACACTCATGGCTTATAAGTAAGTGCTTTTCTTTGTTATCTTACATTATGTCTTTATTAGCAAAGTTCCTTTTGATTATTTTAGTGACTCTCATCAACATTGTTCATAAACAATAAATAAGTAACTTTCATTAACATTGTTCATAGGTAGTAAATGATCTGCCCCAAAGTTCTGGTGGTCTTTGTCACTCATGTTTTCCTAACTGTTGTAAGGACATATGAATGGGGTCAATATGTAGTGATGCTTTCTCTCCATCCCTCTCTCCCACCTTGATGCTCTCCTACTGAACCAGGGGCTGATTTTCCTTTTATCTAGAATATTTGCCATTGAATTCAGAAGTACAACGGCCCATCTCATCCTGTTTTCTCCTGGTCACCTACACACCCTGCCCCTGACTCCATCCAACACACTGCTGCCAAGTTAATCTCCCTAAAAGCACAGCCCTGATAGTCCACTGTCCCCTCCCTGGCCCATGTTGCTCAACTCCTTCAAGTGCTCTTATGCCCACGTGAAAGAGAAATGATTGGAAAGCACTAGCAGTCAAAGCTTTCGTCTCTCAGACAATGGCTCCCTTCCGGTTCTCCCTTTTCTTTTCCTTGTTACTGTGAGCTCCAGAGAGATTGAAGCACCACTCAACAGAGGTACCATACATTTTTATAGATCTGTCTTTGCTTAACTGTCCTCTGTCAATATGAAATGCCTTTCTCCAGACAGTTCAAATCTGACCTATGGTATGTTATGACATCATTTCAGTACCTTCCTACACCCTGCCCTTTAGCCCACCCTCAGTGATTCATAGGTCAGCAGTCTGCCAAGTTTTAAACTATGAAATTTGGTTTATCTGTTTGCAAAATGAGGCTTGTAATAAAAATGACAAGAATTAAATACATTAAACAATTAATGCCGTTAAGGTTTTTACGGTAAGGCTGGTTACGATGGCTAATTTATTTTAAACAAGTTAAGTGGATAGCTAGAAAGTTGAGACTTTGATAGCATTTTGTTTGCTTCCTCGTCCTCTTCTCTTCTTCACACCACTTAGGAAAGAAGGGACGAGGTATGTGTGAAAGAAACCTCACTTCTAGGGCAAAGAGCTGACAGTTTCTGGTTCTGAGATCAATGTGTAAGGACACAGCCTTTTACTGGACAGTTGTCAAATGGGTCACCACACAACTCTAACTGCGTCCTAGGCAACATCAAGGACCACATTTAGACTGAAGCTTTCTTTAGCAAGAGGACAGTTGGATACAACAAGAAGCCTTCCCATCTTTACTGTGCTAGCCCGTTCCTCCTCATCAGCGTTCCCTCACTGACATAGGAGGCAAATGAGATGCTTCTTTGTCATCTCAGGCCACTCTTTCCCCATGGGGCTATCCTCTTTTAAAAGACCTTGAGGTCCAGATTCCGATCTGAGCTGAACTGTGAGGAGTCTCTCTCTAAAGACACCCCCCCTCCCAGTGCCTGCAAGCACAGCAGAGGGTGGTAGAAACAAAGCATCATTAGTCAAAATCACAGAAGTTTCCCCAAAGCCTCACATGGGGTCGCAATGGCCATTTTGGATTTGTTTTTAGCAAAGAATTCACACTTCCCATCTATCCAACAAGCATTTTCAGGTTGTATTCCTCCAGAAAAAAAAAAGGCATCTTAAAGCCTGAACGTAGCATGCAAAAATCTAAGCTTAGGGCACAAGCAAGCGCTCTGAGATGTTGTGGGAATCTCACATACTGAGTTCAGTTTGCAGAACCTCTGAGCCTTAAGAGCACTGGGCACATCTCAAAAATGACACACAGTGACATAGAGTTCCTCAAGAGCACAAGCCACCCAGTTAATTGGCAAGGCTGGTCACTAGAATGTACACTCCACTCTCCAGCAGCTGGAAGGCCACTTGTCCAACACCCAAAGAAATCTTTCAAGGGGACAAGAGTCCTCAAACCTCCACACAGGCAGCACACATGACAGCCAAGGACACTTCCTTATTTGCACTTGTCCTCCGCACTTCCCAGGCGATGCTCAGAGAGGGAGAGAGGGGAAACTTTTCTAAATGGACATGTAGTTTAAGCCCTACCAAGCACAGGAGTCCTTAGGGGAACGGCTCAGAGACTGCAGGGTCACTGCTTCCTAATTTCCCTGGGTAGCATCTGATGACTCAGCAATAGCCCACATCCTAATTCTTGCACGGAAGGAATCACCCCAGCTCCAAGAATGCGTACTGAGCCAGAAGACCTCAGTTCCTCTCACCAGCTATGTGCACCGAAGCGAGTTCCTTAGCTCACTAACCCTTCATTTCTCCTGCAGAGGAAATACTGTAATGTGAGAATGGGAATAGCTGTAAAAAGGCAATCGTCTTAGAAGACAAAGGTTTCAATTAATGGCGAGTTTAACGAATATCTATTTATTGTGCATAGTAATGATTTTCATCATGATATCTCCATGTCTGTATATGATGCACTTTCTTTTGAAGTATGTACTATATATATACTATATATATATATATATACTATGTACATATATATATGGATATATATGTACATTCTTATCCCTTTCCATCTGTGCCCCCTCCACATTTCTAAAACCTTCTCTTCTTGTTTCACAATCGGTTTTAATGATATGTTACACCTCTCTGCTAAAATCCTTTTTTTCTATGATGCTCTCTGATGCAAGGCTACTTCACAAAGTCTACCCATAACTAAGTGCCTGAAGGATTGGATACTTATTCTCTCACATGTATGGGGGCTGGAAGTACAGCACCAAGGGGCCGGCATCTCTCTCTCTTTAACTACAGGGCAGAAAGCATGCTGGGTTGCTTCTGGCTTCTGGTGATTACAGGTAGTCCTTGGTGCTACTTTGTTTATAGGTGGGTCACTCCAATACTTGCTTCTGTTTTCATCCCTTTGGGCCTGTGCCCAAATGTCCTTAGTCCCATAGAGATGCCGGATCATTTCAAGGTCCACACTAATGAGAATGATCTTAACTTAATCAACTATGGAACTATTTTTTGAGAGAAGATCACTAGATTAATAACTTTCCCCATTACTGTGGCAAAACACCTGACCACCACCACCACCATCTTCAAAACCAAAACACATTAAGAAAGAAAGGGCTAATGTTGGCTCATGGTTTGAAGGTATAATACGTCTGTCATGGCAGAGAACACAGTGACAGAGGTGGCTCTCTGCTATGGTAGCAAGAGCATGAGGCAGCTGGTCCCACTGAGTCTACAATCGGGAATCAAGGAGAGGTGAATGCGGGTGCTCTACTCACTGGCTCCTTTTTTATTAGCCAGGGATCATTGCCCACGGAACGGTGCTGTCTGCATTCAAGGACACTCCCTTCCTGGTTAGGCTTCTCTAGAAATGCCCTATCATCCAGAGGTCTATCTTCAGAATAATTCCAAATCTGGTCAAACTGACAATTGAGATTCATCATCATCATAGTTACTATTTCATTACATCATTGGGGGAATACAATAGAACTTGTAAATCTACATGAGGCATTCTCTAATCTAATAATTTATAACCAACTACCAACAAAGAATGGTATCACACAGCTCAGTCAACCAGACTTTGAGCAGCAATCACAAAAGGAAAGATCTGTTTGTTTCTGATAATAGAGGCCACGATTCAGTTGCAGGATCCAGGCCCATATTAAGGCTTCACTAAATGGTAAGTGGATAGCTATAATGAGTGAATGAACATGAACTGTGGAGAGCAGATGTGGTGAGCGCATTGTCATCACTTCAAAACAATCTCTATTGGAAGAGTATTATCCCTACCACATAGTGTACAACACCACTTGTGTGCAAAAGTATTTTGTAAACTAAAGTCATTAAATGTGAGTTAATCCCAGCACTCAGAAGGCAGAGACAGGCAGATCTCTGGGAGTTCAAGGCCATCCTGATCGACAAAGTGAGTTCCAGAGTAAAAACAAACAAACAAACAAACAAACATAGTTGAAAAAAAGCAATGGGGTGTTTAGATCCCTAAACTCACTGTACACCCTTCTGACTTCCTCCTCCTCCTCCTCCTCCTCCTCCTCCTCCTCCTCCTCCTCCTCCTCCTCCTTCTCTCTCTCTCTCTCTCTCTCTCTCTCTCTCTCTCTCTCTCTCTCTCTCTCTCTCTCTCTCCCTCTCCCTCCCAGTATCTTCTTCACTCTGTCTTTGTCTTATATCTCCACTCCCTGCGGTGATCAATGACAATTGGACATCTTTGATTCTTCTCCAACAACAACTCTTTCCCATGTCTATGTCCATTCCTTCAGTTGAATCCCCTCTTGTGCCTTACATTATTTACTTCATTAACTTAAGTGTTATTAACTTGGTTTTTGACCCGTCCACTCCTTCTACCAGCCACACCTATCTAAGGTTTAAATTTTAAATTCAAAAATTGTCCTTTGCACTAGGGATTAAATTCCAGATCCTTAGCATATCATATAGGATGGACACTCTGGCTGTGTGTCCATTAATACCTATTTCCCCATGTCCTTGATTCATGGATAATGTTCACTGAACACGTTTTGCAGTTCCTAAGTGTGACCATATAAGTACAGTTCTAGTCAGTGACATGTGAATGTAAATGACAGGCACCCTGTCCAACCTGTTCACAAAAATTTCTTGTGCCATCTCCCATCTTGTGTCTCTCCCCAAGTTGCCACTAAATGCAGAAGATGCGGCAGAGCTCTGAGGTACTGGAAAATGACAGAGCTGCATCATGGAAGGACCTTGAGTTCCTGGGTCACTGGTAAAGGTTACTGCTGCATGGGTGAGGAATCCTTTGCTGTATTCATCACCTGAATTGTGTTGGGCATTCAGCACCACAGCTGACACATCTTCTGGTTGACACCGTTCTAGCCTCTGTCCACTTCTCCCATCCTACCTACTTCATGCAGTACTACTCTCCATTCATGTTGTCCTTCCACCTCCGTAGGCTACTGGTTTTCCAAATTCACTTCCTGCCTCTTGACTTTAGTAGCATTTGGGTGATGTTTCTATCCTCGTCATTATTTCTTTACCTGATTTCTTTTTTTTTTCATTATACTTACCACCATTTGACGTATGACATACTAATTGGTTCACTCTCCCATGTTTCTCACTGAAAACTAAGTCCCTTGAATAATATCTTTAGTATTTTCTCTATCATATTCCTAGCATTTAGATTATCCTAGTATAAAGTAGGTCCTGGAAAACTTCTTAAATAAATAACATCTAAGAATTTAAAGAAAAATATTCTCAGTTCTGTACTAAGCACTTTATGTATACCAGCTAAGAGCCCTGTGAAATGACATTACTCTTCCTCTCCCCTTTATATCTAAAGAAAGAAAGTCTTTTAGAGAATTTAATTCTCTTTTCAGATTGGAACTAGCATATGACTGAGTCAGGGTTTGAACCCACATGGCCAGACTGATATAGAACCTTCACACCACAACCTCTCATTCACGAACCAATCAATGACGTGAAATGAGTCCTTTTGAATCAACAGTTTCCAGCAGTCACCAAGCAAGTGAGGTGGACCAATCCCTGGATGTTAGAAGACTTAGAGTCCACCCAAACTTCTATTTATGGACATTCATAGAGGCAAACTTTTGTCCATGCTTATTGTCACTCCTAATCACACAGAACAGTGAGTTAATCTCATTCCTTGAGAGGACCACAAATGCTTTTCTAAGTCTCCCGACTTTACACTTCACTTCCTGCCTTTTCTGGTTCATCACCATTGAACTCAGTGGGTAAATGGGAAAATACAGATCTTTCAGACCACACTAGGCATGTCTTTTGATGTGCTCAAACCCGAAAATGAATGTTACTCATGTGACAATGTCTCCAGTGCTTATAATATTAGCAATTTCCCTTTGCCTTTGCTATTTTTCTCTAGGCTGTCTATGTGCTATTACTTCAACCTTTCTTTGTACAGTAAGTTATACTCTAATCCATTCATTGTTCTTGCCACCCTTACTGGAAGCCTTTCCACTTCATATCTATCTATCTATCTATCTATCTATCTATCTATCTATCTATCTGTCTGTCTGTCTGTCTATCTATCTATCTATCTATCTATCTATCTCTTTCCTTAAGCAAGATGGTGCTCTAACACAAACTCACAGGCACCTACTCCATGATCTCTACTCTTTCTTCCAAGATCCTGTCCCAGAAACAGTGGCAATTTTAAGTCTCTCTTCCTCAGCTCTACTCTGCACAATACTTTCCTTCATTTCAGCTTGGATTGATTTTCTTCAATAGTCACAGCTAGTGTTTGATCTGCTGTGATCTACATGGGGACTTTCCTTCAGTCAACACAATTCATGGCTCTGTTTCTTAAATCTTGACAATTAGTTCCAAAGCAGGTGAATCAACCATCAATGGACCAGTGTGATATCCTGTAGAATCAGGGCTCAGATAGACTCTATGTAGAACTTTGCAGTATCAGTGAAATTCTTCTCATGCCAAATGATACCTGAGACAATGGACCAATTGAGCCTATGGGATTTATAAAGATGAATTTCAGCATTGCTATTGGTCTTCTTAAAAATATTTCTGTCAAGCTGTCCACAGAGCTTATGTCCCTCAACTGACCAATGATCAAACTCCATCTTACACTCACTTCTCATCAGTTAACTAATTTTTATTCACTACTTCATTTTTAAAACCTGCTTTGTTTTATTTTCAATGCTCAGGTCTGAACTCAGGGCCTCATAGATATAGGCAAGTGCCCTACACTAAGTGGTACCCTAGCCCTCAGCCAAGTCATTTGAGAAATTAATTTTAGCTAATGAAAATTAAGATATTTTCCTATCTTTAGTGAGTGTATGGCATCTTTACTTGTATAGTGGAGATGACACTATGCTTTTTGCATGTCTTCATTTAGGGAATTCTGAAGTATCTATGTGTTTACAGTGGGAACAACACATTAATTTTCATAGCTTTTCTCTGAACTTTACATAAAATAAAAAATTCTTGTATCAGTGTCTTCTGAGCCATAATTGATTTATTGGGATAACCAGGGAAAGGGAGAACTTGAGAAGTGTTGTGCCCCCCCACACACAAAAAAAAATAGGATCTGGTTTGAAAAAGTAAAATAAAATTAAGAACAGATTTGAAAGAAACATGCCAGGTTGGAGAAAATCTGGAGGGAAAGTGTTCTGCAGGGTGTGGCCACTGTGATCTGAAAGAAGGAGGCGAGAATGGAATGAATGAGCTCTATGTGTTCTCCTTCCCAGCCCCTGCTGCAGAAGGAACAGTGAAAAGAAATGAGCCTCAGTGGTTAGTTTCTCCTCTCTTTGATCTTTGCAAGGCTTCCACGAGGGATCTTAGCTTTATAAAGGTTATTTGTAGGTTATTAACCTTTCCATTTTCCATGGCTATGGTTGGTTCCACCTGCCCAAACCCAGAACAGCCTACTTTAACGTCTGCATGCCCTCTTGACACATCACCTCTCAACCCTAATGGATGGCACCTGAGGAGTCCAGTGTGGCATTAGCAATAGAGTTGGAAGATTTGCTGTTCTCCTGCAAGGGAGACAGCAGAAAAGCATTGCAAAAAAAACCCAAAGTAAATAACTTGAAGATGATCCAAAGTTTGATTTGTCTATATTCTCCTCCATTAGTGTGCTTAATCAAGGGTTGACTGTGTACAGAATTATTTATTTCCATGGTGCCTAATAGTCACTCTATACTTTTTGAAGTTAATTTTTTATGAATTATTTTCTTTGTTCATTATTGAAAAAAAAATCCTTGGAGTAAGTATTATGATTTTGCTGATTTACAGGATGTAGTTCAGTGGCTGACCGGAGTCTTTACTTAAGCTTCTTGCATATTGTTCTTCCTCTGTTAGCAGAGAGCCACTTGGCCTTGGCTGGAAGTGCTTCCCTGTGTAATTTACTTAGAGGGAAGGCCAGAGTCACTAATTAATTCCCCTGAATCCGAGTTTTCTAGTGGTATAGCTCCTTCCCTCCTCATGTGAAGCAGCCGGTTTGGCTCCTTGATCAGCTTCCCTTCCTAATTCCATTGCTTCAAGGAAATATTTCTGGCTGTGTTGTTCTCTGGCACTGTGGAACCGTTTTTCCTACAAATTACAGTGTGATCCTTAAATGCACATTGACAACCAGCTTATCTCAAAAGCAATTTTATCAGCCTTGCTACCAAATCCAATCAGCATTGTATTGGAGACCTAGTCTGTCCGTAGAACTCTACTCATCCACGCAATTGCTTTACAGAGTACCAGATACTATACGCAGAACTGGGAGCCTGATTAAGGTACAGTTCCTATTCTCCAGAGAAAAAGGGAGAAGCTTCCAAAGGACACATCTGTGTATTTAAGGGAAACAGGAAATTTTGTAAACTAAATTCTACCATAAGTGATCAGTGGTAACGAGGGTTGCTTACTGTGGTGTACTGTGGCTGTGGACTGGCTCTCTGCTAAGGGCTCCTTACAATAAGTTTACCCTCCTCCTTTAAAAGTTCACTACAACCCACAGAGTTAGATTCTTTTTACACAATCTTACAGATGAGAGAATGAAGGGTTAAGGAAATGAAAAGCATTAGCTCTTAATTATTCAATTCACATTGGCATGTATATTGCCTTTCACTAAGAATACAGACAAATTCACACAAGAATGTCCAGTATACAGGAGCTAGTAAGAGAGTAACTGTAAACTCAAGGACAGCCTGAGCTATCTACAAAGTCCCAGGACAGCCAAGGGTAGATAGCAAGATCCCATTGTTTCTGGGTCCCAGAGAGGCAAGAATGCTATGTTGGAATGGAGTGGTGGGGCAGAGATATTCAAATTATGGCAGCCAAGAAGCAGAGGGAGAGAATGCTCCTGGTAACCAGCTTCTTCCTCCTTCCTGGTTCTGTCCTCTGACTAGGAGTTGGTTCCATCCATAGTCAGTGAGAGCCCCCCTAGTTAATCATCTCCAATACAACTAGGAGGATGCTTGGGTATCTCTCAGTCCAGGAAAGTGGACTGTCGAGATCAATTACCACAGGCTTCAAAGTGAGGCCCACGTTTGAATCTCACCACTCTATCAATCACATAGTTACATAATACAAGGTAGGCAATCTTTCTGCCTCCATTTCCTCATATCTAGGCTGAAGGTAACGCCTCAGGTTAGTTGCAAAGATGAAATGAGATAATGTTCCTAATATCCTAGTACCTGGTAAGAGCACAGCAAATTGTGCAATAAAATGCAGCTATTATTTACAGAATATTACGGTGTGGTAGGTACTAAGTATAGAAGTTATTGAGCTGTCCTGGGTGCTAAAGTAATTCTATAGCTTGCCATCAACCTCCTCAGCTAATCCCTGGACATAAGGGTGCTTCAGTCATCTGAGCACCATGAAGACATGGAGGGAATATAAATACTGGGGAGTAAATTAGAAAAAAACACACACTAGTTACCGATCCGACCTTATGAATGCTTAGGATTAGGGAGATTTGAGTCGCCAGCTAACTGGAGTTGCTCAAAAGTGGTGGTGAGATCTCTAATAGAAAAGGGATTAGATGTCAGGCCCAGCTGTTGGCAGTATTGGAATCGTCAGAACCTGAGTGTGATTTTAAGGAGCGACATCCTGGGGCAGGGGTTCGGGGCAAAACACATTTCTAGATGGATATTATTATGTGCTGCTGAAGAGGGAGAGAAACATGGTCTCTCTTAATGTCCTCTTTCAAAAAGTAAATAAAACTCTCCATGGGCACTAACTCATGCTTTCTACTGGAAGTCCCCATCTGAGAGAACAGCTTGGTAAAAATTTTGCTTTAAACAAAAGGCAGAGTACGTCAGGGACCTTCTCTTCATGGGAGTTTAAACTCTATGCTTATGTGCATCTATTAAAGGTTTTTGAATGCTACTCCCCACCACCCGCTGATATTATCTGTGCTCTGGAACAAGTTATACTCTGATGTGTTATAGGTGCTTAAAGATCTTTTCAACTGGGTAAAAATTTACATCATTTACATTTGTACATGCATATTTAACTCTCATGGTAAAAACATAATTTCACTCAATTGGTAAATGAGTTACTATCACCATACTTTATTAATTATGTAAGAAAACGTATTTAAATAAGGAAAAGCAATGTACTCCGTGTGTAACTGGGAGCCAGTCCAGAGCACCTTGTGACGGTTCTCTGTCTTTGTTTCTTTTACTGCTCCTGTAATAAAATACCCTAAGAGTGACGTAGTGGAGAACGGGATTACCTTAGGTCACAGTAAGGTCACTATGGTGGGGAAGTTGAGGCAGCAGGAGCTTGAAGCACCTGCTCACATCACACTCACAATCAGGAAACAGAGAGGGATGAATGCAGGCCACTGCTCAGCTCTCTTCCTTCATGTGCACAGTCCATGATCCCAAGCAGGGGATGATACTATCCAGAGTGGGCAAGTCTTCCCTGGAGCTCTGTGGCCAACCAGCCTCACTGAATGACTGAGCTCCTGGCTCAATGATAGCTCTTATCTTAAAAAACAAGATAGAGAGCAATAGAAGCAGATATCTAATTGTGACCTCTGGCCTCTACAAACACATGCACGTGTATACACACACACACACACACACACACACACACACACACACACACACGAGGGCAGGAGAGAAAGAGAGCAAAATGGTCAGTGAAAAAGAAAGCCTTGGCCTTGGAGACAAGTGAAAGTGAAGGTGGTGGTGGAGGTCATTGTGATGTCCCAGTGTGGCACGTGTACACCTCTTCTAGGATGAGGTCAGTTTCCTGGAAGGTGCATGCTTTCAGGGTCAGAACAGACTATGGTAGGGAGGAGACTGATTTCTTGCACAGCAAAGGCGTCTTTCCTTGGGAACTGAATGCAGGTAGCGCACTGAGAAGGCTCAGCACGGCACTGGCAAGGAGAAGCACTCGGGGAATTGCTCCAGCAATTGGAAAAATGTGTTTTAATTAGGCTGGTTGGTTAGTGGTTCCCAAAGCAGTGGGCTCTGAGCAGAAGGTAGGGGGTAAGCATGTGTGTTTGAGCAGGCACATGCTTAGGGATGGGGGCTGGAAAAAAGGAAGCAACCTGTGAACAGCCTATGTTGCTCTAAGCACGAGCTACTCAAAACACAAGGCACATGCTTTTACGTTTTGGGGGTCCTAAAGGCTAATTTCATCTTCCTGTGGCATCAGGTGAGGAACCTCGTCCAAGAGGGAAGGTCTGGAATCCTGGTGCCTGAACTTCCTCAACTGACCTCACCTGCATTGGGAAGTCTGGAGGACAGGGGAAGCGAGCACCTCATGGTCCAAGGCTAATAACAATCATAAACCTCCAAGAACAAAATTGACTGAAAAGAATAAAAATTTTAAAGTGAGACAGTTCTCTGTCATTTCTGTCTCGGATTATACTGGGGAAGGTTGAACTCAATTTTATTGAGAAATCAATTGTAATTTGGCACTCTGCATGATCCTTGGCAGAGGACACTGATAACAGTCTCTGCTGAAATCTGCAAGCTAATTTACCTCTGCTGCCTTCACACTCACAAACACGCCCGCCCGAGAGGCCCTCTGCCCATCACACACCCGGGCAGCATTGATCGGCAGCCCCCTCCTTGTGTTTATGAGATAAACAGTAAATCTGGGAAAGGAAACAAAAGGAAGGGTTCAGGTCAACCGGGAGGAAATTCAGACTGAGAGGCAAAGATAAAAGTAAGAGCGTGCATACGTGCTAAGGACAAGTGACCAGAATAGAGGGGAGGGAAGTGAGTGGGCATCGCATACACACAGAGAGGTGTCACTGGGGGTGTGTTGCCAACGAAACTCATGGCAGGCGCTCTGAAAGCTCTTTGCCAAGTTTATTTTCATCAAGCAAGGTCACTTCAACCAACAAGAACATGCCAATATGGTAGCTATCCGGAGGGAATACATCTGCACATAAAGAAGAATTGAGTTACCAGGAGCAAACTGCACAGGAGCTTTCCGCTGTGGCACCGCCCTGGTCTTTTCAAGGTAAGGAGCAGCTGGATCACCAAGCTGGCTGGTAACAGGAGCTTTCTCAGAACTTATCCAAGGTATTGATGCAAATCCACCCCAAGTATCATTATTTAGATAGGAATTTCAAGGTTGGGGGCTTCCTGGAGAGACAGGTGTCCTGGCGAATGCCCTGTCTTCACAAAGAGGCAGAGCAAGCCATTTGCCCACGTTACTCACATCCCACTTAGTGATTCATTTTCCTGGGGAGCACTGGACCTCTTCAGGGGAAGTCGTTGGTGTGGAGGAGAAGAAAGGAGGGCATGATAACTGTTGGTTGCACTGAGTATGCTCCCTCACCCAGAGATCTCTTATTCCATAACCCCACACAGCTGTGGCTGTCACACACCCTTGTCTAATAGTCATTTCCTTGGAAGATATCACAGCTTCATCAAGTCTACCCCCAAAAGAGAAGAATGGTCCGTTATCAGTTTTCCAACTGCACTCACAATTGCAGACTCAGACCACAAGGGGAAATTTCCCTTCCAGCTTCCCTTCTGAGGCCTCCCTTCAGTTTTCTTCATCCTCCATAAGGATGCTTGCCATGACCATACAAATCTAGGGCAACGTGACCTAAAAGCACCATTTCCTCCAAAGCCAAAGCAACCCAAAGACACTTGTATCCCTATTTTCTGTGCCTCCACGCTGGAAGGTATAAGGCTTAGAACTGCCCCTCTGCTGTGGAGACCAGTGAGGTAGACAATCATAGTCGTGGCTGGAGAGTTCCATCCCCAGGAATATCCAGTTTCCGACAATCAAAAAAAAAAAAAAAAAAAACTGAAGTTATGTTTCAGACTTACCAGCAGCATGTGCTTTGAAGCTCTGAAGATTCCAATGGGAGACACTAAACTCCATCTGACTCAAGCCCAGAAAGTTAAAAAAAAAAAAAAAAAGTACAAACCCAAGTCAAAGATCTAATCAGCAAGCAAAGAGTTGAAAGTACTCATTGGTTCTGCATCCTATCTCATGGGCAGACCTGGGAACTAGCTTTCTTTCATGTTATAGGCAACTCACTTCAGGGCAGGATTACAGAAAATATATATCCTTAAAGATATTACAAGCAGCTTACTGAAATAATACCTATAATTTTTCATTCATTTTAATATGCCTGTTTCTCATGTTTAGAATTTCTAGTAACTCTACCTTATTATGTTTGCTCGGTTGATGTGCCTATATAATCGGATAAACATTTGTCTAATGCTGGGTTGTGCTATTTTTAAGGTACTTTTGTGGAAAAACAGCAGCAACAAAATAAAAAGCACTGTAGAAACAAAGGCACCCAAGCACTGCATTTTAATATTTAAGACTTTCTAAGGCTGGGCAGATGTTAGTTAAGGAATTGGGGAAGGAATGCAAGAAGTGCTTGTGCAACATTCAGACTGTCAGGAATCATGGTAGCCTGGCTCCTTGAACTTTTTCAAATGAATTCTTTCTTTTCAATGAAGGAGTGAGAGACAATGGGGAGGGCCTACCAGACTGGCTTGGCAGGTAAAAGCACTGCTACTAACCCTGCCAACCTGAGTCTGATTCTTGAGATGCGTGTGTTGGAAAGAGAGTTCTGACTTCAGCAAGTTGTCCTCTGACCTCCATGTACATGCACACACACACACACACACACACACACACACACACTCACTAAATAAAAATTAAAATGTAACAAACTGGTTTGTTTGTTTGTTTACCAACTGGTAGAACCAAATAGAAAATGCTTCCAAAGGCCTTCCTTGAAAATCCTTATATTCAAGAAGTTATGGCAGTGATCATATGCTATTCAAAGTAATACCAAATGAGTGTTTCATTTATGTCAGGGAGGGCAGGCCAGCATTGTATATGAATTAACCATGAATTAAGCCATTGCAGATACTGCCTAGGAGGGCTATAGGACATTGATAATGAGCTGAATGAGAAGTATCCTCCACAGGCTTCAGTATTTGAATACTTGGTGCCTAATAGTTGACTTAGGAGATACAGCCTTGCTGGAGGAAGTATGTCACTGGATGTGGGCTTTAAGAGCTCATAGCCTCAGCCTACTTCCAGTTTGCTCTCTCTGTTTCATGTTTATCACTGAAGATGTGAGTTCTCAGCTTCCCACTCTAACCACCATGCCTGTCTGCTGCTTCCCTTCCCTTCTGTGCTGGACACGTTACCCTTTGGACCCATAAACTCAAATAAACTCTTTCCTCTGTAAGTTGTCTTGCTCATGGTGTTTATCACAGCAACAGAAAATTATGTAAGACAATACTTAACCCTATTTTATAGGTGAGAACCATAAGGATATCTACCAAAGGCCAAAGATTGTAATAAATATTGATGCAATTATTTAATTCCTGGAGCCCTTGTTATTATTCTCATACCATAAACAGCTACTTTTTATTCTAAAAATACAGAGGGAAAAAAAAAAGACTGAAGAGTTACAGGCTGTGTCAAATGTGCTCCCAGGAGCCAATATAAAACTACCTCAACCACAAGCTAAGGCAGTTCTGATAAACTTTCCCTGCAAACTGACCCAGTTTCCACTATTTTGCCTTAAACGGGTGGGCGGGGGTTGGATTCATTCACAGTGCTAAAGGACAGCCACCTTGGCTGGGAGCCAGCAGTGGCTTGATGACTTGATTCAATTCATTGAAGCAAGCAGGCAGAGGCCTCACTGGTTACTCTACAGTGGGCAAGAGTGGCCAGAGGAGAAGCTGGGTGACAGGATCAAATGTATGAAACACGGCAAAGACCATTCCCTTTCTATTTCCTTGGGACTCATCAGTCAGCAGAAAACGGGTCCTTCCACCCCACAAGGCACTAGAACTCATGTCGGCACAGTAAATATCATATGCAGACTCACTTTTCCTTCAAAGAGGAGCATGAGGTGCTCTTCAGGGAAGAGCATATTCTGATTCACGGTACTGTAAGAGACGGGTATTTTGGATGTAAGGAAGAAAGATGTTCAAGCTGCTGAGTCATCTTCCTGTGGTTCAGTCTGGTGCCCGGTCCTGGTATCCTCGCCTCAACAGCCTTTCTTCTTGAAAATGCTCTAAACTGGCATTCACATACTGTTGGCCTAGAGCTCAGTTGGAAACCAAGAGAAAGGAAACTATTTAGTTCTACCCAGTGTGGATAAAGAAGTCTTCAACCACCCTGTCTGGGGACAACAATCAGACTGGAGCTTGAATTCCAGAGAGTTTGGGAGGAACACAGCCTCAGTGACTAATTAGTATGTTTCCCTTCACCTTGTTATTTGTACAAGCTGCCTCTAGAGAATCTTCACCATAGTGCTGATGGCTATGGTCTGGTCAAGACTTTAGCAGTCAGATCTCCTGCTGCAAACCTACTCTTTTCATATTCCTTGTAAGATACAAAGCCTGTGGAGATTCAATCCAAAGACATCTAGTACTGCTAATCAAAATAACAACAACAACAAAACAAAATTAAGGAAAAAAAAAAAACAAGAAATTTTGAAACTGTGTGATTTGGTCCCTAAACACAATTAATTACTTCACCATCTCCCCCAATAATTCCCAGACTATATGACAAATGACAAGCACACTGTTGTAATAGCCACAGGATAAGACTTACGATCCTCCACTTTTGATGCCTCTTATAATCTCCATAGTCCATGACTGTATTCAACCAGATCAAGCATTTCTGAACAGCTTTTGTTTGCTCCAAAAAATGAACCAGGTGGTCACTATCTAAATCGAATCGGTAAAATGTGCCGGCTTCATCGAGGCCAGTGTGAGAAGGGCATACTCTGTGAGCAGAATTTCCTCAACACAGATCACTTCTCCCATAGGGTCTCCCCAGCACAAGGTGCCCATCTCTATAGCCCCTTCTTTCATCTCCATAATTTTCCCTTCCCATGCCTACCTGCCCCCACGAATGCAAGGTCCCCATTGGTAGAGCAGCAGGTCCATTCCCTGCTGGTGCAGAGTCTAAGGCCTGGGTCAGAGCTCTGTCACCGATCAAAGAGCGGGAGCGAAGTGGAGAAACAATGGTTCTAACCACGCACTATGGTGCTTGCCTTTCTCAGTGCTTCGCACACAACTTGCATCATTGTCTTTCTGTTTCCAATCCAAATAGATCCCTTCAAAATAAAGACCTCACCCACAAATACCATCAAAGCATTTTTTCCAGGCACAAAAGATCTCATATTTACGCAGAGGAATGTTAAACTCCCCTGCACGTCTCCTGAGAGATTTCACATGAAAGATGAAAATTCGCTCAGAGTTCTAGAGGTCTGGCCCTATCACTAATGTGCTGTCCTCTCTAAATGCCTCTCTAAACTCCTTTGATTTGGGGGCTATTTGCCTCTCAGTTTTCTTAGTCTTCGGGTTGTCTTTCAAAGACACATCCCCTTCTTTGACCATTAGAGGTTCCCTTCTCCCAAGTGTCCAGTTCATTCTTGCTGAAAGTTTTATTTAAAAAGAAAAAGCTGTCTGCTATGTGCCAGCCACAGATCCTGAGCTGGCAGATTTAATTGGCAGAGAAGTGAGAAAGAGAACGGTCCATGAGAGTCAGCTTGGCAAGAAAGAATTTAAAGTCAGAGAGAGAGATGAGACACCTGCCCGGCCCTGCCTTTTTCCAACGTGTCCCTTCCTCCATTAAAGAAAGGACACTCTCTCATTCTGCAAGGGCTCAGCATACTTTTCTGGGATCTGTCCCAGGGCATGGTCCCACTACTCAGTAGGTAGAGAGTGACTTCTGCCAAGTCACTTAACCACCCAATCTCAAGTTCCTCATCTGTAAAATTGGGATAATATTTCTCACCCGACATCCCAGGTTCCTAGCGATAAATATTAATGTCCATAGAGGGCTTTGAGATCCCAGGGTGAAGGATGCAGCAGAGTGTTATTTTTATGACGTTGCAGCTTCCATAAAGCATCAAATTCAATGAGAAAGAGGAGAGAGGGGGCACTGGGCTGGAACCAAGAATAATGTGGGCAGCTGCAGCCCAAGCTTCTCCAACTGCTAGCGCATCTCCACAGTCACCAGCAAGCCTGTCTCTCTTCAAGTCCTAGGGCTTTGGTTCTCATTGGTGACCTCTCTCTCTCTCAGTGTTCCCCTCTCTCCTTCCATGCCTCGGAATCCCTATTTAGCATCATATTAATATGGAAAATCATATCTCTGATATGGACCTGTGCATTGCAAATGTCAAGAGGCCTTGCCTGGCAATCTGCTGGTATTAACATGCTACTCAGCAGGGAGACTGTGTTCACGACTCAGGAGTAGGCCAGCCTTCCAGAACTGGCCAGGTGCCTACATGCCAACTGGCCAAGTAGCTGCTTCTGGCCATCACTCTCTTCTCTCACAGAAGAGGAGTTTCAGGCCCCCAAGGCAAGGAAATGAAGAACAGAATTCTATGCACAGGCCTCCATGTCCAAAAGAGAAACTGGCTTTATTTGAGGATAAAAATCCCTGATGAAAAATCCAATAAGGAAAGAACAACCGAGAAAATTGAGACAGTGGTATAAAGGAAGAGCGAAGGGGGTGCTGCATGCTGCCTGAGCTCCAACTTTTTGACACCCTAAGAAGGCACTGTGAGGTCTGAAGAAACAGAAACTGATGCCGTGGGCAGTTATGATGCCAGGAAAAGAAATCAACAAAACTATGCCGAACCTCTCACTCCATTTATACATCTGTACATGTCTCCTATGCTCGCCGTTGAAGCTGTGTGTGCTGAGCCCACTAGTGGCAATGGAGACCCAGCTACAAATTAGGCTCCTATCATCCCTGTCTGTCACATTAGGGTCCCGTTGAGCCTAGGAATCAGGAGCCTGATTTCTAAAGTGAGAGCTTCAAACTTCACTTTCCAAAACATCTTGGGCCCCTGTTTCCTACTTTCTTCGCCTTCCAGCCATATCAGGCTTTACCTGAAGCCCTCTGTGGAGAACTCTCCTCATAGGGTCTGGAAACAAATTACTGCCAGAACTGCGCGAGCCAGCAATATGGAGGCTGAGGCCTGAGCCTGGAGATGTGGTGAAGGAGGTCTCAAAACCAAGCAGCGCGAACTATTGCCAGGTGAGTAAAATAGCCATTTCTTTCCCATGGCAGCAGCTATTGCCAGGTTGTGAGAAAACAACAAAAACAAAAGGAATATTAACATTTAAAATGTATTCCCATTGAAAGAGAGTTTCTAAAGTAGAATTATGGCCCTTTAAAATAAGAGCTGACACAAATCTCTATTAGTAAAATGGCACCAGTGCTACACTATCTAAGTCCTGCTAATGCTGCCAGGCTCTGTCTTCACAGGCCAGATAAATGGAGCAAGAATATTATTGAGGGGTCTGTCCTACCCTCAGAGAGGATGGTTTGTATTCAGGGGGCACACATTAGTGCTAATGAGAGCTACAGATGTAGCTCCCCAGGCACTGGGAGGGAGATGTCTTTTGGTATTTTTTGCCAAGGTTCCTTCCACTATGGCAGGTGCATTGAGATCCAGAAAGTCCTCGCTCATTAACACAGCTCCTTTCTGAGAGTCCTTTGCAAGTTAGCCCCAAGTAGGAGAGACTTAAATAGTCTTTCCTTGCCATGACAGCTACAGTCTTCCATGTTTTTGCCTGTAGATATCGTGACACTAAAACATAGTCTAAGACAAATGCCATTTTAATTTGCTTTAGGCGATGAAGACCAACACACATTTCGGTGGAGAATGTTATGTGTTTTAATTGCCTTATGAAGACATAGCATATGCCCTGACACACTTAAATGATTTACAGATTACTCCAAATGCCTTTGGCATAGAATATCTATACATTCATTAGCCAGGACAATTTATCTTCTTGATAAAACTAAAATTACTTATACAGCAGGTTTACTTTCTATGATTAATAAATGATAAAAATCTAAATTATCCGTCTGAAATGTCTCTTTTGGCCATTAATCTCACATTTATCAGCTTCTATCATACATATTATTAATATAAAAATTCAATGTTCCAAGTATTTCAATTTGCTAAGAAAAATGAAAGATAGTTAATGCAAAGAAGCATCCAAATTAGTAGGAAATTCTACATTGGTTTTGAAGCAGTCAGGGAGTAAACAGTTAGCTTTAAATATGCATTTTAAAAACAGAAGAAACCCAGGGCACATGTAGGCATCAAAACACCCCCTCCTCGAGGATTTCTCTCACACACATACTTCCAACAGCAAGATGAGAACTGCAGGAGTGTTTGGCATCATTCTATGTGTGTTCATGAGGACAAAATTCAGATCATGCTCAGAAACGGAGCTGGCAGCCTGCGATGTAAAATCTCTAAAAGGTCACCATGCTAGGTTTGTATGTGGCAAGAAAGTGAGCTCCAGACACTTGAATTTGGTGGGAGAGGTAGGCTTTGGGAATTAGGTTCTTCAGCTAGATTTTAAAAATGTTTAAGACTGCCTGGCCTCTAATTATAACTGATCAAGGAAATCCAGGATAGTGTGTTAGCACCTCTGTTCTAGAGAACCTTCACTGAAAGTCCTGAGATCGATCGTAGACTTCCGACTTCTCAGATCGCCATTTCAATGGTCATCTGTTGATTTCTCTGATCCCAACTGCCAGAGTAACTGTGGAGACCTAGCCACGATTCCTCCAGCTGCCAGACGTGGAGGAGAGAGACATTTGCCTCTGCCCTTGGTCACCAGTTACTCACCTTGATGACTCACTGCCCAGGAGAGCCAGGACTAAGTAGCTCCAGAGTGAATGCACAATCCTGCATGAGGACAAGGTGTTCATGGCCCCTTTGTACTCACAGACATACCCTGGGTCCTCCTGGGAGGCTGACAGTCTGCAGGGCTCAGGACATGAGGCACTGAACAAGGACAACTCTGTGTCACCCTCAGAAAACCCCTATTTAGTGAAAAGCGTGGTCTGATGAAGAAGGGGCTGCCATGCACTTTGATCAACCTCAAAAAAGTGATGGCTGAAGCTCCAGGCCTATGTCTGCCTCTGATTTTTAAGGAAGAGGAAAGAAGCAGATTAGGACTCTGAAGGGGTAACAGACAGGACTGAGCCAACCAGAAGATGAACAGTGTTGACAGCAGAGGGAAGAGTAGATAATAAAGCTCAAGGAAAGAAAATGTTTGAGTACTTACCCTTCACTTACCACCAACCACTCACTGAGTACCTAGTATGTTTTTGGTACTACACCGGGTGGAAAGGACACAGGGGGTACTGAGAGACATGGACTCTGCCCTTTCTGAACCTATAATCTTATGTTTCTTGGTGAATCACATATTAACTTTGTGTGATGAGAGAGCAGCAAGGAATGAGGACTAAGAACCAAGTCTGTGGATATCTGTCTGTCAGATTCACCTCACTCTTATTTACGAATGAGACTTGTGCTGAATTCCACAGTGGTATGTGTGTGTGTGTGTGTGTGTGTGTGTGTGTGTGTGTGTGTAGTACATCAGGAATATGGCATCAGAGAAGGACTCACACATACTTAGCAGAATGAATTCCAGTGGAAGAAAGAGGTATAAAGTGTGGTTATCTGGTCTTAGTCCACACTGCTTAAGTTAACCTTAGAGGGGACTTGTCTATAATGCCAACTTGCCCTCGTGGCATTCTTGATCTCAAAGCCTTATCTTCCTCAAAGCACCAGCCACAGACCTTCACAGTACCTCCATGAGTCCTAATTCTGCACTCCAACATCACCTTCTACACCTGGACTGTAACAAACTGAGCAGGGAGTTAGGGTCAACCCCACAATCTAGTCTCAGCCCTGCTCTGGAGCAGGCACTCATCACTGACATCAAGAACCAAATGTGGCATTCATAGAACATTTACTACATGCCAGGTGTTTCGTATGCATCAACTCATTCAGACTTCACAGTAACACTGCAAGGGTGCTGCTCTTAAGATCTCCACTTTACCGAGGAGAGCAGAGCAAAGAAATATTCAGAGTCTCACAGATAATCCCATGGTAAGTTCGGAGAATAATACCAAGAGTCACTACCAGGAAACTTGGCTTGAGAGTCTCTCTCTCTCTCTCTCTCTCTCTCTCTCTCTCTCTCTCTCTCTCTCTCTCTCTCTCTCTCTCGTCTTGGTTTCCCTCAATTCAAAATGTCTGTGTAATGATGAAAGTGGTGAGGATTAAATTAATAACTTCAGTATCCATCCCTGTTTACTACTCATACTCATGACACACAGAGCTCTTGCTAAGTCCAGCTATCTCCACAGCCTGTATTCAATCTGTACTGTTTCACAAGTACACAAATCACAAAGATTTTCCAAACATTGAGTCAATGCTGACATGTATCTTTTTTGAAATCCCTTCCAATTTACCATCATGAATGGTAGGTCAGTCAAGAGAATAGGTCCTCATCAAAACAGTTTAGATAAAGACAGGATAAATGAACATTACAGACATTTATATGTAGAAGATATATATTAGAAAAGAAATAAGTGTTTTGTAAATTGAGATAAGAGTAATTGGTATCTCTCTCCAGCTATCCAGTAGATCAGAAGGAACTAAACTTTCAAGCTATATTTGAACATTTTAGTTCAATTCCTCTATTTCCTTAAGTGCCTATTTTATTTTAAAGTCAAAGTCAAAACTCCCCATGGCTTATAGAGGAAAAGAGGAACCAATTGCTCAACAAATCCCAACATAGCTTTCATCTTTCACTCTGCAAGGCATAAAGTACCCTCCTACATGATAGTCAATGACTTACACTTAGGAGAGTGCAAACACATTAATAAAATGAATAAATACTCTCTATTGGCAATAAGTTGCAAGAATGATTGACCTCATGACATCAAACTTTACAAGTGGCTTTGGACACCAGCCCCATCAACTCTTAAATTAAAGGCAGGCTACCATGGCAAGCAGGAAGAACAATGCAGCTAGAGTCCATTTGGCTTTGAAGGAGAGCTCTTCCACTTTAGTCCTGTGTGGCTTTCCTAAGTGTTGTTTTATAACATGCAAAAGTGTTTTATGTATAAGAAACAATTCCATTAGCATACGACATTCCTGTCATAATAAGAGTCAGGAACCAATCACACTTGTATATGTGAGAATTAATAATGAGGGTTTTAGGTGATTAATGAGGCATGTAGCTAGGAAGTGGGTATGTTTCTGGGGTTATTAGCAAGTAGATCCCCCTATGTTAGGGGAACAAGTTAGAGCCCCAAGTATACATAGGAGAAATATATACACCCTACAAAGTTAACCAGAATGAAGAGTGTGCTGCAGACCAAGAGACGTCCTAAATGTTAAAAAATGATGGCAAACATATTTAGTAATGGGTCTGTGTGGTGCAGTGAAGAGTCCTCTAGTTAATTTGCTATAGACCAGAAAATGGGACATTACAGTAAAAAGATCACACACTGCCCTTTCCCTGTCTGAGTCATGACCTCACATCCATAGAAACTAAAACAAAACAGAAAGCACTACATTCCAGAAACTACAAAATGAGTGAGAAAGAACAGTGGTGGGTTCTCTCTACCTATTCTCTGGGACACAATAAGCATTTCTCAGAAGGTAGATCTCAAAGCCCACAGTCAATAGGCTGTACTGAGTGAAGCATGCCTGTGGTTGGTATGTTGTGTATTCTAATAAACTTATCTGAGGCTCAGAGAACAGAACAGCCACTAGATTAGAAATGGAGGCCAGAAAATGGTGGTGCACACGCCTTTAATCCTATCACTTGGGAGGTCTGAGATCTGTCTGAAGCTCTCTGAGTTCAAGGCCACCCTAGGAACAGAGCCAGGCAGTGGTGGCACACATCTTTAATCCCAGCACTTGAAATCTCATGTCTTTGCTTGGGAAAGACACATGTCTTTAATCCCAGGAAGTGATTGCAGGAAGCAGAAAGGTATATAAAGCATGAAGACCAGGAACTTTAGGCTTTTTAAGCTTTTCGTCTTTTAGCAGCAGTTCAGCTGAGATCCATTCAGATGAGGACACAGAGGCTTCCAGTTTGAGGAAACAAGATCAGCTGAGGAATTGGTGAGGTGTGGTTAGCTGTGGCTTGTTCTGCTTCTCTAATTTTTCAGCATTCACCACAATACCTAGCTCCGGGTTTGTTTTTATTAGTAAGACCTTTTAAAATTCATCTTACACATACTACCTGTTGCTCTGTCTGTGAACCAAGAATGATTTCATACTTTCAAATGGCTGAAGACAATAGTAACAGGAAAACATTTTCTGATATTCAAATGTCTATGGCTATAAATGAAGTCTTCCTTGACCACAGCCACAGGCCTTGGTTTTTACATTTCCCACAGCTCCTTGTATGCTACAGAGGCAGAGCTGAGGAATCTCAACAAGGGCCTTATGCTGGCAAAGGCCAAAATATTTACCAGCTGGCCCGTCCCGGAAAAATTTTTGCCAAGGCCTTGTCTAAGCCAATTAGGTAGTCTTTCAGTTTGTGAAATTGACTTCGCATGGCTTAGCTGCTCCCTCATCAAACTCCTTCAGGCCTATGACTAGGTTTTTAAATGTGTCAACCTATGTTAATCTCTCTCTCTCTCTCTCTCTCTCTCTCTCTCTCTCTCTCTCTCTCTCTCTCTCTCTCTCTCTCCTCCCTCCCTCTTCCTCTCTCTCTTCTCTCCCTTCCTCCTCTCTGTCCTCTATCACTTTGCCTCCCTCCTTCCCTCTTCCTCTCTCTTTTTTCCCCTCCCTCTCCGTAATTTTGATTCCTATGATCGTGATCCTCACACCTGAGATGAGTTCTATCTCACTGTGGTGGTATTTTCTGTAACCTGCCGTAACCCTAAATCAACAGTGCTCTGATTCTCACCCAATGACCATGAAATGACAAACTGAAGGAATCACCATACATGGGGAGACAGTACTGGACTTTGACACTGACTCTGGAAAGCTCCTACCAACCGTACTTCATGCCTCTATGAATAATGGTTTAGATTCTTGTCCCATTCCAAATTGTATGTTTCTTTCTATTTTCTTTCCAAACTGGGTCAATTATATGGTACATTATCATTTTATAGGTAGACTAGACATGACACTGTCTTAAATATCAACAACACTGTTTCTATTGCAGCCACCTTAAATGGTCACCTTTAACAGTCTCCTTTTGAAAGAAGAGACCAAGCTCGTCAGATGCAGTAGTCAGCAGGTACTTGAATTGTGTCAGAGCAAAGACCCCAAGAAGCATCACGATGGAGATGAAAAGGGCATCAGAGGCAATGTACAGCGTGAGGTGTCATCGGCTGACTTTGGGCAGGCTCTGGACCTGTCTGGACCTGGGCTCCTCATTTCTAGTTCAGGGTGAGCTTGTCTGAAACAAGAGGAACTGTCCCCTTCTCTCTTCCTCAAATGGAAAACGCTCCCTCAATCATGCTGTCATCACAAAAATGCTGAGGGTGAAGCAGCAGTTTAAATCAGATTTGAGGCTTTATTTTGCTGTACACTAAAAACAATATGGGTAATGCTATTTATCTTTTAGAAATGGGCCTTAAATTAAGAAGAGGTAGGCCAGGAAACTATTGCTTTTTATTACACATAATTTACATGTTTTTATTTTTTTAAAGATATCATAAAAGCATTATATATTTTTAAATACATTTTTTTGAGGCAGAGTGTCACTTTACATTCCAAGACTGGCCTTGAATTAACTGTGTAACCCAGGTGGACCTCAAATCCATGACCCTTCTACCTCAGTTTCCACAGCAGTATCAGGATTGTACACATATGTTGCCCACACCTGGCTTTTGTATGCTGTATTTAATTTTTAAATGTTTAGCTTACAGCTAGAGAAGGAATGATAATTTCTCCCAGTTCACCTCTTGCTGAATGAGGCTAGATATACTATTGAGTGTTTGACATACAATGACGTTACAGCCATTCTTTGGGGTCACCGAGGGAAGCCAGTGGGACAAAATGACTGTGAATTCCCTCCCAGTCCCAGACTCTTTACTTTTGCCTCCTTTTGAGTCCATCATTTTTCTCTCTGAACTATTCCCCATTCACCAGCGAGGCCACTAAGAGCAAGGTAGTTGGAAAGTTTCAACTTTTAAAGTTCATTTGTGTTGTTGTCCTCCCAGCACACACACACACACACACACACACACACACACACACACAGCCACAAAAATTAATGAGATTACAATAAAAAATATTTTATTTCTTCAAAACTTCAAAACAATCATTTAAAACAGATCTTGCATGAGATTTATCCCTTCAGGCTGAAATAAAGCATTAGAGTTTTTGTTAAGGGAAACATTTCCTAGAAATGAAAGAAAACAGAGCCGTAATGGAAATGTGAGTACAGCCGTCACAGTCACACCATCTAAAAGAACATTAAAACTGTGCAGTGTTGAACTGCTCTAATATTATGTACATATATTATTCCACAAGAATAGCATTTCTCTAGTATAGATGGTTCTCACTCACTTAATTGGATATCCAATTACATCCTCTTAAAAACCTAAAAATTAAGAACTCAAACACATACACAAAAGAGAAACTCTATTCTTAATGGTGTTGACATTTTTCCTATGCAGTCGCATCCCCTCAGTGGGCACGTATAGCCCTCATTTACCACCCATCAAGGAGTTCCAACTAGTCTCGCAGAACTCACAATTTTTTCCTGGTAATCCCACCTTCCCGATCACTGTTATGACTTCTATACTCCTCTCTTGAAGCCTGATTCCTTAGTGAGCCCTGTTCCCTCAAATCCAAGCTTCTGATAGCCAAAGCCAACCTCAAGTGGGAAGAGACACCTAGACACCAACTATGTGCATTCTTCTTAACAGATGATAGTGAGATAATGAAGATGATGATAGCAAGGTTGGTGGCTGTGGAAGTGATGGCAGTGGTGTTTGTGGTCACAATGGTGGTAGTAGTGATGGTGGTGGTGATGGTGATTCTGATGGTGTTGGCAGTGACTCCTATTATCGTCATTTTACAGATTGGAAACAGAAGTTAATGTGAAAGGGAGAGCATTAAACACTCTTACTAAGCAATAGTGGACAGAGGTTTGAATTGCTTTCTGCTACAGATAAGCATTAGTCAAGTTTTCTCCGCTTTACAGACATTTGAGCAGAACACTTAACCAGATTTACAGTGTAGAATATACTCAGATGGAAGGAGAGGGGGAAAGGCATGAAGAACGCCATGACACCTGTAGCCTTAGCTGCTGAAGGGTCTGGAGATACCCTCATTGAGATACAAACAGGTGTGTACTGCTGAGTCTGGGTTCCAAAAGTCCCATCCTGTGCAGAGGGTGCAGTTAATTCAGCTAAAGCAAATACTTTCTGCAAGGAAGATTACACTGTCACGGCACAACCCTGGTAAGGAAGTTCCAAGACCCTGGAAATACTGGAAAACAAAAAGAATTAACTTCCCCTTCACACGAGGAGAAGAAAATGGTTGCTTTTTAGGCCAGAGAGAGTGAAATGAAAATTATCTCCCACTACTTACATGGGCTTGGATGCCCTACAGAGAGCTAACTTCTCCATCTTCTCATTTCTGCACTTGTGAATGGGAGTGATTGTATAATTATTTCTACAACTTTGTTTTATGGACATGACCACACATGCTTAAGCATTGCCTAGGATGCCATCCACTGATTGCCTATTCTAGGACGTTTTCTTTCTGATTACTTAGCCCTTTTACCTGAAGTTTTATTGGGATATAGTCAGTAAATAAAAGTGTACACATTCCATTTGCCAGACAAGATTGACACAATGATAGCAATTTGATCAGAAGAACATTTTGGTTTCTTCTTTATGTAGATTTTGTCCTTGGAAGTGATCTCCATCCTGACATGTTGCTTACATTTCCTTTCCCCCACACCCCCCCAAACAACCTAAAGTGAGAAACCCCTACTCTTTCATACCATCTGGAGTTTGGGATAAAAGGTTCTCCCTGCATAACTCTGGGATTGAAAATCTTTGCTCAGTACAGAGAAATATTAGTAAGTGTGCTGTCATCTTCAAATGCATCTGTCTGTCTTTTTGTTTTCCACATGAGAGATGAGTCTGGACTCCTCAAGCCATAAGCATGAACAAGGTACAGTGAGTTGGAAGCTCCCACTTTCCCTGAGAAGCAGAGAATTCTTTCCCTGAAAGCAGAAGGAAAGTAGGAAGGTTACCACCCCATGCCCCAAATACCCCACAGATTCCTTTTCTCTGATCTGGAGATATGTGGGTGATCCCCATAGAGAAAGATACATCATTTCCCCAGATAGGGAAACAAGTTCTTTCCTCCCCAGGAACCTTCAAGTTTCTATGAGCCCATCTCCACCTCATCCATCAGAGAACAGGGCCTGTCATCAAATAATATATCATGTCCTGAAAACACTCTGTCACAAGTGGTACATTTCTTAAAAGCAAGGAAAGTGCCACATGGGATTCATATGACAGAGCAGGTGACCTAGTGGTCCACACTGCTTCCTTGTGTAAAAACTGGATGGGAGTGGTCTCTAGGAGAGGTACCTTGATAAAGACAAAAGATCTGGACCAAGCCTCCCACTTTCGTTAGCAACCTTTCTAAACTATAGCCTTGAATTTGTCAAATGGTTAGCAAGGTGCCTTTAATGGTTTGCAAGTGTTCTGTAGATAACTGAAAGAAATAATAAATCCTGTGATGTTGCTCAAGATAGTCTTCCTTCGATTGTTGGACACTATGACAGTCAGGTTATCATCTGTGCCAGGTGATGGCAGCAGACCCAAAAACATTTCCGCCCACTTTGGCTTCTCTACCCTACTCCAGGGTCCTCTCCAACATTTTCATCCAAGTCTCCAGCAATCATGGACATTGTTTTAACATTGCAAACACACTTCAAAGGCAGAATGCTTGCATCCAGGCCACTACAATGAACTGCCTTCCTTGTCCCTTTCTTCCCAAAGGTACTGCTGGTGTTACCACATGCCCAGCTCATGTATGATCCAGATGCTGTGTTCAACCTTTAGTCCTGCCAGATGCCTCCTCTTTTATGCCCATTTTACAAATGAGAAAACCAAGGCTTGGGAGACATACAGTAGCTTGTCCAAGATTAGAAAGCTCTTCTCTAGAAGAGTCATTCTCTAACCCAGACCAAGGGTCAAAACGAGTATTCAGCTAACCCAGAAATCAAGCAAGCAAGAATAAATGTGTGTATGTATATTGTTATTATTCTTACAAAATAATTTCTCAACCATACTTTTTGGCCTTTTTAAATGAACCCCCATATAGAAGACAATTAATTGTGGTTAATTGCTTTGATATAAACATTGGTTTATTGAAAGGGAACCTTCTATTGAGTAATCTAACTTGAAGATATAGAAAAAGGGAGAGAACACATTTAAACTTATCTCTCCCAGTAGCTTAGTAGTAAACCTAGGAGACTCAACAGCCAGGGTCCAGATCTAGCTGTGAAGCCTGGGAAAAAAACTGCAATCTTGCTTTTATTCCTTATTTGCAAATCATAATGGCCCATCGCATTAGGCTGTTCTCTCAGATATCATCTGCTGACTTCCAAATACAGAAGAGTAGAATTAGACACATATTCAACACACATACATCACTCCTCCCTTTATCTTTCCAATATGGTTGCCTCATGACTTTCTTAAATGAATATCCCATGATTATGATATTGTAACTATTTAAATTTTGTTCACTGCTAGTTTCACAGTACATCATCATTATACAATATTTTAAAATTATATTTCCACTAGATAATATTAGTGGTCTTATTTATTATTTCTTTGGGGGAAGCATTGTGCCAAATTCTTTTAAAGTCCCTCTCAATATGTGTGAACTCATCAGATAACTGATCAGTTTTACACACACACACACACACACACACACACACACACACACACACACCCCTACACCTCTTTTTAGGAGTCTGTAATCCTTCCTCTCTGGTCTAGACTGGCTTCTTTCCAGGCATCCTGAAGAGCACAGTCCTGAAGCATCCTTTTTCCCTTACACTAGAAATCCCTTGGCTTCTATCCGAGGTTTGGACCTCTTTATTTCTGGATCCCACACCTTCCTCTTTGTTGTTTTTATGGCACATATCCTTTAGTAGCTTTTGGAGAAATGTGTAAAGCACTTGCTTATCTAAAAGCACTTTACTCTACCTATCATCTCATTTAAAGATGTCTTCTCCTTTTATTCCTATGACAGTAGGAGGCAGCAACAGGATACTAACTTCTGGCATCAAGTAGTGTTTACCAGTATGATGCTGTCTTTGGTATAAGAATATATTGTATCTTCTTCTTGGTAATTTTAGTGTGTTCTGGCCCATCCATATGTGGATGAGAATGGCTCCCATAGGCTCATATATTTGAATACTTGGTCTCCAGTTGGTGGAACTGTTTGGGAAGAGTTAGGAGGTGTGGCCTTGTTGGAAGAGGTGTGTTGCTGGAGACTTGCTTGGAGCTCTCAAAAGCCATTCTCAGTTCTTCTCATATTCTCAGTTCTTCCTCCCTCCCTTCCCTTCTCCCCTCCCCTCCCCTCCCCTCCCCTTCCCTCCCTCCCTCCCTCCCTCCCTCCCTCCCTCCCTCCCTCCCTCCCTCCCTCTCTCTCTCTCTCTCTCTCTCTCTCTCTCTCTCTCTCTCTCTCTCTCTCTCTCTCTCTCTCTCTCTCTCCTCTCCTACTGCTCCAGAACCATACCTGCCTACTATACCCATGATTTCTACCTTTATGGTCATTGATTCTAACCCTCTGAAACTGTGAGCCCTCAATTAAATATTTCCTTTTATAAGTTGATTTTGTCATGGTATTTTGTCACAGCAAGAGAAAAGAAATGAAGGCAGTGTGTATGTTAAAAAGTTCTCAATTAAGTGCCAACATGTTTAATGTTTGTGAATGTGCATGTTCCTTTCATTATTCATTCATCAAACTGACCTTTAGTAAAAGACAGATATGCTATATTTTCTTGCCTCTCAAATGAAGTAGAGATTTTTTTGACAGTTTCATCTGTCCTGTGCTGCCTCAGTTTCCTACCATTACTTCATATTTCTGTTGTGATCTCTTCTTCATATTAGAAAACTTCCAGGAATATACAGTCATGTCCATTCTTTAAGTATAAAATATCTAAGTCTGGCTAGATGTGCAGATGCCTGGGAGGGGATTCCAGGAGGTGGGTCTTCATGTAACGTGGGGGAGAAGTAATCTTTTCATCGGGGCCTTTTCTTGAGGAGCCGGCTAGCTTCTCCAGAAAGGAATCCCTTGCTCTCCTCTCAATTGTAAAGCCAGCTGGTAGTACTTTGGAGAGAAGGCATGCTGGAGTCTACTGCCCCCCCATACAGACTTTCCCTGGAAACTTGGTTGTTTTCTATGTGTTCCCTCTACTGTGCCAGATTTTCCCAGACCAGATCTCTGGCTCAGCTTCAGGAGAACACAATCTTTTATGGCTTTGTCTTTTGCAGTGGGTAAGAGGTGGTGGTGCTCCTCAATTTTCCCTCTCTGTAAACCTGCTCACCTATTTTCTGCTGCATCTCCTCACCTCCTAAGACACCTGGCACCTCCAATCCCTGTGCATTTCCAGAAGCTGGCAAAGCAGCCTGCCAAGCTGCCTTGTTGCCTTCTCTTACCAGCTTGCTATTATTTTAAAGCTGTGCCAAGTCAGTTACCGTTCATTTGTTTGTTTGCTTTTCTCTTATCTTTACAAAACATAATTGACATTTCTTTACCAATGTCATCGCCCTTTTCATTTTTTCCCTTTGAGGTTAAAGTCTTCTTTATGATTTTGCTGTCTTTTTGGAAGGTTTAAGATGCCAGGTTTAACCCAAACGATCATCTCTACAATTTTATAACGAAAGCTGACTCCCACACACTAAGTACTAAAACTGCTACCCTCCAAGGCCTGCTCATGTATATCTAACCATTAACCTATGACAGGAACTGTAGGATGAGTCAACATTCACTATATCAGCAACACTGGCACAAACTTCCTTTCATGGGAAACGGTCTCTTGGTCTTTCTCTCTGGTGCTTTCCTTAAGATTTACTTCTAGAATAATATTGCTACATTTTTCTTCAGTTATTGACACTTATTACCTGATTGATTTCCAGCAAGACGGTTCTAAATCATGCCTCTCCTCGAAAATGAGGCCATTGCCACATGGGCTTCATCCCTCCACCACCAGCATCATCGGGGACATTACCCATTCTCAAAATCTCTGCCAGCTGTGTCTCATTATTGTTTTAATTTGCATTCTCTGCTGATAAGTGCCATTACACTTTTTCATGTATTTATTAGTAGCATATATCTCCTGTTAGTTGCTTGGAAGCCAGACCTACACTTTTCCTAGTAAATTGCTAAGTTCTCTCTCTCTCTCTCTCTCTCTCTGTGTGTTTGAGCATGTGTGTGTGTTATGCAGTGTACATTTGTGTAAGAGGTTGTGATCACCTATGAGTGCACATGCAGAAGCCAAAGAAATGATGGGTGCCTTCCTCAGTTGCTTCCCCGACCTCTTTCTGAGTCAAGGTCTCTTACCGAACCAGGAGTTCACCATTTCAGCTACACTGGATGTCTAGTGAGCTCCAGAGGTCTGCTTGTCTCTGCATACCATCCCTGGGTTTACAGATGTGCAGTTACTCTCAGCTTTATGTGGGTACTGGGATATTATTCAGTTCTTCATGCTTCTGCACTGAGCACTTTATGCACTGACCCATCTCCTTGGCCCCAAGATTCTTTGTATAAATTCTTGATTTTGTAAAGATACCTTAATTTGTCCAGACTTACCAAGAACATCTTATACTTTATTATTTGTCACAACTTTTTGTTTATCATATTTATATTTTCCATCACTCTTTTTCTTTATGTCTACAAGTCTTCCCATCCCATGAAAAAAATGAATGCTCTTCCATACTTTTGTCCTTTTTAAAAATGTTTTGAGTTTTTTACCTCTGAAATTTCATTGGTATTCTCATCCTTCCCTGACCAGGTGACCATCAATAGCATAATTTGGCAGTTCCCCCAAATAATGTGCGATACAGGTGTGACCACATTCTAAACTCTTGCTATGAATGAAGTCAGTTTTTGATATTTTGACCCTATTTATCAGCTGACTCTTAATCTCGGCTCCCCCACTTTAATTCCCAGAGTTCTTAAGATATCTTCTAGTGTCTCCTAGGGAAGTGCCTGCCTTGCTGTTCTTCTCGATTCTTATTATTTTGAGCTCTCTCCTTCCATTTATTATTCAAGATGAACTTTAGAATGCTTGGTGAAGTTTCCAGAAAACAACAGGGGCAACATGATTTTGATGAGAATTCCATTAAAGATGCACATTCATTTGGGAAGTATTAAAGTGTTGACAGCATGCCCTGCTCCTCTCTAGGAAGCTGACACCTATTTCTCTGCATCCAACACTTCTTTCTTACCTCCTGCTAAAGTTTTACTGCTTTCTTCATACATAGTCAGCATAATTACTCAATGTTTATTCCTGGATATTTTATATGTCAGTGCTACCCTGAGTGACTTTTACCTTCATATTTTCTAACTAATTATCACTATTAAGCCAGAAAGTTGTTACTTTCCAAATGTTTATTTTACATTGCATCAACGAACTCGATTCTCATTGTTCCCTGTGGTCTTCTCAGTTGTTCTAAGTATCCCTCTTTGGTGTGAAAATGATTCCTTTGAAAACATGGTAATGTCCATCTCCTCATTTCTATACTTTCTTATATCATGTAGTAGTAGATTGGCATCAGTAGCACTGTACATAACTACATAACGTTGTCATCACCTCAGTCAATGCAAATACCTCTCCAATAGGGACAATTGTTCTTTTTTACTGAGAATTTTTTTTACATAAGTTACTTTGGCAGGGGATTTAGATATGTGAATTCCTTTGATCCTCACAGTCATTTTGAGGAGAAAGTTATTATTGGAATTACTTTTGGAAAATAGTAAAGTAGAAATATATGAAAAATTAATCAATGAGTCTAGAGCAAACTATATTGGTGGGCTATAGAGCCAATGCTGGCCAGTTTTATACTTTAGTATTCTAAGAAGTCCTATGAATTGTTAGAGGGTGTTTAAAAGGATGACGATGAGGAGAGGCTGAGATGATGGCTCAGTCAGCCAGCTTGGTGTGAAAGCATGTGGACCTGAATTTGGATCCCTAGAACCCACATAAAAAACCAGTACAATAGCAGGCACCTATAATCCAGCAACAGAAACATAGAGACAGAGAATCCCTGAGTTTCACTGGTCAACTGGTACAGCTGAATCACCAGTCTTCAGGCTCCGGGGGTGAACTTGTTTCAAAAGATAAAGTAGAGAGAGATTATGGAAAATGTCCTCTTCTGACTTCTACATGCATACAAGTGAACACACACACACACACACACACACACACACACACACACACACGTGTGTGAGGGGTTTTTTGTCTATGTTTGGTATTTGTTTTGCTTCTTTGTTTGATTGCTTGTTTGGATTAAGAGAGGATATGAATAGAGGAGAGAAGGTTCATGCTAGGCAAACACCATAGACAAGTGTATTGATGACGGAAGCAAAGTACAGTATAAGATGTATTCCTTTAGCTCAAGATCAATTACAAAGGAAAAGACTTTACTTCAAAGACCAAAACAAAAATGCAACTAAAAATTTTCATCTTACGACTATATTTCACTCTCCAAATTTCAGTAGCCAGGTTTTCTGAGAAAGGCACATGGGTCTCATTAGCTCTGATCTAAGTCACTGAATATCTATGTGAAAGGTGCTGTTATGGTGATTTGGGCTGTGTAAGTCTCATCTTGGCAAGCAGCTGAGTTGGATGAGATGGTGTTCCTCCTTTTCTAGTAAGAAAAAAAAGGAATCCAGCAATGCTAAAAATAAAATCTTTCAGAGTGTTACACAAAATTATGTATTTCTGCAGCATATGCCCAGATTACTGACTGTGTAATAGCCCTGCTGGACTCCCACCGCTGTGAGAAGCCCATGCCTCAAGCATCATGATCAGCTCGGGAAGCGTGAACATCTTGCCTTTCCACCAATAATTTCATTGTTGGGATTGGTAGGAGAAGCTCTCCTTAGAAATGATTATATAAATATTTAGGTCAATTTCTTTCTTTCTTTCTTTGTTTCTCTCTCTCCTCCTCCTCCTTCCCCTCCTCCTCCTCCTCCCCTTCTTCTTCTTCTTCTTCTTCTTCTTCTTCTTCTTCTTCTTCTTCTTATTCTTATTCTTATTCTTATTCTTATTCTTATTCTTATTCTTATTCTTATTCTCTCTCTCTCTTTCTTCTCTCTCTCTCTCACTCTGTGGGGGGGGGTCATTTCATATGCATGTGATTACACATGTGTCTGAGTGCGTGCACATGCGGAAGCCAAAAGCAAGCTCTAGTGTTGTTTCTCAGGCATCATCCACCTTCATTTTCTGAGACATGATCTTGTACTAGCCTGGAACTTACCAGTAGGCTAGGCTGGCTGGCCATCAAACCACAGGAATCTGCCTGTCTCTGTCTCCCTGATACTGGGTTTATATGTGCACAGCATCATGCTTGGTGATTTTGGTGTTTTTAATGTGTAGCTGAAAGTTTTCCTATGTCCTGCCTGGCCCACAGTCAGGACAACAAATCTCTCTCACCCACCAATCCTGTAGCTACTTGGACCCGATTAAACACATAGAGGTTTATATTATTTACAAATGATATGGCCTAATGGCTCAGGCTTCTCGCTAGCTATTTCTTACATCTTAAATTAACCCATTTCTAGAAATCTATACTTTGCCATGTGGCTCATGGCTGACCTGTACCTTTATGTCTTGCTTCTCTTGGCAGCGGCTGGCAGCGGCTCCTCTCCTCTGTCTCTCTCCTTCTTCTCTCTCTACTTGGAATGTCCTGCCTAACCTTATTCTGCCTCACCATTGACCAAACAGCTTTATTTATCAGCCAATCAGAGCAACATATATTTGGCAGCATACAGAACGATATCATCCATCATTAATGTACACTTTAGAGATTAAATTCAGATCCATGTGCCCTAGTAAAGCTAAACATGCCAGTCTCTTTTAGGAAAGGAACAATGGATTGGAGCTAATTAGGGACTGGGGCAGGAATAGTGGCACATGCCTATAATTTTAGCAATCAAGAGGCAGAGGCAGGAAATCTGAGTTTGAAACCAATCAGGGCTATATAGCAAGTTTCAGGCCAGCCTCAGAGATATAGTGACTCCTTGCCTCAAAACAACAATCAGAGAACACATTTTAAAACCTAAGAAAATGGACCCTTGGCTAGTGAACAGACAGGCAGCTCAATCTGAACCCAAAAGCACAGCCTTGTACTTCACATCCTTGTCTGGCTGGGCAAGGCGCTCACCCTGTAACCCCTCTGGGTATTCACTTGACGGCTGGTGCTAATAGCATGGCTACCATTTCCTTGCTAGGGCTTCCTTGAGTTTGGAAAAGGATTATAAGTGGAAAAGGGCTTTTGAAAAACTGAAATACACTTGACATGTGTAAGGAAAGATCCAACAGTTCTCGGCACGCTCTCCCTAAAGAGCAGTCATATTTATTGCTCAGCCGAACTCCTCTGAAAAAGACAAACAGTCATCAACAGTAATGGAGTTCTGCCGAGAGCCAGCCGATTCCATTTCAATTCAAAGCCCTGGAGGCAGCAAACTTTCAATCCAGGCGCTGCCCCTGATTGTGGAGTACATGAGTCTGTTTCCCCAATGTATGCAGTGAGCATTTTAAAAGATCCTCTTCTCCTATCAGGCAGTGATCCTCAGAATGCAGAGGCTGCAGGAGAAATGACCTATTTTACATGAACTTGATGAGAGGCCTTGGAGAGTGATGCCATAGGGTCCGGGGGCCACTTGATAACTTAAGCTTTGGGTCAACATGTGGCTTCTGCTTCCCTCAGTCCCCTTGGCCAGTCATTTCTTTATAGTCGTACAGTGGCTCTGTGTACTGGGGACTGAGCTTAAATCGAGCTTGAGACAGGGGCCAAGAAATGATTGAGTAGTGAATTAGATAGAAAATTGTGCCTTTTGTGCCCTAAGTAAGAGAATTGCAGCGTTCAAGCAGCTGCTACAACTCGAGTATTTCTCACTGCTTTTGACATCTTTTCTAACAGGGAGGATTTGATGCAAAGCATACTGGCCTTCTTAGAAACTAAGAAATGTCTTTCTTCCTCAAACTCTTTGAAAATCTGTGTTCCTTGACTAGAATAGTCCTCAAATATTATGATGCCTAATCATTATCAACTTGACTGGAATTAGAATCACCCTAGGAAAAATATCTTGGGGGAATTAGGGTGTTTCCAGAGAGGTTTAACTGGGAGGGGGAAGACCCACCCTGAATGTGGGTGGCACCATCCCATGGCCCAGCATCTCAGGCTGAATATAAAGAGAACATGGAAGATGAACACCAGCATCCATCAGTCTCTGCTTCCTGACTATGGATACAGTGCGAACAGCCACCTCATGTTCCTGCAACCACATAGTCCCAAAAGTGAGCTAAAATAAGCCCTTTCTTCCTTAAGTTGCTTCTTCTTAAGTAGTTAGTCACAGCAATGAGAAAAGGAACCAATAAGCATGGATGGTAGCCTGTAGGGATCTGGGCTGTGAAGTCTTTAGAGGAGGGAATTGCCAAGAGTTACCACTCTACCTAAGGTCATTGGGCCCTCATCAGAGCCAACGGGAGCACAAGAAACTGGATGTGAAAGTGCAAAGAAAGTTAAAGGAAAAGTAAATGTATATTTCAGCCTCTTGGGTTTTATACAAGATGATTCCCACCCCAAGAAGCACTTTGAGTCAAAGTAGAAAATCTAGACTCATTTATTTGTGTGTATTCTCTTGTGTGTGAGCATAACTGCTTGGGTCTAGAGATGGGGGCATTGATTAGACATGAACTTGATCTCAGCACATATGAAGACTGAAGTTGGCACCATGTGTGGTGCCATGCTTGACTCTTATGAAGTAGACAACTAAATGAGATTCCAATAATGACAGCTCTGATCCCACATGGAGAAAGAGAACCACTACAAGCTACACATTTTTTATTGGGAATGTTTGGGAGCCAAAATGTTTGGAATTTTGTATTATTTTTAGATCTTGTAGTATTTTAATACCTATAATAAGATATCTTAGATATAGTACCTATCCCAAAATGAAATTCACTTGTTTTTCCATAACTCTTCATATAACATAGAGCAGAGATAACTTTGTAGAGTATTTTAAATAATTCTATACATTAAGGGACTAGAGAGATGGCTCAGCAGTTAAGGGCACTTACATCTCTTGCAGGGAACCCAGGTTTGGTCCTCAGTACTAAAGTAGGCTATTCACAATTACCCATAACTCCAACTCCAAGGGGACCTGATGCCTTCTTCTAGAATCCATGAACACTTGCACACATGCACACCTGCATTTACACACACACACACACACACACACACACACACACACACACACACAGAGAGAGAGAGAGAGAGAGAGAGAGAGAGAGAGAGAGAGAGAAGAAACAGAGAGACAGAGACAGAGACAAAGAGAGAAAATGATTATAAAAAGAAAGTTTCATGATGTAGAATTGTCTACTTAAGATTATCATATTGGTGCTTAAATGGATTTAGATTTCAAAACATGTTGCATTGCAGATTTTCATTCACATCCAGGATGTTCAGCATCACACGCCTTGGCAGCCTTTCCACCTGATCTTTGGCTTTGGGGGACTGATGTAAAGCACAATAAAAATGGATTAGCTTAAGGGCAAAGCAACAGTCCATAAGGCCTCCAACTCCCTTTACTATCCAACACACTGTATGTCATACCCACAACATAGCCACCAGCAACTGTCTCAAGTCAGTGTTCTTCAAACATGTGCTACCCATTCACTCTTCTAGATCTTTGCTCACCAGGCTTCTCTGCCCAGAATTTTTTTCACAGTCTTCAACCAATTTAGATAGCCCTTATTCTTTCCCAAATGGCCCAACTCAGGAATCTTCATAGTGAAAATATGCAATCATGGCTCCTGGTAGGTCAACCCAGAAGTACATGGACAGCACAAATTAGATCCCAAGGTTATTAAACTTGTCTTTAAAAGGAGGGCACAAAGTTGGGGTAGGTGGAGGTGTAAGAGTGGGCCTGGGAGGAATTAGGGGGGAGGAGTTGGGTGAATATAAAAAAAATAAATTATATGAAATTCTCAAATAATTGATAAAATATCTATTAAAGAAAGGCACAATAAGCAAATGGCACATAAGCTAAGAGACACTTTAAACACGTCGTCCTCCTGACCCTTGATACCATTTTTGATGCCTTTAATCACATTTCCCTCCAGCTTCTGAGCATTCCCTCCCACTAGAGCCTTGTTATGCTGGATTATTAACTACTGGTCCACTATAAATTTACCCTCGCAAGCATAGTGGAGGCAACCCCATACAGACCCCAGCATCTCAGTTCACTTTTCCTCTACTTACCAAGCATGGCTGTAACAGGTGCTAACCACTCTCCCAAGTCCATTATGAGTATTTTTTTTCACTTACCCTTCACTATAACTGTGCAAGACAGGTATTGCTATCCCACTGTGCACGAGAGAACTAAGTCAGAGGTTAAAGTAACACATTCACAGTCATCTGACTGGGGAATGATCTATGACGTCTACTTTAACTGCTACACTGTATTACCTTTCACCCATCTGGTTTTTGCCTCCAGGGCTTGACTGCAAGTTCTGCTCTTTATAATAAGGAGACAGTAACTGTGTAATAATGAAGCGCATGAATGATTAGATCATCGGCCAGGTTAGCACTGTCTAGATCGTTCTGGAAAATTCTAGGTTGTAGAGTTAAGGGAAAGGAGCAAATTTGGAGACGGTTCAGAGAAAGTTAGGAGGACGGAAATGAAGAATGATATCTCAGGATGGAGGTTGCTCAGCCTTAAGAAGCAAAGGCTGAAGGCTGCGTTCATAATGATCTTCAAGGCCAGGAAAGCTGATGCCTGAGGACATTGACTGAACTGTTTTTCTCCACCTCCGGGGAGGATGAAGGAGCAGAACCAGGCCTTTGCAGCTACGGGCACAGTTTAAAGCTGCCATGAGGAAGAATTTCCTTAGCCTAAGAATCGTTTGTTAGACCCAGGAATGAGTTATGGAGGGAGGCAATATTAGGTTATCCATCTTTAGCCGTTTGGACTTGCCTCCACTCAGAGTGAGGCACATGTAGGGAAAAAACAAACAATCCCAAGGTCTCTTTCACTCTTACGAATCTATAACATTTGAATCTAAGAAATACATCAAATACTTCCCCTTCCCTGATCTCATGAATGAATAAATAAACAAATGATTGTATCCCACACTTAAATGCAACAACAAAAATTAATAATGAGACATAAGCCAGGGAGGCTTCTCATAGTACCTCACTGAGCCAGAAATTTGATAATTGATGATAAACATGAAGTCCCAGAGCTCCTGTATTCAATCCAACTCTTTCTAGGTGCCATCCAATGCTTGACATATAGTCAAGATATGTCAGCTTGTATCCTCACATGCTGATTTGAGCCAATCATTGCCATCTAAGCACTTAAGGAATGAAGGAAAAATCTTGAAGCAGATTCTAAACATAAACTACACTCAAAATATGAACCACTGTTAATGCCGGGTGCTGGGGCAAATCCTCTCAGCAGCAGGAAGCTACACCAAACCTATGTATTTATTTCCTTGCCTCCATTAAGACTGAAACACAAAATAGTGATTGGAACAAAAGTTGAGTATACAGAAGACTATTTCATTCTTGTTATTTTTAACAATATAGTTGTGTTTAATTTTTGGTTTGTAGAAGTTAAACCTCACTCAGTGGGCAAGGTTCTTTCAATCATACCTTACTTGAATGAATTTTTACTAGCAAACAGGTATTTATCTTCTCAATTTTTATGCTACCAGATTTTTGAGAATTTTGTACAATGTATTTTGATGATTTGTCTTTCCTTAAGATTTATTTATATTTATTTTATGTGTATAAGTGTCTTGCCTCCATGAATGTGTATGCACTAGTGCATGTCTCATACTCACAGAAGCCAGAAGAGGGTGTCAGATCCCCTGGAACAGCGGTTCTCTACCTGTGGGTCATGACTTCTTTGGGGATAATGTATCAAATATTCTGAATATCAGATATTTACATTATGATTCATAACAGTAGCAAAGTTGCAGTTATGAAATAGCAATAAAAATAAATTTATGGTTAGGGGGTCACCACAACATTGAGGAACTGTATTAAAAGCTCCCAGAATTAGGAAGGTTGAGAAGTACTGCACTAAAACTAGAATTACAGGCGGTTGTGAACTGCCACATGGGTAATGGGAACTAAACCTGGGTCCCCTGTAAGAACAGCAAGTATTATTAACTACTGAACCCTCTCTTCTTCCCCAGCCCCTCCTCTCATCTTAGAGAGGAGGGAGCTGCCCTGAGAGGTGAGAAATTTGCCTGAGTTCACATACCCAGGACCAGATGACCTCCAGCTAGTTTCTAAGATGGCGGGTTTCTGTCATGTCCATTCTTGGCACTGAACTCTTACAGTCTAAACCAGTTTCCCTGGGGACTCTGTCGCCATGTGCTGCCTGCGGTAGGCACTGTGGAGCTGATTTATGAATCACCTTACAAAATTCAGATAATTTAAGAATCTTGGGATATCTATATAAAGGAGGCAACAAACAGTACCCACCTGAGCAGAGAACAACCCCAAGCAGCAAGAGTCCAAGTTCTGGTCCAGTCTTCTGTTTGCAAAGTTCTGCGTCTCCTAAAGAGACCTGGTTCGCATGACATCTACACTGTGATGTCACGTCTGTCCCCCAGCACCCAGTGGGTGGTTATAAGCTTCAATATATACTGCTTGAGCCACAGTCCCAGGAGCCCAGAAATATCTAGGGTATGCTAGCTTCAGAATTTGGTCAGTCAATACAAGGAGAAGGAGAGGAGCCCAATAATCCCCAAATTTCTTTAAGATAGTTAAGTTATCCATCTGCCTCCTGCACAAAATGGGAATACAGGTGTAGCTCCTAATATCCACAGTGGGGCAAATGTATAATTCTGCAAGTTAGTGTAAGGCAACTGCTTAAAGCTTCACTTGATATAGGGGAAATCATCATCAATATTAACTCCTTTCCATTGTGGCACCTTCACTGGGCTCGCTTATCTTCCTAGGATCACATATGGTATATGATACATATTCTTCATCATGATATTTACTATCTACCTCGCCATACGCCTCCTCGTCATCTCTCCCTGGAAATTTCTTATCAGATAGTGACACCCATCTCAACCTTGGTACCTTCTCATACCCTTATTTTGGCCTAGGCCTATCAGCAAATCCATCTTATTTCCATGGTCTAGCCAGCCCTCACTTAAAGTTCTGAAACAGCTTAAATGTGTTTCTGTCTTCCCGTCTTGTCATATACCCAATTGTCCTCCACAGCAAGGTTGGGATAGTCATTCTAAAAGACACGATTCTGAAACACAAAACCCATCATTCTCTGCCTCTCCTCTGTTCATTGAAGATGCTTATCCTAGCTGTTTAGGACTTTTCTCCTGCCTGTCTAATTAAACTTCATCCCTGGTCCTTGCTTCATTCTGAATGGCTGGTACCATAGGACAACAGGCGGTTTCCTCAACACACATTTTGGCATTCATCACCTTCCTCTGTCTCTCTTTCTCTCCCTCTGATGCTTTCTCTCTCTTGACCTTAAGGGTCATCCCAATCCTTCTACTGGCTTACATCTTTTTTGAGTAATTAGTACCATCTACTCCATGCAATCTTCAAGGCTGGCCTGAAGGCAAATCTTCCACTCACCCATGGTACCAGGCACACTGGAGTTTCCCCCGGAGTTCTAAGGACCTGGTTATGTTCTCCCTACCAGGATCTTGAGTGTTAAGGTAACATGTCAAATAATTCTTTCAGCTAGGTACCTAGACATGTTCTGCACATTGTAGGTACTCAAGCAATATTAAATGGATCTTCTTATAGCAATAATATATATGTAATAGCCACCACATACTATGAATCTAATGAGTCATTAAACAATAGTTGTTAAAATTTTCTAAACATTCTCCTTAAATAACTTCATTTAATCCACACAATCTTATATAGTAGCTATTATAATTATCCCCACTTCACACATCAGAAAACTAAAGCAGAGAGAGGTACTTTAAATGTTACCAGTGTTACACAGTTGGTAACTTGGGCCACCAAATTTAGATGGAACTCGAGAGTTTGGCTTAGAATTGCTGTGTTTTCTATTAGTATATATTAATTATACACAGTGAATTTAACTACAACAGTTTAATACATGTATGCAATGTATTTTGATCACATATACCCTGTGGTTCCTTGACTAAGCCTCATGTTCTAATGTCACTCTGAGAAGGGTATCCTCATAAATAGAGATATCTGTGAAGACTTCTATCACACTCTTTCTGGGAATGTGAAGGGCTAGGAAGGAGTTATATCAAAAGAGCATGAGATAAATGAAAGAAAGCCTGGAAGATGGCAATCCCTGCTGCTCACTGAGAGCCCTGCAACTTAGGGCATTCACTCTTCATCCCTTTCTGAGAGTAAAATCAAGGCCTTGGAGCTAGATTGTGTCTATACTTCCTTACAGATCAAATATGCAATTCCATTCAGTTCAGCAAACATTCATCCAGGGTTTATTGTGTGGCAGGTTCTGTGATGCACCTCTGCCCTTGAGGAATTCATCTTCTTGTGGAAGACAGGCACAGACAGACAATATTGATAGATGGGTTCAAAATGGCCACACGGCAGCTATGTGGGTCATTTTAAAGGGAACCACCAAGACAGTGAGTATGCCATGCACCTCAAATACCAGTTACTTGGGAAGCTAAAGCATAAGAACAAAAGAACTCAAGATTTCAAGGCCAATCTGAGCCACATAGCAAAAAGCTTGTCTCAAAATATTTAAATAAAATACATTAACTTAACAAATAAAAGAAAATACCCCTCAATACATTATCCAGAAATGAGTCCCTTGCCTTTCAATATCTTCTGACAATTGCCCAGGCAAATGAAGAGTTTTCAAGGCATCATCCAAGCATCAGTACCTTGATTGACAAGAGGAGAAGTGAGGCACCAGCTCAAGTTGTTCTGTCATTGGTCCCCAGGTTCTCTAGAAGCATGAGCCACTATCCTCTCTATTCCTTTCAAAGCTGGCAGAGCTCCCAAGAGACAGGAACAGTGACTTTGACACAGCTGTTGTTGGTTTTCCAGTATGGGCTATATGCTTAAATGGATTTTCAGATTTACAGTTGACTTTAGAAATTGCATTTAGCTCATTTCCAACTCCATGGGTAAGCCAGTTCACTTAAGGCAAACGACATCCAATTAAAACACATTCGGAAGAAGTAAGTACACGAGGCATTTTGCCCAACTCTTATTTATGTTCAAAAGAAACTATTGGGGGGACTTCTCAAGGACCAAGCCCATTACATCATTGTGAGGGCAAAGAATTCAAATTTTTTTAAAAATGCATGAAGCAAATAGAATTTAGAGACACACTCTGACAGACCATTAATAAGTATGGAGGATTCAGAAACAAGCCAAGTAGGTTCACTTGTAATTTAAGCACCCCAGTGGCTTTGTGACCTTGGGTGTGTCTCATGCATGTGGGGACCCAACATAGCAAGACAAATGACCTGAGTGTCAGGGTAGCAGACAGAAGTCATAGATTGTTGGGAAGGAGACAAAAGCAGATGAAACAGTAGTTGGTGTTCTATGAGCCTCAGTTTCCCCACCAACATAACAGGAACAAATTCTGTCAGAGCATTTGTAAGAATTTTCAGTCTATCTGGATGCCCAGTCTAGAATAAGGGTTAAAAACTAAACTATGAAAAACACTTTATTAATGTCTTAATGATTCAGAGATTGATTATTCCATTAGACCATCATCATGCTGTTTCCTTCTCTCCCTCTCGCTTCCTGCCTGCCCACACCACAGCTGCTTACAAGCTATTATTCCATGAGATTAAAAAATGAGAAAAAATTCAACTCACATGGCACAGCTAGTTAAGTGGGAAGAACCCAAACCCCAGAGTCAAACATGCCTGAACTAGACCCTGGCTGACTTTGGGACAGACTATGTATCTTCCCCACACTTTGGTCTCTTTATCAGCAAAACATGGAATGGCACATATACCTTTCAACTACACACACACACACACACACACACACACACACACACACACACACACACACACACCTCTTGTACTGCAGTGGCTAGTAAATCTTAGAAAAGTGCTAGACTGACTCTAATTGGCCTTCAATGTTTCTCTAAACTAAGCCTTAACACCCATCCTAATTGAAGACTCTTTTAAAAATCATAACTTCAAACCTTTAATCTTACTCCCAGACCTCCATTGTCAGGGTGTACAGGACAAGGGACTCTCTTATAACAAAAGCCGCCATCAAGAAAAATATGAGTATAGTTAAAGCAGAGTGACTCTATGCATGTGGGAACTGAGCACAGCACTGTAGACGGACTGAGAGTGAAAATAACAGGCAGACTCAAGGAATGCTGGGAAAGAACAGGAGCAGGTGAAATGGTAGGCCATACCCCGAGACAGTCCTTCTAGGACTGATGATCAGGAGGACCAAAGCAGAGATAGGATGTCCTATCTCCAACAACTAGCTCCACAAGCTCTTTGGAAGAGTTCAAGTTATTAGGAGAAAAATGGCAAGACCAACCAGCTCTAAGGGAGGAAATCTTCAGAGGCTGAGGGCATCAAGGACATTTTTGTTATCTGTGTTTGGGGAGATGACCAAGCTGCAGATTCATGGATGCTCACAGGAACGAGACACACACATCAACATAAACATCTGGACTCTGTGGTTTTCATTTAAATCTCTTACCCACAGAGCCCTCTGAATCTCCTCTCCACATCCTTTCTCCACTCTCCTTTGAAATGGAGACTGCATATAAAATGACAGCCTTCTAAGGGGAAATATAAGCAAAAGACAAATGTAGATAGATGATAGATAGATAGATAGATAGATAGATAGATAGATAGATAGATAGATAGATAGATAGATAGAGATAGGTAGGTAGGTAGGTAGTCATTGTTAGCATGTCACAAAATATCTGGATATTTCCTGATGTCTTTCCACATGTCATCCTCAAAGTAGCAAGCAGAGATGTGTTTTGTACCACCCTGCTTTCTAAATAACTCCCCAGTCAAAGCAGAGGGACTCCAATTACATGGCAGGCTAGAAGAGGAAATTCTTAAATACCTTATTTAACATCATGCTGCATAGAATGAAGCTCACCTGTCAGGGTAGCACAGTTCACTAAAATAGCTATTACAGGAGAGAGAAGAGATCTCATTTTAAGTGGAGACTTCTGATTTTTGTTTTCTAAATGGATGGTGGAAATCAACTCATTCTGAATCACCATCTTCACATGAAACGTTCTGTTATGAACAAAATGGATAAAAACCACAGTTTGGCTTTAGCCAACACCAGCCCTAAGACAGGTTTTATGCATGGAAGTGTGCTTTTCCATAAGGCAGTGGCATTATGAGAAGAAAAAAAACTCAGGCATTGCTCCTTAATGTTGTTGTCTAATTAACTGGCAATGGAGTGGATGTGTAACAATATGCATTAGAGGTATGTAACGTGCAATAAGAAGAGTACGCAAAGCCATTCAGCAAGGTTCAGGAAGGGATTTCTGTTGGCAGCTTATGAGACAGGAGCATATAATTTTGCTAATTTGAAATAGGTATTGTAACGTATAAACATCACCACTTTGCATATTTTAATGAAAACTTCCTCTGTGCCAAAATGGATCCTTTACCTGGTACTCTCCATGTACCACAGCTTTTACCTCTGACAAGTTCAGCATAAATAAAGAGGGCACGCAGGCCATGTGTTAAGAGAATGGCCACCTCATTAAAATAGGTTAAAAACAAGTCCTTTCAAAACCACTCAAAGCCATAACATAGGTCTTGTGACAGGTGTTGTATTAAGTTTTTATATTGCAACGAATTTGTACTCATACAAACCAAATCTGCATGTTTCCTTTGATATGCACCTGCAACTTGTTAATTCAAGGACCTTTATTAAGAAACTATAAATTTAGCAGTACCTATATAGATTTGTAAAACCCTGTTAGCTTGCTTGAGAATCTAAAGATAATTCATTTTTGTGGTTTGTAAAGAAGTGGAAACTAATGATGGCTTGTCCCAAACAGATGTGCCTGAAAATAACACAGCCCTGCAAATACATTCATGTATATTGCCGAGACATGGGGCTAAAAAAGGGGAGAGTAATTTGGATTGCCTCTGAGGTTGAGGACATCACTTACCTGCCAATCCACTTCTTTCTGAAATCCTTTTCTCCAGTATTCTTCCAGCACTAGAGAGGTGTCAGCCATTGCTGATGTTGCTGGACAAACAAGACTCACCAGTGACTGTTACTCTTTCCTTTCAAGCCTTTACCAAAAGCAACAGTGAGGGCATTCTGGGGCAGACTGTCATGGAGAAAATGCCATGCTAGAGGATGAGGGATAGAGCAGAAGGAAGCCACTTGGGGATGCATGTAGGCTACACGGAGCTATCCAGACAGCTGCCAGCTGACCAGACTGAAAGGACAGCTCAGCCACAAAGTGTCCAGAGATTAGGAACCAAGCTCCAGGGCCAGAGGGTCATTCTTATGCTTCTGATGTAAAGGTCAGCGGAGGGTAGAGGCAAGCTCTATTCTCTGGGAGGAGGCATTTCTTTCCATCCTCTCTAAAGGAGCACACATGCACACACATACACACCAGAATTCGTATTGTTCTGCAGGACTGGATCAGTGGGCTAGTGAATTCTCAAATAAATGATCTCCTTTAGAGAGTAGAAATGTGTTTCATTTGAACATATCTCCCTGAAAATGTCAAAGCCAAACAACTGACTGTCCTATTTCATGCCCATTCCTCAAGCAGAGGGGTGTTCTCTGCTCTTTAGAGTCCAAGTTCACTTCCAAAAGGTTCACATTTAATCAGGACATAGTGGAACTTTTTTTTTTTTTTAGATAAAGTTGTATTATGTAATCCAGCTGACCTTGAATTCATGATCCTCCTGCATCAGCCTTTCAAACACTGGGATTACAAATGTATTACACCATGTGTGATTTAACACTGATGGTTTTATTTAAAAAAAAAATTATGTATACTTCCAATTGAGCAGCCAGAATTAGAATCACAGAATTCATACATGAACATATACAAACACATGTATGTACACAACACCTACACATACATACACACACACAAAGACAGACAGACAGACAGACAGAAGTCACTACTAGATTAGGTTTCCGTAATCTAATCCTATTCCTCTGATGCTGGATTCCCCCCAACCCTGATAGCCCTGTCCCATGATTGGTCATTTGTGATCTGATACCTTCTTGCATATTCTACCTATCAATGTAATGTTTCTTAATCATGTAAGGAATATGACTGAAGCCTAAAATGGGGTAAGCCCATACAGAGTCTCAGAAGATCATAGTGACCCATTCTCTTAAGCTTCTACTGAGGAGTCTGCTTCCTGGGTCAAAGATTGTTAGTTTCTTTAGAAAACCTCAAAAGACAGCTTCTCCACCCTGGTGGCCAGCCTCAAATATATATCACAATCTTCAGTACCCCAAGAGTAACTAGAATATTTCCAGTGATCTAGCAGTAAAAATAGAGGTAAATAATCACATGCCTTCTCCAAAAGATCTCATGCCAAACCATCTACACAGTGATAAAAGCAACCGGCGTTTCTGGTTCATGGACTTACATGCCCAGGACTGTAGTTTCCTTTACTGAGGCTCATCGTATTCTCCTTTGTGGTCTCTGAAGTCATCATATGCTTCTGATTTACAGGGAAATAATTCGAGGAAGATGAAGACATTGGCCTAGGTGGTAGTTCTAGCCTTTCTCCCAGACCTGACTCACATGCCTACTTCATGCTAGTGACAGCCCTTGCAGTAACACCACCTCAGCTACCACCTTCACTCCAGACAACCACACATCCCTGATATAGAAACATACTTAGTCCTGCTGGAACAAGGTCATAAGAGAAAACTTACGAGTATTTTCCAGATGTAGGTCTCTATCCCTAGCACTTGCCCCTCAGCCTGGCCCCACTTTCCACTGCAGTGACTGGGGAACACACTGATTAGACATCCACTGACATCAAAGAGGACAAGAATGCTAAGCCAGCTCATGGAGAAGGGTCGCCTTGAGAGCCACAGCCGGTATTATATAAACAAGAAATAAATATCCATGGTTGTTCATTATCACAGCATAGCCTAGCCTGACCAATACACTACTCTTAATAGACAAACTTCTACGGACAACATAAAATCTAACACAGCTACTAACTAGTTAACTAAGCATTAACTCAACCTGCAACATTCTATAAGACAGGTTTAATTTTGGAGTCGGGTCTGTTCTGTCCATTCTTCACACTCCACTCTGACCTCCTTGTTTGTCAACTTTGATGTTTCCTGCTGTAGGTCATAGAAATTATTGTGGGCATTCGTATAGCTGTCTCAGAAATATGATTTCTAAAAAGGAAGAGTATGTGTTCAACAATTGTGCCCTTCTGTCTCTGAAGGCAAACTCAGAATACCATAACTTTAATGCTACTTATCACTTAGCAAGGAAATTAACAAAAGCAAAATGAAGCCTCCAGTCATAAATGGAGCCCAGGACGAATCCACTGCTATCTAACCACAAATATGTGGTTCCCAGTGTGAACATAGCAAAGGAATTTCTTAACAGCTGGGCTCTTACTTCCTAGCCTTGCAGAAGAAAAAAAAAGTCAAAAGTCTGTTTTGTTTCTATCTCCAGTAACTGTTCTCACTCAATGAAAGAGCAACTATGAAAATAATGGGTAGGAACCCAGACCAACACCTCTAACAGGTCACGTGTTGAATTTCAAGAACCTAGAGTCATTTCAAGCTCCCAGACCTCTTAATCCCTTGCTCTTGAGACACCATTTTGAGAGTCTTCTTGTTTGTAGGGTTTTCAAATGCAAATCAAGTGCTTATATTGTTCCTAGTTCCGCAAGTGGCACTATATTAAACTCTAAGTGGGAGTCTTCACCCTCAACACTCAGAACAGGACCATATTTGAAGACAAGGGTTTTATAAAGATAATCAAAGTTAATGAGGTCATCAGAGTAGGCTCTGATGCAATGTTCCTGGCATCCTTCTAATAGGGGGCGATTTGGGCACAGAGACAGATGCCCCTTGAGAAGAATACCATGGGCAGGAGAGGCTGAAGTCAAGATGATGTATCCACTAGCCTATATTGTAAAGAACACCAATAAAAACTGGGAGTTGGGAGACACAGTGGACCAGATTCTTCCCTTGGAATCCACAGGAGAACCCAATTCTGCTTACATCCTGATCTTGGGGTTCCAACCTGAGAGACAATGTATTGCTGGTGTCTCGGCCATCCTGACTGTAGACCTCTCTCTAGCATCCTTGGCAGACCAATGCATCCTGCTTTCAAAATACATGCTGGAATACAATCTTTAAGTAGAGGGATTCAGGCACATTATAAACGTTTTTCTTCTACACTTCTTTGCCTCTGAATTAAACAATACATGTTTATTACATCGGGAGTTGGGCCCTCAGTGAGGTGATTCAGCTGCCGATACCATAGAGGAAATAATATCAAATTGATGTCAAAAAGTAATGGAAAACTTTCACTATTTTTCCCTCAAGATAAAGCAGCGTATTACAAATATGCTGACTAATAAAAAAATGCAAAGACTTGGAATTTGTAACACTTCCCTTATGAAAAAGTTGCATATAAAAACTTATAAAAGGAAAACTCTATACTAAGTGAATCAGTCAAGCCTCCTTTGATTTTAAGGAAAATTCCTTTAACTTACAGAATAAATGTGGGTGGATACTTCATTTAATGACTAAAACCATCAAGTGATTTCCCGGGAAGATTAACCACACTCTACAGTGCTGGATGCGGCTGGAAGAGGGCACTCTGCCCTATGAGATGCGCATATTCAGCCTGACAGAAAAGAGGAAAAGCCTTCCGGTGGAGGGCTCTAGAGGACCTTGAGCAAAAGGAGCAGAAAGCCAAGGAGTCCCCAGGCATGAGAGCACTGTGTTGGTCTTTTTCACACACCGACTGGTGTACACATTTGTACTGACATTGTGTCAGACTACAGAAGTCTGCACCGCCTGTGTTATTACATAGTCCCCTCTAAGCCCACTTTCATGAAGTCTTTCAACCCATGAAGACAGGAACAGCACCCGTTCCCCATAAAGCTTGTAGCTTCAGTTCTGTTTTTGCATTTTGCTAGACAATAGAAGTGACATAAAGTCTAATGGTCTATTGAAGCCATGCTCTCAGGGGGTATCTCGATATTGACTCAAAAAAAGGGAAGAAGAAAAGGAAAAGAAAGTAAAGTAAAAGAAAAAGAAAGCCAGCTGTCATTGAGAGCTGTGGATCTGAAACACATCTCTGGCTTTACAACCGTTGCATTTCAGCAGAAAACTCAAGTGTAATTCTCAAGTGCAGTGTTTCACAGGGATGATAATGCTGCCATTCTCTCTATATAATATCTAAATGGAATTGCACACATTCACGGCCTCATGACCAATAGAAGACCTGTGATTGGCAGAAGGAACTCTAATATGCTCACGGCCTTCGTCTTTCACTGAGTGAGTGCCAAGATTCATCTGTATTTGTTTCCAATCCTGTTTATGCCAGTAGTGCTGCTAATGTAATTACATAATTTAATCAAATAATTATATCTATAAAATATGAGTTTGCATGAAATGGGACTTGTTGCTTTAAAAAAAAAAAAAAACAAGCAGTGGTTTCTTCTTTTTGGAATGATTCCATAAAGAAAATTTGCTGCACAAGAGTCACTACAGGGAGCCAGAGATCATGCAAACCAGCCAGACTCCATAGTCAGCTTGTGAGTTATCATCTGAGGACTTTTAATTCACTCCACCTGATAGTGAAATTGTAAAGGCTCCACTGGTGATATGGATTACATGGAAGAATCATGAGAATACCACTCCATGGGCTCCCACTCAGAGCCAAAGCCATGCTTCCATAGCAACACAGTGACCAATTAATGTGTATTTATGTACCTTATACAAAAGCTAAAAGGTCTGTATTGTATGTGATTTAGGGTTCTCCAACTTAATCATTTTTCAAGATTAAGTAGTCATCTGTCACTTTTAATTATATGGAATAAAAAGACATTTTTTATAAGAAAAAAATGGCAGACTTAGACTTTGTTCCTAACCTACATGCAAAGACAGAAAGGAATAGGATTAAATATTCAAACTGAGAAACAGACTCATTTCAGCCCTTACGTTAAAATCAGCCTAGCTGCAACTGTAACTATGTGAATCTATGCCATGTACATGTCAAATAATTACTGCATGACATGACTGTGCTTTTCTATAACTGTAACAATAACACCAACTGCCTATAATCAGAAGGATTTAGCAGACATGTATTGGCAGAAATCAGAAGACTTTCCCAGTGTCTGTATTACCTTGATATGTCTGAGCACAAAACAAAACATTATAAAAGACATTATATAGATGGAGGCCTCAGTTTTTCTCTCCATAAGAATCTGTCCCTCATTCAGAAAGAATTAAATCCAACCCCAACCAAGGGGAGACATTCCACCCTTCCCAATTCAGTGTAAAAATAGCTTTAGCCTCCTAGTATGTTTATATCCTGTTCCTGACTCTATGGTGTTCTGGACATCAAAACACCTCAGACAGCAGAATACAGACCTGGCAGATATTAAGCACAGCAGAGATGACATCCAGAATGCTCTCTTATAAGAGTTTGCTTTAAACAACATTCACAATCCTATGTCCCCTGCTTAAAAAAAAAATTAAGGGTAAGCTAATGAGCAAGCACAATGATGAGTGTCTAATGACGAATGTGAAACCAGCTGGAAGCCTCTACCTCTCATCTTAACATCCTCCAGCTGTCTAAGAACTTGACCACATTGTCTGCATCAGACACCGTTGTGATTGACTATGAAACTCCAAATACTCCTGAGGATGCTATCAAGAAGCATGCTTGCCTACCACTAAAAGAGAAGTCTTTCCAATTCATCCTGGAGAATAAGACTCTTAGAAACTGGTCCTGGAAAAGCTGCAACAAGGGCATCTGAGAAGAGCCTGGATCAGAGATGACAGGTCCCACGGCTTCCCCAGGCAGAAACTGATTTTTACAAAGAGAATCCAAAGACTCATGAAAATTAACTTTGTAAACCACTGAGTTCTTTTGGTTGCCGGTTATGAAAAGGAAATTCACAGAGTTACTTAGTAGGTTCTTACGATTGCTACAAAATGTATGTTGGGGTTGGGAGTGGGAAGTCCATCTTTCTTCTCTATCGCACCCTACTAATATCCCAGTGTCACAGCAGCCAGCCTTGCATTTCAAAATAAGAATGACTTAGGATGACAATAGGCTCAGAAGATGGGTGAATTGCCTCCTTACTCAAAGTTACAGGCCAGCATCAGAAAGAAATTGATTAGAAATACAGATCTTGGAGCCAGTTCTCCAGACCTATAGAATTCTGTGTGCATTTTCACAAGGTTGATTGCTCAAGTTTAAGAGGCAATGGGTTGGGGGCGGGGCTGCCTTTACAGTCTACTTTTACACAATAACCTTCCTCCCACCTTTCCTCTCCCTTCTTTTTTTTCCCTCTCTTTGTAAATGAAGGTATAGGTTCAAGGTGGCTTAGAACGGAATGACTGAAAAGCGTGACGGGGAAGAATGTAGCTGTAGAACTTCTCTATGATCTCTGTTTCAGCATTCGCTAAGGATTGCTCTACAAATTACACAGTTGATGTGAAGGGCAGGGCTTGGGACCTTAGATCACTCAACACCCTGGATGTCCATGGCCATCCCACTTATTAGTTCAGAAAAACAGCCGATGACAAGCAAATGACACCTCCTCTGGACATTCAGATGACTGATTTTTGTATAAATCAATATCGAGTGCCACAAAATGTCAGAAAATACCAAATGAGGAAAAAAGAATCGATAGATAACCTTGGAATTAAATGAGTGATGAATAATCTTTACCAACTAAAATAAATTAAACTGTGCAAACCAAGTTAAAGTAACATCAAGGGTCTGGCTTAAAACCACCAGAAAACAATATCATTTAGAGGTAAGGGCATTTGTGACAACCGTAGCTGTTCATTTCCCCCCTCGGGCATACATCTTGACAGAACTACAGAAGAAGAGCTGAATTCATACTTTGCAGCCTCTGTCTGAACAGCCCGTAATTTTTTTTCAGGTTCTACAACAAATAAACTACAATTTACAGATGCCAACTGTGTATTAACCTGGCATCTGTGAAATTCAGCCCACATTTTTTTTAACACTTTCAGAGAACAGGTGGTAAGAGCAATGAGACAAATTCTACAATTTATTTAATCCACTTTAGTTTAGATTGTAAATGTGCCTCCCGGAGTTATCAGACAAACTATAAATTTATAGACAGGTCAAAGTAGATTTCAGCATTCAAATTTAGACATTCTCAAGTCCTACCAGAGTATTACATTGCAGATATATGCCACCCTGTACCAGAAATCAAGACGTCTTTTTTTTTTCATGGATAAACATGTGCCAGGCCAAGCTTGTATATCTTTTATCTACCCTAGAGTATATTTATAAATTCAAAAGGCATACATTAAGTATCCACTATGTGCTAAGCGTGGTGTTAGGGGGTGATTGACAGATATGGAAATGATTTTTTGCTTTCACTGTACTATGAAATAGCCAGGCAAGAAAAATGTTGCATCTGCAAATAATATCTTGCTTACACAGAATCAAACCTGCCCAACCTACTCTAGGAATGCACCCCAGCCCAGCTCTCTGCAGGACTTGGCCCCTTCTCCAGAATCCTCAATCACACTGCATAGCATACTTGGAGAAGAGCATGGTGGATGCTGCTCTCCTTGTGAGCATGAAAACTCAGCAGACTCAGCCTTATATCTAAATATCCACGGATGTCAAAACAGCAATGCCACACAGACCAGGAGGGCCTCCTTTGTTGTTCAGTCAAGGATATGTATGAATGGGGAAACATGGGGAGAAGGGCCCTTCTGATAGGCCCCCTGGTTACTTTTTTCCCTAAGGTTCCCTTCAGAGGCAGGCCAACCCAAAATCAGCAAAGATATGAGGAGTCTTTCAAACTGAACTTAACAGCAGAGAGACTGAAAAGCATGCCTTCTTTGGAGACATTTAAAGAGGGTGAGACTGAAATTCAAAGGCTTGGGTATAAAGAGGCTACATGAGTGAGACCTTCTGATTTCTGCCTCATTGAAAGAAACCATGCTGTATTTCCAACTGGGATTCCATCTTTTAGGAAAGGATTGTGGGCTTCTCTTATTAATTGGGGAGCTACAAGGGAAGCAGAGAGTGGGATGTCTCCTGGGAACGGGTTTGGATGCTGCTTCTGGACACAATTATTCATTCAAAGCCAAGGTTGTCATCCTGCTTTAAACAACACTAGGAATCGGGACTGAACACTTAAGAACAAAATCAAGTGAAAACAATGCCCCGGGATGCAGTGGAAACAGCAAATACAGGCATTTCTAGGTATCCTTGGAGGACTGGTTCCATTGTTCCTCAGAGTCCAAAATCAGAAGATGCTCAAGTCCCCACATATAAAATGTTGAATTTACATATGCCTGTGTACATCTTCCTGTAAACTTTAAATCATACCCAGATTACTGATACACAATGTGATAGAAATGCTGTGTAAATAGTTGTTATATTGTTTTGCATAGGGAATAATAACTAGAAAAAAAAAGTCACCACACGTTTAGTACAGATGCATAGCTTCTAATGTCTTTGTTCTGTCCCTGATTGGTCCATGGATATATACAGAAAGCCAACTGTCTATGAAGCCATGAGCTTGAAGTCATGTCTAGAACCTGAAGAGAAAGTTGAGGGCCATTGGCCACACCTTTTGTTGCGGTGATAAAATGGGATGCATAAGCAAGGCCACCACTCACTACAGGCTGTGCACTTGAATCTTTAAAATAATTCTGTAAAATGTTATCAGAATCTCCCATTTTACAGATGAGGAAACTGAGGTGTGGAGAAGTTAGATAATTCCCTCCAAATTCCCCTGAACTTAAAGGAGCAGAGCCTTAGCCAAATGCCCAGAGATCCCAGAGACCTTCGCACCCTCATGTCCCTACTGCTTTCTCTGTGTAATCATCCATTGCAACAGCAGACCAGGGGAAGGATGTTTCCCTGTACCATGTTGGGGACAAATTCAGAGGCTATAGGAGTCCCCTCAAAACAGGTGGAAAGACGGATGGAGCCTGAGAGCATGTGGCACACACAAGCCCATAAAACAAATTAGAGGGCAGAGAGGGGAGCGTCCCAACACAGGAGCCTGAGGCACCAGCTGCTGAAGGAAGGACTCGCCTGTCCTGCTGGACCAATGAGTACTCACAAAGTTGTTTGCTTTTAAGATATGTTTAATGCCTTCTTAAAAAAAAAAAAAGGAGAAAGAAAGAAAAAGCCTTGTCAGTATAAAACGAACCGGAATTATCCCTGCAGCTTTGATGCTGTGGGTTATTTTTGGTTGAGTATCCTGCTCCTCTGGATTCCATTGGTAGGGACTGAGGCTCACTCTAGTAACACAGGATGACTGCTGTCCCCAAAGGACCCTGAGCAAAACAGGAGGGACTACCTCGAAGTCTTCGGCAGACTTGGGAGGTTTAACATAAATAAACTCGCACTGAGCATTTTTTTCCCCAAAAAGAATCCATTCATTATCTTTCTTTCTGACAGAGTATTTATGAATTTCCTTTCACCAGGACTCATCGGGGCAAACGTCACCACTGCTCGGGGTGAAACGTGTCTGACGTTTTCTTCTTCTCCTCAGAAGATTAAGGCCAATGAATAAAAGAAAGGGGGATGTGACCCCTATATTTAGCTCTCCTTACAACAGTATGTCTCACGGGTATTAAAAATAGACCTAAATCTCTTGAAGACATTCTAAAAAATCAGAGCTGGGGTAGCTTTCCAGGAGGAAGTTTAAAACGTTCTCTGTCTTCTTTCTAGTTGAGTCTTACTAGTGAGACTGGTAAGTAACCAGCACTCTTTTTTTTTTTTTTTTTTTTTTTGTAACTAGCATTAATTTTGTGTGGGGGTTGGGGGGATGAAGGTAGGGACTAGCATTCTTAAATCAGATTCCCCTTTGGTTAGAGGCCAGGCCAGAGTGACTGCTTTCCTGCTCACATACCCTGTCTCTTATTATTTATCCCCCAACATTGCTTCTTAAGGTGTCATCTGTCTTATGAGAGAAGTCTGGGTTGTCCCTGGTTTGAAAGTGCAGCATAGTTCCCATGTACCAATACTCCTCTATCAAACACCTTCCCCCACATCTGGCCTCTGACTCTCTCAAGGTCCCTATAGGAGGAAAATCAGCTGAGATTCAATTCACTGAGCAAATATGTGTGTTATTTGTGATGAGCAGGCGCAATGCCAGACAGGGCGAAGTGAGCAGAGGATATGGTGACCTTGTTGGCATGGGTGCCAGGTAATTCTATGAGTAAGCAAATCACCAAAGACCAGAGGCAAGAGCGGAAGGGTGAGAGGTGAAGCCTCATCGATGGAGCTCTGAGTAGACAGGAAGCTGGAGACAGCATCTGAAAAGGGGCGGGGATCAAGGAGAGAAATGGGGGTCTCAAAATACCTGAGCCCAGGTGCAGAAGGTCAGGAATTAGCCTCTCCTCCAAAAATATATACATGGGAAACCCAGTCAGAAGAGCTGTTGGGCACTAAAGAATAGAACCTCCAACACTTGGCAAGACACTGCCTGAGATCTAACCAAGTATAGTGGTTTACAAGCTGTACTTGAGATTTGAATAATTAACATCTCTGCCTGGAACTTCAGTTTTCCTCATCATAAAACACGGATCATACCTCATGGGGCTGCTCTGTCTTTCATGGATATATAGCCTTTGTTTGTGGTGAGTACTCAGTGAGTACATGCAACGCCCGTGACAGCATCTTCACAGACTCCCCTGCTTTGCATGCCAGAAACTGGGCATGCAGCCCCCACTTCCAGCATAAAATTAGGTAAAATTAGAATCCAGCAAGGGTAAGGTAAGAAGCACTTTCCTTTTGCCATTGACTACTTTTCAGAATGCTTTGTGGTTCCCACCACTTGGCAAAGTAAGAAACTGCTGCAGACACCGCTGCCCTTCAATTATCAATGTAAATACACAGCCTTGAAAAAATAGGTTCTCTCTTAATAGAACTATATTTCAATCCATATCACAGAGAGCTGTCACTTCTGAATCATGGAAAAGTAAGCGAAAAGTGAGGGGATACTTTCTAACATAGAACCCGGGGTGAAACAGGCTGGGAGATGTAAACAACAAGGAAACAAGATAACGAGATGAGCAGTAAGCCAAAACCATTGTGAAGGGCTAGGGAGATAGCTCATTGGTAATATGCTTGCTCCATAACCATGAGTTCCCATCCCCAGAACCTACATAAAGAACTGGGCGTACTGGTATATGCTTGTGATCCTAGATTATGGGGGTCATCAAAGACAGGCAGATTCCTGGGGCTTGGTGGCTAGCCGAAGGTTCCAGTTCAGTGAGAGATCTTTTCTCAAGAGAAACTATCTTAGTCAGGGTTTTATTGCTGTGATGAGACACCATAACCAGGTCAACTCTTATAAAGGAAAACATTTAACTGGGGCTGGCCTACAGTTTCAGAAGTTTAATCCATTATCGTCATGGCAAGAAACATGGCGGCATGCAGGTAGACATGGTGCTGGAGAAGGAGCTGAGAGTTCTACATCTTGATCTGTAGGGAGCAGAAGGGGGCTGCCATACTAGGTTTAGCTTGAGCATATAAGACCTCAAAGCTTGCCTCCACAGTGATGCACTTCCTCTAACAAGGCCACACTTGCTCCAACAAAGCCTCAGATCTAATAGTGTCACTCCCTATGGGCCAAGCATTCAAACACATGAGTCTATAGGGACCACCCATATTCAAACCACCACAGAGACTAAGGAAGACAGCCAGCTTTGACTACTTGTCTATACACATGTACATATAGATGTACATGGGCACAAACATGTCTACAAATATATACCACATATACACAAAACAAACAGAAAAATCGACCTTAGCAGACAAGTGGTGCATGTCTCAAACTAGCCTGTGCACCTGAGCCTTTCAGCATGTAGTTAGAGTACATGCTTTAATTCCTCAGGTTTGAAGCAAGGTTTGAGTCTCCTATGCATCAGGATAATTCCCAACTCTCAGGATGTGGGCCACATTTGAAAGTGATAAGTTCAGCAAGAAAGTTATATGTTCATAACTTTAGCCAAAGAAAGAGCTAAGTGGGTAGATGAGAACACCTCAGTTAAAAAAGGAAAGTGAGAAAACAAAATGGCAGACTCATGGGAAAGGCTAGGGGCCAACAGGCAGGAGACTAAACTTCAGAGACAGGAAGTCCAGAGGAAAGGTTTTCAGAGAAACTCCAGCTCACGAAGGCATTACTCACGGTGGCTGTGAGTCATTCCCAATCTTTTAGAATTGTTGATGGCAAACATTTTGGAGAGGACTGAGATGAAGGGATGTGCTCACAGCTAATAACTATGAAGCACTAAGTCATTTCAGCAGCCCAACACAAATTATGCTCCACACTTGAAAAATAGTTATTGATCAGTCCCTTCCATCTCACGCCCTCCAATACCCCAGATCAGCACTTCCACTTGCTCCCTCCTCCCCACGTTCCCCCACACATCTAGTTAGATCCTTCTTAAACCAGAAAACATAGTCCTAGATGTTCCTCTCCCTTATAGATTTTGCCTTCATAAAACATGCCAAGGAAGAGCCAACCCAGGAGTTTCTCTACATATCTGTCTCCTATGAACTTCCCAGTGTCTTTTCTCAATTCATTATAGACACTAAGGCAACAAATCAAGTGATCTATCATTTCCTGTGCAGGAAGATAAGAAGCTAAGAGGGCATGAAAAGAACAGAATGTAGAATTAGCTTTAAAAGATTAACTTCTATTTCAGGGACAGGTCAAACAGTGGCATTCAGCATCTTTCACTCGCAACTTGAGTCTCAAGCAGGAAAGAGGAATCCCTAATCTTTCAGGCATCTTCCTTGATTTGTTAATCCTTTTTAAAAGATGAGGGACAGAGATCTATTAGAGACCTATACCAGTGCTGTATGTCTGCCTCTGTCCATACCCACACCCTTGGCTCCCATGCAACTCTGCAATCTCTCCCAAGCAATCAGATGGTTGATTTGGTGCCCCTACTCCATGGATCTTTCTTATTTCATTGCTTGCTCTAGCATTAGAATATAGTGATCTAGGCTCAGTGGCCTTACCCATTCTGCATTCTCTCTTCTGCTTCAACCAAGAAAGCAAGCCTGAGCTTGCCTGAGATCACCTGACTCTGACCAGGTAATTAGCTCAGACACAAAACAATGAGCCCAGCTGAGATCTGCTGAGCCTGCCTGAGATTCTCACATTCATGAGAATGAACACATGGTGGTTGCTTTAAGCCACCTAGGTTTTTGAGTGCTCTGTGATGTGCCTTTATTTAGAGGAAAAATAAAAGCTGGCAAAGCTTTCTTGGAAAAACCACAATAAAAAAAAAAAGACCAAGTACACACGTAATTCCAACAGGACACTGGTTCTCCTCTGGCAAAATTATTAATGGACACAAATATATTGTAATAGCATAAGTACATCATTTATAAAAACTAAAAAGAACACATTAGGGAATTAGATAATAAAAACTCATTTCTATATTAGTTTTCATTTTTCAAGTGGTTTAATCTATTAATTAGTAGACTATATTAGCTCATATCATTTTTTAACTTGACTAGACTTCAAATTCAAGTGGCCTTTCCTTCTATGTCTCCATTTGCTGAGGCTTAGGGTAAACAGAATTGTGCATGCTCTAGGGGCTCCTAAAGATAACACATTGAGCCTTGCTCTCAAAAAACTCCCATCTAGTAGGGTTGACAAAGGACATGCTCAAGTACTCTTTCAATTCATTCAGGAATGGATTAAAAATGGGATGCCATGCCCTTGCTGCCACACTACCATCTAGCTTTTCCTCATCTTACCAACTGCAGATGGCAGGGTCCTAATAGTGCCACTAGGGTTTGTTTTTGTTTTTGTTTTCTTTCTCTGGTCATGCATGAGCATTGTCAACTTTAAATGCACAAGTTGAAAGGTCTAGAGCAAGTTGAGATGACAATCTAGAGCATTCATAAGACTTTGTGTTTAAAAGGCTTAATTTTATATAGATCATGTGTATGTTCTCAACTCTGCAGGTATTGACGGATCATAGAGGATTTCTGACCATGGGGGTATGTCATCAAAGTTAACATTTAGAAAAGAGTATTAGGATGCCTCAGGCCCCTACTGTGGACTTGGCTAGGCCTGAGGTGAGGGAGCTTCAGAAAGGATGAAATTGTCACTTTTTATATTCTGCATAAATATCGAAGATGATGAAAACTTCCTTGGGTTAGTTGATATCTACTGTGACCCTGGAAAGAGAGATTTAACAGAACATATGAGGGAAGGAAAATGGATCGGGTTGGTTGAGATAATTCTGAACTACAGAAGTATTCAAGGTATGATGATTGTTTACAGAGAGAATTTGGGGATGCTCATACAGCATTTGGGTGACAATTAGAATCAGTCTTCCTATAATGCATTCCTTTGATTGTTCTAAAGTCCCTGCGAAGCTCTGCTGTTTTCCTGGGGTCTTAGGAGTTGATGTTAGAGAAAAAGGGCTGGGATCTGAAAGATCATAGGATGGGAAGACTCCAGTCATGTTCCTTTCCTCAGTAATAAGCTGAACCTTATTTCCTTTCCTTGTGCACAGGAGTTCTCTGCTAGATTTCACACAGAAGAAGGAGGAAGAGAAGGATGAAGAAGGAAGGAAAGAAGGAAGGAAGGAAGAAAGGAAGGAAAGAAGGAAGGAAGGAAGGAAGGAAGGAAGGAAGGAAGGAAGGAAGGAAGGACGATCCCTTCCCTTGATTAAGAAGTCATTTGAGAACTATAAGCCAGATGATTCCATGGACCATTCTAGTTATAACATAACAATGCTTATTTAAAAGAGCATTATCCTTCAAAATTGCGAATGAAGGAAATAATCAGGAAGTGAGCAACTAACCCCTCCTAGGACAGGCTGGGTACTGGGCCCACATACACTGAAAGTTTCCTATGGATCAACTCTTGGATTCACACCAAGGCTTTCTAGGAAAGGAATCATCATGCCCATTTATTAGATAAGGACACTGAGGCCCTAAAAGATGAGATAACTTCCAGGATGCCTTGGAGCTGATGACAGGGCCTGGCCCTTTATGTGCCATCTGTGTGTGTACCTCATGACACTCCCACATCCTGAGCTTCTTCTAAAAATTCCCAAGGACCTCTGGACATGCCACTTCTAGAGGGTCCCCGCCTTTCATGCAGATCCAAAGATGCTACTCAACTCAGGGACCAGAAGAGACATGTTGAGAGGAAAACATGGAAGAAGGAAGGCTGAAAATATAAACATGGTAATGGTAAATTTGTGGAACTTGGAAGTAATATGGAGGTCAAAAAGAAAGTTCTGACTCTAGAGGTGTAAAAAATTCATATGCTTACATACACATGGGAATATACTCGTACATATAGGTGTGTGCCATAACCCCCTACACACACACACACACACACACACACACACACACACATTAAAAATTCCACTCAGAAAAGGGATGTGTAAGTAGCATGAAGGATATTCTCTACTATAGGCAGAAATAGATCTTAATTTGAAACACAGAAAGTCCATGGTCAAGTTTTAAAAACATAGCCCAACAAGGTTTTATCTAATCTACTTCATTACTAACTGCAAGTGTCCCCCAGCTCCTCACCTCTCTTTCTGCTTTATTTCCTCAACACTTTATGCCATTTTGTTCTTTTACACATTGCTATGTAATTGCTTTCCCCTGTCTCATTCTATAAGATATGTGCCTTTGTCCTAGATGGTGCTCACTCTTATTTGTGATCACTCATTTTGTGTCTCCTGCACCTTCTATAATGTCTGGATAAATATTTGTTGAACAAATGAATTTGTTACTTTGTTGCAATATTTACAGAATAAGCCTTTATATTTCTCTACTCCCCATCTCACCTTGTGCTACCTGTAAGATTAAAATCTCCATCAATTACTGGTCTATTTAGCATTTATATGGCACTTCATATTTAGAGCTTTCTGATCAATTATTGATCCTCCAACAATCAACCTTGAAGAAAGACATCGAGTAATAGTATGGGTTCAGCTCATACATCTTTTCCTTTCTAGGCTTCTACACAGATGTGGGAGAAAATATGTAATGGAAAAGAAAGCACAAAGATGTTAGAGAAGAGGAGAGGGGGGGGGAGGTAAGGCATATGAACTTGCATTCCCTGGTTTTCTTTTACCTCCTTAGTAGTGGGGGCACAGAGCTAGAGATCCGCTACCAGATATTACAGGTAAGTTCAGCATCCCCACAAAGGATAAGGATAAGAAGGAACCCCTGGGAGCCTGAAGAAGAGAAGGGGTATAAAAGAAGGATGTCTCCCCAGAAACTGTCTCCTGGCAGAAGTGACAGATTCTGCTCACAAAGTACTCCATCTTCACAGGTGATGACAGACTGTCTTTCCTTGCTGCCCACTTACTAACCCCACCCTACACTTAGCTGTGTGCCACAAGAAGCCTTAGCTTCTTGGCCTGGATGCTAATAGTCACACCTAACCATCTGGTCAACCCCCTACTCACTTTGACTGTATAAGTAGAAAGACCAATGAATATGTCACAGATGGTGAAGACCCAAACATGGTAAAACAAACAGACAAAAACAAACCTACTAGATTGTAACCCAAAAGTCTGGTAGGCTTTCCTTCACTTTGAAACATCTCAACTAATGGTTTTTAGGTTCTCCTGAACATGAAATCAGCTCCAGGCTGTTACACTGTTTGTACAGCACATACTAAACCTCTGTCGGGTTAAATCAGTGAATTGAGTGCTGTGGGACTTACAGCCTCTGCTCCATCTCTATCAAGAAGAAGAATCACAAATGCACGAGGAAGATAAGTCAATAGAAAAGAAGGCTCGGGTACCAGTCGCCACTCAGGCATTCTCAGACAAAACCATAGGTAGTAACAGTAAGATCATTTTCATGAACTTAGTGCAGTAATATTAGCCAATCTAAAAAATCCCTGGCATACAACATACATAAAATGCTTTCCTTGTAAAAGTAAAGAGCGCTAACACATGACAAGCGTAATAGGCATCTCCAGTGTGCCCAGTGCTGGGAGATCACCCGGATAACACCTGATTGCAACCCTAGGAGATACATTGGGTCTGTCTTAATTTACAGATAGGAAACTGTCAAGGACGCCAAAATCTCTGCTAATTTGCTTTAAGGACACTCAATTTGAAAAGTGGAAGAATTGTGCCTGAAAATCAGGCCTTCCTGTCTGTTTTTTCTTCGCTTTGTTTCCAGCCGGTGTCTCCCTCTATAGCCCCGCATTGCCTGATACTCCCTATGTAGCCAGAGCTTCCATCAATGTTTCTTCAGCCTGAGCCGCCACACCAGGTTCAAGCCTTCTGACTGAAGTCAGGAGGGGTGGTCATGACACATAAACAATGTAAATGTTGCTTTTATTTCCCACTGAGTTTAGCTTTTTTCATTATTCCTTGTTTTTTGAGGCTTAGGGGAGAAAGCATTTGAAGTATTTAATCTTTTCTTGTTGCTATTCTGAGATCACATATCTTCTATTGCCCTGGGAGCTGACTGCAAACATTACTTACTGTAATATCGTTTGATCACTGAATATCTATTGAATACTCATTGATTGTTAATAGGGATTCCTACTTGACAAAAAGGGTAAGCAAGCCAATTTCTTTTTGCACTGTTGTATATATTGACTTCATTATGTGAAGCCTTCATCTTTTCCTCATGGACATTCTCCAGACACAGTCAATTCAAAGGCAGCCTCTCTCTTCTGGCATTTCCAATCTTCAGCAGGTCATTCATTATATCCACACCAGCTAGTAAATACATTTTAAAAGATAGCTTTTGACACACATAAATTCACAATATAGGACACTTTATGCAAGAAACTTCCAAACAGCTAACTTGCTACCAGGCTGTGAATAAACATGTTGTAGAAACTGCCTTTAAAGGATAGCAATTAGCTACAATGATTAGACAAAACATGGTTTCACATTAAATTAAATTGATATTTAAATGTAATTGTTTTTAGCTCTGTGATGTCAAGGTGCTACATAAATCCATTATTACTACTATTTAACAGCAATAGTAACAACAGCAATAACTCAGCCAAATTTTCCAAGATTGTAATTTGCAGTGCCCCAAAGAAGTTAATTGCATTACTGGGAGGTGTTTTAACTCTTTCAAGACACTTAAGACCATTTAATGAGAGTTCTAGAAAGTCTTAAATGCCTTCCAATTACCTCCCAGTACAGCATGTGTCCACATATGTGTATGTGTATATCTTATACAATTCATATATCTTATACATATAATCTGAAGAAATATTAATTTATACAACTAAATTAACTGTGCTCAAATTGCTTTACTCCATTGAAAACTGACTGAAATGGCAACCCACTGTTAAGAGGACTATTAACGAACACAAAGTTACACTTGACTTTCAACAAAGCACTCAGACAAAGCAAAAACACTTAGAAGACGGTGGTTAGCCCTGCTCTGATGACTTTCAAAGATAAGTAGAATGGTTTTGAAATGTATGCGCTGTCCTTTACCTAAATCTGAGCTAAAAAAAAAAAAAAAACTCCAAACCAAGTAAGTAGCAGAAGTGAGACAGGTAGACCAGTAGTACACAATAGGGGCTGATAGTGTTATGGCCAACTAAAGAGGATGCCCCTGATCAAATAGGTTGGAGATTCTTACATCCAAGCAATTATTGTAGGATTGTGGGCCCAGAGTTTATGCATCTTTTATTTTATAAAGAAGATCCATAAATCTGTTTGGGTTTTTTCTTTTTTAATTTTAAAAGCATGAGTACACTTGATAAGGTGTTAACACATGCTGAATTTGACCCATAAGCTTGAAGCTTGCCCCTCTGCCCTAAATGCTTTCTGACATCAAGCATCAGTTAGCCGGTAGGTCGTTTCCGGATATACATCTAAGTGTTATTTATGCCAGTTTGTCGTAGAAACATAGCTAGGTACAGGGCGGTCTCCTTCCAAGAGGGAGGAGAAATGAGATGCCATCAATGTCATGATCATTTGTCACCAGTAATGTGGCTGATTACTTCTATTTCTTCTCTTGGTTTTTGCTGTAGTGATCTTGCCCTGGATGCGTCACTTGGAGTCATCTGTGACATAATTCCAATAGCAATCTCATCAAAACCAGCCACCCAATTCATCCACAAATTCAAATGCACTCATTATCAAGTGAGGCAAAAGACTACTGAGGCCCATCTCCTGTCCTATCACCACTCCTTTCTCAACCGGAGACCACTTCACCATAGATGTGTCACCAGCAGTCACAAAACACAGTCCTGAAGAGCTGTCAAAAATAACTCTGGAGAGGATCGTGGCTTTTTTTTTTTCCAATGAGAAATCTTCAGAAAGGACTATTGTGTTAAATACAGGTATTAGGATAGATCAAGAGTGCTTAATTCACATCTTATTCCACAAAGCTGCACTGATCCCTCACCTTTGAACTCAAATTTTAATGTATACTTTATATTTTGAGTTATGATTGCTCGGGTGTGTATATAATTCCCAAAATAAATCAGAGTTCCATGTCTAATATATCTTTCTAATCCACAAAACATTTAATGTGTGCACAAGTTTTAGCTATGCTCCAAGTACTCAGTAGATGGGTTGACGGATTAATGAAAGGAAACAAATATATATATATATATATATATATATATATTATTTTGTCTTGGCCCTAAAAGAAAGATCATAGTGACTCGTGACTAGTAGAAATGTTCACCTTACAAAAAAACTGCTCAGAAATTGCTTTGAGGTCAGCAAAGCGACAAAAAATGTTGAGTGTTCAATGGCAGAACCCTGTTTTCTCTCTATCCCCTCCTTTCAGAGAGCCTGAGATCTTAGGCAGCAAGGACTCTTTCTCACACCGTAGTCCAATCCTGGTGATTTGACTGATGTTGTTAATAATTATTTTGAGGGATAGGGTTGCAATGACCCTATGCTGGCCAATAAAACTGGGGGAGAAGCCTTTGGCGCTTAAAGGCAGGACCTCCTCTCAATGGGAGAAAAATAAAAAGATTAAAACCTACAAGTGTTTTGCCCTTCCCTTTCTGCTTACAATATCCAAGGCATGTGGATGTGATACTTGGAGCTGTGGCAGCTCTCTTCAAATCATGAGGCCATCACCATGATAGGAAACACCCAAGAACAATGGCTACAAGGGATGCCCAAAGCCTCTATTCTCCATAGCATTGCTGAGCTGATAAACCCTGAAACCACTGATTTCCCATAAATAAATCACAGATATACTTAGAAAGCAAACAACTGTGAGCTGGGTTTTCTGAGTATATAGCATAAATTAAACCTAAGGGATGCCGCCTTTCACCTAAAGACAAATGACAAGCAACCCCCCCCCAGGCCAGATGGCAATGGGCAGAGGAACTAGTGACAAGGTCTGAATGACTCCTGCCTTCCTCCCAGCAGCAAAGGAAAAAACAGTTTTGGCTATCATAGCTCAAGTTTCCCAGCTGCACATCACCAGGCAGAGCAGACAAGGAGCAGCCACCACACATGCTAAGCACATCTCCTCTTGAGATGGATAACACGGGGACTTGTTCCTTCACCGCTGACTTCTTCCATTCTCAGTCTCCCAGCACACATCCGGGCGTATTTACTCTGGACTAGACACATGGCCACTTAGAAAGACAGACCTTCCTAAATTGGGCAATTTGTGACTCCGTACCTCAAATTTCACTTACCTCCAATTTGAAATACACTAAAAGCACATTATTACTGCTTAAGATGCAAACTACTGCCCTGAAAAATATTGCTTTTTTGTTCAAGGTGAAACAAGCTATAAATTATGGTTGGTGGAGAAAAAGGTGCATGAGTAAATAGAAATCCTTACAACCATGTGTAGACCATGCTGCTTATATGAGGAGCCAATACTTCCTGGTGGATTAATCACTCTTTTCTTCTAACTTAATTTATTTCATACTTTAAGAAACCAAAATGTCCAGTAGCCACTATACTTGTGACAAAGAAACACAATAAAAGCAATTTCTCCAGCACAAAAAAATAAAGCGTTCCCGGTAATGCATTTTTGAATCCAGCATACCTTCCCCTAATGAGGTTTCGGCATGCTATAAATAACGCTAATGAGACTTTGTCTTGCCCATGTAATATATTTCCTGGATATAGCCTCAGATTCTCTGTGTTGCATGGAAAACTAACAGCCCCAGAAAGAAATGTCGTCCAATAGCACATTAAAACGAAAAGCACAATTAAATATAAATGAATTCAGTAATTTAATTGCACAATTGTCGCTTTAAAAAATTCAGAAGAAAAGTAATGATGTCATTTTTTTAAATCGGTAAATAATAAAAGTGCATGAGGGGATGGTACAATATTTAAATAAACATTTTTTGGACGAAGGGTAGCTAGCAGAGACAATCACATGTGCTTGGGGAAATCTTTTGGCTTAAAAAAAACAAGACAACAATAACAGCAACAGCAACAAAACTAAGGATTGTGACATATTCCATCCCACCTGTGAGAAAACAAACATCTCAATTCCAACCTTATCTTGAAAGTTTATCTGGGGCCAGAGAGTTTTCAGATTCTGAGCATTAACAATCACCCTGCACTTCATTCCAAGGAAACTCAAATACAACATGGCAGAGCATCTAAGATGCCTCTGTGTACCTCCAATGTCACACCTTACTGCTGACAAAGTTTCAGGAGATCATTAGTGGCTCATTTTCAGTTTCTTCTCCTCCAAAGGCTGACCCAGCACAGCCTCCCTTCACTGTCCTCCTGATGAGATCAGAGACATGAGACTTTGCCTGAGATCTAAAGGGAGCCTCGGGCTTTGCTGGGCATTGATTTGTATTCAATTTCAATCAAGCACACATCCAAGAAATTTACTTACTTGATTCTAGCACTACTGTGAGGATAATGGGGGGAAGAGGCTTTTTAATTTTGAGTTAGCTATTATCTTACATCCTGGTTATCAGATCTGACAGAGGCAGATGAAAAAGCAGGCCTGGTCAGCTACCCAAGCAGGTTTCAGCTGGAGCACATGAGAGCATCCAAAGGGCCTAGGCTGAGCATCACTTGGTATTTGTCCTATTCTGCTCTGTATTGACAATGGTTTACAGTGCCGGTTTTTTATCCCTTGATCTTGGATAACCCTCCGACTAGATTACTCAACTGTGTATTGCAGTATTCACTGTTTCAACAGGTGCTTATCCAATGTCTTGTCTGCTGCGGGCCTTTTTGTGCAACAGGATTATGTCATTAACTAGTCATGGTTCCACTTTCAAGATCTGGTACTCGGTGTGTTTGGTATTGCAGATCTTCAAGAACTAGGCAAACACGAAGATTGCTTCAGAAAGAAAGAAATGCTATGAAGAACATAACACAACACGTTTTGGAGGCTGTTACAGAATATGGATACTGACCTAGGAACTCAAAGAATGTCAGACAGCCAGTGCAAAGACCTGAGAAGCCAGCTTGGTGGGAGGGATAGAAAGAATGGCGCTCATAATGACTTGGAGGGAACAGCCATTTGAGGAGGGAGACAGGGGGCTCTGGTAAATGGGCAGAATAAGTCTCGTGGCTCTTCTTTTACTGGGGATGAGATCAAAGTCTAGATGGGATTGTATGAGAAGACTGGAAAATCCTCAAGTCATGCCTTCAAAGTCCCAATCCTATCGCTCCCTATACCATAGCCAGCTTGTAGGTTAAAAGAGTCTTCTTCGGTGTCCTTCGGTACAGATCCCTGGTTGTGGGGGTGCGGGGGAAGACTGGACTGCATTCCCCAACTGGTTTCTCATCTGGTCTTCCCGAAGTTAAAAAAAAAATCAATGGTTGTGCCTACCCAGCAAAGTTGGTAAATAATCACAGGAATAAATGTTTCCCATGCCTCGGAAAGGATTATTATGTTTGTACTGAGCAAGGGCAACCCTAGAGGCTTTTGGAATGTGAAAGTAACCATTTTCCCATAAACAGAAGGATTTGTACTTTTCCAAGATCCAATGGCCTACATTCAAATCCCACCAATACCTTTACTAGCTTCTGGGTCCTGAGCTCTTTCTGTGCCTGTTCCCTGCTGGATAGATTGGAGCTAATAACAGTGAATAGCTGTGACAACCCGGCACACTGGGCTAGACCATTTAATAAGGAAATCAAGAAATGTACCAACAAGGACACCCCAGCTATACCCTGGTACTACTGCTTATCAACAAAGTCTCCCCAGGTTGTTGAGTCCAACACAAGAAGAGAAACAGGACAGATATGATGACAGACCCCTATAGAACACTTGGGAGGTGGAAGCAGAAGCATTAGGAGTTCAAGGTCATCTTCAGCAGCATAGCGATTTAGTTCTAGGCCAGCATGGGCTACATGAGACACTCTCAAAACATCCAATTCATAAAACGAAGAAGAGGAGATGGTAGAGAGCAACAAAGGAAAATCCCTGTGCTGCCTTTTACACTCATTCTAAAGGGTCAATTGGAAAACAGCTTCAACATATATATGAGCTTTGCAGTCTTCTTGTCTCTATGGCTTATGAGCCTAATGGGTAGAAAATATCTCCTCCCTGTTAGCTTTCAGTGGCTCCTGGCATGCCACAGCACTAACAAAAGCTCAGTGGTTCTTCAGAAGTGAGCACTGCCTCTTCCAGAAATATCTACCGCTTGGGAGATATTGATAAGGCCAGAAGACGGACACAAGGACATTGTGGAACAAAAAGGCCCTTGGCAGGGACAAGATACAGTGCACATCTCTCTTAATAATCAATAGTCTTACTAAGGAAGATCTATGGACATGGGTGAATTTACATTATGGCCTCTTTGGTACTAGAATATTCCCCTCAAAGTTCTAAGTGCACCTCACAGGATCTAGGCTAAAGTCTCCACTTTGTTAGACAAGTTAGGCCGCTATTCTCCTTCCCAGATCACCCCAGCAGAGACTCTGTGCAGCCTCTGGAGTTCTGAGGACTGAGAACACCAGCTGTGGGAGGCTGGCCTGTCATTCATCTTCCTTCTCTTAACTGTAACTCAAAAAGCCGGAGATCACTACTTGGAAAGCACCTCTGAGCCTCTGATCCGGAAGAGGCATCAGCAGACTGGATTTACAACAAAGCCCTGCCTGCAGAAATCTTCCTGTCACCTATAGGCCACATAAACCATTAGCATCCCAGGCATAATGCACACGGTCAATGGGCTGCGCAGGCATTTCAAAACCGAGCACCGTACTGCTATTTACAGGCCAAGGAGAAGCTGCAACGAACAGCTGCGGAACCCACACTCCCACAGTTTGAACATTAGAAGGAAATTCAAAGACAGATTCCCCAAACATTCAAAGGTTCTCGTTCCCCTGCCTGGGTCTCCTTGTGGGGATTTCAGCTCAACTCTCCATCAGTGCCCTCTGCTAAAGAGTACCGGCAGAAGAATCGCATCGCTCTCTCGTTGCCCTAAGCACAGCTCTCACCAAAAGCAAGCCACAGCGGAATATTATTATTTTTAGAACACTATCCCGTTTTAACATTTGAGCAGCCACGTGATCTCTCGAACCACAATGGTCCTTAAATGAACCATTTTCCCCGATTCTTTGAAACAGATAAATATAGACATATATATTTAATAAGCCCTTTACCCTTACACAGGCTGATAAAAATACACTCAAACTCTATATCCACATCTATTTATAAGCATAACATATACACATGGGATATTTAAAGTGTTGATTGGCCTCCTGTAATCGTTTTTTCCACTTGCATAGAAAATTAAGTAGAGGTCAACACAATGAAACATTTTCTAAGTCACTCTGTTTTGTTAGGAAGTTCAGAATAATAGGCTCCAACCTGGAGGGGGAAAAATGTCAATGCAATCTAAAAATAACAGAAGGTGCATAACAAATTTGTCCTCATTTTGTTCTTAATAGAAGGTGTTTCTAGTGCATCGGCAAGAATGACCTATCAAACGCATCACCTTGTACAGTCAATTTATTCCTTTATCAGGCAGTCATTGGAGAGGTGTTCTGCTCTGCATTGTCTCAACATAAAGCAAGATGCCAAGGCTGCTTTCCTGTGCAGAGGCAGCGAAACCTCTCCAGAAGACTTTGATCAAACCGAAGGGGATGAGGCAGGAACACTTCCTCTCTTTCCCTTGCGTGCTGCCCTTGCCTTGGCTTAACAAAGCCTCTCCATGGACAAGGTAAATTGGGAAGGGGACAGCCCTCCAGCTCTGCTCTTCTCCATCTCCCCAGCAGCACTTGGAGCCTGCTCCACAGCCAGAACTGTTTCCCAAGACCCGGGAGAAGGAAGGTAGGGGCTGCCCTTCCCTTCCCACTGCTCAGCTGTAAATAGCAAAGGTGCAAGAGACAAAGGGCTTCTCTGTGACAACAGAGGGGTGGAGCCGCCCAGAGGTCAGACAGCCAGAGTCCTGAAAGGGACACTTCCTCACTGCACGGCACTGCACCCTTTTCAGGAACCAAAGAACAGATGGAGACTTGCCCAACCTCACAATAATATAGAATACACGTTTTCCACAAAAATTGTGACATGCAATATACAACTGACATCTAGATACATACATATGTGTGCACACACACACATGTATATCAACTTACTGGAGGCTTTTAGTTTGGATAATAAGTTCCATGCTCTAATAGAGAGAGGCAGTAAAGAAAAAAAAAAAAGAATGCATTCTTTGATTTCACATGTGTCTGAAGGCAGGGATCAACATCTACCCCCAAGCCCAACCCAAACCCATCTCTTATTCTCAGACTCTTAGATACACCCCATTGGTCCATCTTAAATGCATTCCTTCATTCTTCAACCCTGTTTTAAACACATGCTGTAGGTACCAAATACCCGTGTAACAAACGATGCTCTAATAGGCCTGTGAACAATAGAAGAACCAGAGGCACGAAGCTAAAGCCAGTAAGCAAACAAAAATTCTCATAGGCAAAAATAAATAAAAAGGTAAAAGCCTATAATGTCCCAGGACCCTTACATGTGTCATGTGTAATCTGTGAATAACTCCGTGGATGTTCTAAATGCACTGTGAGGAAGCTGAATGTCCTGGGCTCAGTCAGCTGGAAAACTGAGGAAACAGACCCCAAACCATCCAACTAGTTTCTCCCCATCCAAGCTGTCCAGGAGGAGTGTGGTGGGACTGACTCGGACACAGTGGACAAACCTTACTCCATAGACTGCCCCTCCCCAACAGGGGCAACAGCTCTGTGTTCCCAACCAGTGTTTCCTGCACACTGCTCGCTCCTTCCTTTATGAACAAGGTCTCACTTCTCCCTCTAGAGACTTTAGACGTGAGTGTTGCCCCCTCTTTACACATGAGAACATCAAGACTTTGGAAAAATACAGAGCTTTTGATTGGTCTCCCAGCTACTAAATGGCTGCTAGGGCCTGAATGTAGCCCATCAAATATGTATATGCTGAAATCCTAACTCACGGGGTTTTAAGTATATCCTAGGAAGTATATCCATTACTTTTCTCATTTCTATGAGGAAAGAAAAAAAAAAAAACCTTCTGACAGGAGCAACTTCAGGAAAGGGGAGTTTACTTTGTCTCACAGGTTGAGGTTATAATCCGTCCATCACAATGGTGAAGGCATGATGGTGGGAGAGAGGCAGCCGGCCATGCAGCATCCACAGTCAGGAAGTGGAGAGAGATGAGGGATGCTGTTCGGCTCACTTCCTCTTTTTTTATTCCATCTCGTTCCATGGCCCATGGGACGGTGCTGTCCACAGTGAGGGTGCTTCTTCCCCTTCCATTCATCTAATCTAGAAAAATCCCTCATTCTAGCTGCTGTGAAGTTGTCAGTATCAACATTAAGCATCATAGGAAGTTAGGTCTTCAGGAAGTACGTCAGCTATAGAGTCCCCATGAATGGGATTCCTTTCCTCTTAAAGAGGCCAGGGAGAGATGGCTCTCCCCTCTGAGGACGGAAAGAACACAGCAGGAAGGCACCCCCTACAAACTAGAAACCTCAGCACTGACTCTGCTTTGGGCTTCTCCATCTCAGAAGGTAAGAAATACATTTTTAATGTTCCTGCGTTTCCCAGTCTGTGGCACTCTGCTACAGTTGCCTGAGTGAACTTTAGCAAGGCCAGGTTCGGACCAGGCCATGGGTCTCTTCTGTGCTCCTCTCTCCCACAGCAACACAGGTGAAGTAACTGAGCACACAGGCCACCATTCTGGTCCATGACTGGACCTCTGCCTTATTCCCAAAAAGCAGTGGGCTAAGTTCCCGGCCAGGATACTACAGAATTCAGTGTCGTGCTGCTAGGGACCCCCAGTGCCTCTGAAGTGCCAGGGTTCCCAGTTACAGGACAGTGGTCAAGCCCTGCAGAGAGCTGGCTGTGACCAAGAAAATCCTATCGAGATAAACAAGGGCCCCGTTTCTCCAATGGTTAGAAAAGCAGCCAACCCTGCCCTCAGGAGCCTGTGGCGGGATCACGGGTCTCAGAACAGCCTTGTCAGGACACGACTCTGAGGGAAATGGAGGCGTTCAGGAGAACCACTGAGGACTGAACAAGTGCCACTGAATGAGAGAAGCTGATCGCACCAGTCCAAGCCTAACAGCCACCATGCCAGGCCACTCACCTCTGCCCTCTGCTCTTCCTGAACGGCCCAGAATGACAAGTGAGAGAAGTACACCACAGCCTCATCCACGGCTATATATTTTAAATAGCATCTCTCCTCCACAGCCCTGTGTGGGAGGGGAACATATGGTCCTACATCCATTATACTCCTGAGTTTAGGTCTGAAACATCATATTTTCATTACAAATAAGCTTTGACGCCACCACCTATTGCAATGACTGCAACGCATGGTTAATTTTATCCGCGGCAGCGGTGAGAGCGGCATACCAATTTACTGCCAGGGAGAACAATCTCATTTTAGCATCTTAACCCTGAACTCCAGTTCCCTTTGTTCCTGAGAACTTTGTTTTAGCAAGACGCCGATTCAGGGAGCCTGGGAAGAGCGTGTAACTGATACTGACTCAATGCGGGCGGAACAGTCACCGGAGAAAAGAAGAAGGATGAGTGGCAGGACTTGGGGAGACCGGCAAGATGGCTGCAAGTTCGGGCTCCCCGGGGCAGTGTGCTTAGAACTTGAGTTTCAACCCGCATAGCAAGTCCTCGCAATTTGGCTGGCAGTCTGGCAAGAGCAGACCTATTTGTGAGGTTTCTTCTGTTCCGCCTGACTTCAAGCCAAGCCAGGAAGCAACAAGAAAGGCCGCCCTCGTAGAGCACTTTGTTCTGGGCCAGGAAGTTTAGAGAAAAACCAAAGGGTTGGAATAATGTCATTGATGGGATGGGTGGGGAGGAAGGTAATCTAAGGCACTGTAGCTTCTTAGTCTGCACACAGCCTGAGACAGCCAGAGAGAAACAGATAGCCACACTCGTATGCATCGACCCATTTAAAGTTCAGTTTCGTTATCTGGGAAGCTTTGCTGCAGTCACTATCTTGCACTATATTTTAGCGATCATCTCTCCCCTTCTGAACTCGGAAGCCAAATAGTCTTTATTCTCACTTCTAGGGGTTGCACTGAAAATGTTACAGTGCATTTTTCATATTTAACGGGAAGATTCTTTTTTAAGTATGTTTCTGAATTTGTGTCCAGACACAACAAAGGAGGAGAAAGAACTGGAGATAACCACATCGAGTCTCAGCAAGACAAACACCATGTGTTTTCTCTCAGTTTTAGGCACTAGGTGTTAGAGGTAAATGTTATCGGGGCATGTTGGTGGCTAAATAGTCTGCTGACAAGAAGAGGAAAGAGAGAGAGGAGGGCAGAGTCAGGGGACAGAGGGTAATGTACTCCAAGTACTTTATGTACTTGCAGGAAAATGGCTTTCTGTAGCCCTATATAATAGAAAATAAGTTTATTAAGAAGGAGAGAGGATATAGCATGAGTCCTTGCTTACTGCTGTTTTCAACATCTATTTACACCCTGCTACACTGTATCTTAATTCTTCCAGTCATTCAATAACTGTGTCAGGAGCACCTACTTGATACCACAAGATCCCAGGAAAGAAAACAGTTAAGAACATAGTTTCTGTACCTAAGCAACTTGGAACTAGCCTGTGACCTAAAACAGCAATGCACCAATTTTAAAAGGTGTGTTATGCTGTTAAGATGCATCAAGAATTCTGAGGAGAAAAATATCTGATTCTCACTGGGGTATTAGACAAGACTTCAAGAAGGTAGTTAAATGGGAAAGAGCCAATCCTAACAGATTAAGCGAATTAACCAGAGGGAAGCCACCAGAAAGAACAGCCCTTCCAAAAGTCTAGAGCTAAATATTACTCAGCTGGAATTTGAGAAACCAGTATAAGAAGAACTCGGGATAATATGTCATGAAATAATGTGAATTCAGATGTAGCAAAGAATCTAATCCAGGCCTCTGTCCAGTCCTAATCTTCAAATGGAAAGGGCTAATGTTCTTTGGTGAGAGAGAGAGAGAGAGAGAGAGAGAGAGAGAGAGAGAGAGAGGGAGAGAGAGAGTTTGCAATGTGTGTGCTCATGTGTGCGTATGTTTGCAATGTGTGTGCTCATGTGTGTGTGTGTGTGTGTGTGTGTGTGTGTGTGTGCAGGTGCATGCATGGGTGTGTTTGTGTACACACATACAACATTAGTGTACACAGAAGACAGAGAGGCTGGTGAGTAGGTGCCCATACAACACATATTCTCCCATTCTGATTGCTCCAGAGTAGGCCAAATGAAACAGATGCTAACTATCTGGAGATTGCTGGAATTGTTATACTCATTCTGAAATTTGCAGTCAACCAAAAAGATTCCTCTCAACAAGTACCCAGAGAGGACCTGTACTATCTGATGCTACCAAACTTCAAGTGTGACTAGATGCCCCTAGCTATTACACCAAAACCCATGAAACCTGAGAAGGGGACCCTTCATCAAGGGTCTCTCCAGTCATCTTATGCACCACAGTTTATACCCGTCTCTTCTACCTTGCTCTCTATGTTTGACTTTTTGGAAGTCACTCTTTATATTAAATAAGATTTTTACGGCAATTGATTCAGGGTAAATAGCATGATAGAATGGTGAGGATGGAATGGACCATGGTAGAAAATATGCACAGAAATGAAGCCTTATTATGAAGAACTGTATAGTCCATAATAAAGAGTTGGGGCATTCTCTTGAGATGCAATGGAGAAGTATACGTAATGTTACCAGTGGGTCCAAGTCAAGAATGTATTCGATGCAACTTGTTTGGCCTGGGAAATACTTCCAAGTCCTGCTTTAACCTGGATCTCTTTCTGCCTTCCCTTGAGTAGGTGAGTTATCTTTCCTTTGGCCAGAACAGCATTACTCTGTAGGAAGCGGTTGGAGTGTTTTCTCAACGTCTCCATAGGTACAGCCACACTTAAAAGCTTCATGCCTTTGGGAAGCCTGATATGTGTAGAAATCTAAGTTTGCTTAAAAAGAAAAAAAAAAAAAAGCTCCACCAGAATAAAATTTGCATGTTAAAAAGTTCACTGGAACACAGTATTGTAAAAGGATTGATAGGATGGATGGGGAGAGATTAGAGGCAGGAGAACATGCCAGAGAGTTAGAATAACCATTAAAACTGCACATGCAGAACCCAAGGGAAAATGTCAGAAATGACTATGGATACCCTTTAAAACCCAAAGCCTAGCTGGATGCTCTCTCTCTCTCTCTCTCTCTCTCTCTCTCTCTCTCTCTCTCTCTCTCTCTCTCTCTCTCTCTCTCTCTCTCTCTCTCTCTCTCTCTCTCTCTCTCTCTCTCTCTCTCTCTTTCTCTCCATGCGAACCTGTAACCCCATAATCTAAATGCAAATGTCGAGGTGTCATAGCTGCATCATGGTTTGACAATGCTGATGGGAAACACAATAAATACTGAGGCAAACACACTAGTCAGAAGTAAAGTAAATTAATAGTACAGCTTAGCTGGGCTCACAAATGAATCACTCCAAAAAGCAATTTTGTCCTGTTGCAAAATGAGATAAACACCTACTTGCCGGTTATTTTAGGAATAACACAAATCAACCCATCTGTCTTCCTTCAGTGGCACTCATCATACATTTTTAAAGTTATCACTTCCTGAAGAGTCATCCCATTGATGCCAGCAGACACTTTATGTTGACAGTCTATGGCATGACCCACAATCCCAGTGTCATTCCAGAGCAGCCTGGCAACCCTGAACTACTACATGTCCAAGCTGAAAGTGACTTGTTCTCCAGACAGCAGGGGGTGGGGGCTGGAGGTTGGGAGGGGCATTGGAGAGAACCTGGGGTTGCTGGTCAGATACGGACTTCAAATGACATTGGCAAGAGAGCTGAAGGTAGAAGCGCCTTTTGAAAAGAGGATATGTAAATGTTAGCACAAAGAACAATTTACTGCAAACCAAATGACTAATCAATATCTGATCGCAGGACAGACTGTCCAGCAGGGTTGTCAGGCTCATATTCAATGTCTGATGGGAGAGGCTTGAAAGAGAGACTGCTGGGTTGGAATTTTACTTGCCTTTTTTTGTATTCAGACATAAATAAGCTTGCTGATCATATCACTGTCTCAGATTTATGGTAAACACACTAGAGCACAAGAATTCCAGAAAATGTCCCTGAGGTTTTGCGATTCCTTGGAGCAAATATTTCATATGCCCTCCTTGAATACAAGGAATCCAAATGAGCAGGAGCCCAGAAGGACCCTGCAATCGTGGGAAGGAGCTAGACATCATAGAAGATCCTATGTGAGAGTACCTGAAGCTCGGGGTAAAACTGAGAAGTCCTGTGAATGTGTTTTATGACCAGCAAGCTACCTGCAGAATAATGATCCTCTGTTATATAGTGTCCAACACAATGGTATTTCACACATCTTAAATTAGCCAGGATGGGGACCACATAATTAACTCCTACTTATTGTTATCATTCTTGGCCCTTGAGAAGCTTGCCAGGCTCTTCCTCCATAAGAGCACCAACAAAATGCCTATAAATTCGATGTTGCTACTGTGAGTTCACTGAGGTTGCCTTCCATCGGCGGCTCAAGAGTGATCTTCATGCAAGTACCCACTAACTTTCTCGTGATGTAATCTGGAGCTATGGACCCCAGGCCTCTGAGTCTTCCTGAAGAGTGCTTAAATACCCCAAAGCACCCACCACTGCTCCTGAAGACATCAACCTGAGATCCCTTCTTCTGGAAAGGCAATTCTGCAAGGCAAGCAACCTGTTTTCTTTTTTTTTAATTTAATTTTATTTTATTTTACAATATAATTTAATTCTACATATCAGCCACGGATTCCCTTGTTCTCCCCCTCCCCTTTCCCCCAGCCCACCCCCCATTCCCATCTCCTCCAGGGCAAAGACTCCCCTGAGGACTGAGATCAACCTGGTAGACTCAGTCCGGGCAGGTCCAGTCCCCTCCTCACAGGCTGAGCCAGATGTCCCTGCATAAGCCCCAGGTTTCAAACAACCAACTCATGCACTGAGCACAGGACCTGGTCCCACTGCCTGGATGCCTCCCAAACAGATCAAGCCAATCAACTGTCTCACCTATTCAGAGGGCCTGATCCAGTTGGGGGCCCCTCAGCCTTTGGTTCATAGTTCATGTGTCAACCAAGGCTTTGATGGAAACTTCTATCCCTTCTACCCCTACCCTTCTTTTTCCTTCTCTGCATCTTATCACTTATATTGGTAATTATCTGTTCAGGAAAGCTGATGATTTCCAATTAATGGCATCAAATCTACAAAGTTGCTGAAAAGTTACCCAAACTCTTGAAGATCCCCACAAAAAAATCTGAGCCAGACACTAGAGACCTCACATGATGAGGATATTAAACACTGCTTTTAGTAATAGGAGACCACTGGGTCCTTGGTTTCTTCAAGGAAGGCTGCAAGGAGTGGCCCCTGTAGTTAGCATGTGGCCCTCCCACCTTGTGAGCAGGACCTCTCAAGTCTCCTTGAATAAGTAAATCAGTACAGACCTGCCCTTGCCTCGATAACACTGAATCTCAAAAAAGCAAGGTGAGCTGAGAAATACAGTTCTCGGACTGCTTTGACTGCCTAGATCTGAAATAAAGGTGGTTCTTTAATCCTCAGAATGACCTACTGAAGTAGCCACAATTTTCTTCTACTTCTTCACAGGTAAGGGGAAAGAGCCTTAGATCAGAAAGCTGAGGGACTTCCTAGGTCATGACTAACCACTGTAATTGACACAAGCAGGGTCAAGTCCAGATCTTACTGGCTTCATGACCTAGTGGAGATGCCAACAGCACCTCAGTAACCAGTTCAGTGCCAACTGTGCCTCATTTAACAATGGCTAAACCTCTTCTGGTGGTAAATATTGAGATAGGAATTTAAGCATTGGCTGATCCTGGCTACTCAAAACACACACACACACACACACACACACACACACACACACACACACACACACACACAGAGAGAGAGAGAGAGAGAGAGAGAGAGAGAGAGAGAGAGAGAGATTTCTTTTGGATAAATCGATTCAAAGTCTCTCCAAGCTAACTAGTCAGCAATGCCCTTTGCAGTATAAAGCTATACAAAAGGATACAACCATGTCTCTAGCTCCTTAACTTTAAATGTGCTTCATGACAGGAAGTAGCCTGACTGGGACATATGACCTCAAAAGGACTGAGAGGAAGCCTGGTAGCAGGATGAGCTGCCTACTTTTCTGAGTCACCTTAGGACAAATGAGTCTCCAACATGAGGAGGCAGGAACAAGGTGAGTTTCCCTGGCCCTTTTTCCTTGCCTGCAGATGATGTCTCTGGCGTCATCTTATGATGGCAGAAAACACCAGAAGATTGCCCAGGGAGCATCAAACAGTCTAGCAAGGGCATACCAGGGCTGTACCAGGAGTCTGACAACATCACTGATAATTGCGGTTTCCTGAGGACTCCATGTGTTCTCACAGCCCGTGCTGTAACTTTCATTTCTGGAGTCTCAGGTCTCTGTTCCAGTGAAGGAGTCCTCACAGGAGCTGGCTGCTCCACCAGTTTCTCAAATACAATTATTTTTATGATGAGGTTCAAGGAAGCTCGGGGCATCAAGAGGACTTCTCAGATCAATATCACGTTCACAGCCCTTCTCTCCAGCTCCCATCTGTTAAAGGACGAGTCAGCCTGGGTGGCCGTTTTCCATCCCTGAACCATGCTGTAGGTCAGCAGCTGCCCTGCCTGCCTCTCTGTAGTGCAGGTGACCTGCCGAAGTCCTGGATCACAGCTGACTAAATGAACTGGATAATTAAAAGAGGGGATGAGCCATGCCTGGAGATTCTGTTTGCCTCATCGAGAACACTGTGCCCTTTTTATCAATCTACTTGGGGTTTTGTTTTTATTTTTCTCTCTTTGAAAAATGATTAGCCTTGAAAAACTTCCTAAGCATGGCACCATCCACCATTAGCTGTCAAGGCCAAAGTCTTTAAGAAGTTTCAAATGGCTTTGTACTTAGAAAACTCTAATAAAAACTAGGAAAGGGAGCACGGAGATCAGTAACTTTTTGTGCATCATAAATCAAAGCACCAAAGTTTTCTAATAATTAATGTTTGTATAACAATAATGTGTTTGTCTTAAAATGTATGATCTGGTAAGGATGAAGGTGGGAACAGAAATGAATCATCCTTTGGTGATTGTTGTCCCTGTGCAATTTTCAAAAATCATATGATTAACTTATGTATGTTGATATACACACATGCTTATATATCACCATACACATGCATGTACATATGCATATATGTAGAGATACACTGCGCGTGTTGAAAGTGAAGGTGGGGGGGTGGTCATCAGTTACATGAAAGTATAACTTCCTAAGTTCTGTCAGCATTTTACATTTCTTCCAGGAGAAACTTTAATAAGCAAGGATGCTAAATTGAACCTGAAAGAGAACTCCTTCTCTCCTCATCGTACAGTGCTCAGAAGCACCAGGGAGGTGGGGTTCTATGGTTCTGGGTGGGTAAGTCACATAAAAATGATGACTGCATCAGCAAGGGTGACTTTAGACAAAGATAATACAGTCATAACAACACAAATGCAAAACATCCAGTCAGAAAGGACCAACAGGACCCCCGAAAAGCCTGAATAAATCCCATAGAATAGAATCAATTTCAGAAAAGTAGCCAGGGCTTGGCTGGTACTTATCATAGCTCTGTAACTAATGTCTGCTCCAAATAGAAATTTCAAATCCTTCTACTGATCTTCCTCTTATCCATTTGTCTCCAAACCTTAACTAGAACACCTTAGCATCCTCCATGAACATGTGCAGATGGGAAGATATGACCAAAAGAGGCCAGCACTGCTGTACTCATCAGACTCTGATCATGGAAAGCACATTTCCATCATTGTCATCTGTAGGCTAGCATGATGCCAGACAACCTCATCCAAATTCAAGCCTGCCATTCATGAGTTTGGAACCAATGACTTGGGATCACTGTGAGTCAGTTTGTGCCTCTATATAATGGAACAGTGATACTTCTATATAGTGGGATAGGTGGCACATCTCATATGGAGCACTGTGAAATACCAAATAAATTGATACCTGACTATAAAGTCCTGACAAGAATGCCTCACAAATAGTTCTCAAAAAATGACATTAAATTTACTATTACTATGTTGGTAAAAGAGTGAATTGTGTGTTCACCTCTAAAAAGTTGAATGTCAATAACAAAAGGAACTAAGGCTGATCTCAGTGCCCAGTATCCAAGTTAACATTCACATTTATCATATTACATACATACAATACATGTGCATATGTGTCCAGTGAGAAAAATGACTTATCACTGGACAAGTGATGCTAAAATCAATGTGTATGCACACTTGGGACAGTGGCTAACTTTTGTTCAATTTTCCTTCATGTTATTAGACACATTTAGATGAATTTAACAGAAAAAATTCTGTCTCCTCTCTCTTCAGCACAACTTGGGCCTGGCTCTGCAAAACCTTTACTGACTTCCCTGCAGCAGAAATAAAACTCCAAGTGGTTTTTTTTTTTTTGATTAAATGAAGCAGGAAGACATAACCAACCAACAAAACCACACTAAGACAATGACCACAGAAAATAACATAACACCTTCCACCTTCTGAGTGGGGAACCCACATCATTTTGCCAGGAAGAACAAAATGACCTCCTAAGGAGTCATGATGCATTACAGAGCAGAAATGCATCATGGGAGGGGCAATAGCAGTTGTAAACTTGACTCCATATATTAAGGATGCTTATATTTTACACTAAGGAAACAATAACCTGAATGTTCTACCCATTTGAAGCACAAGTATAAATGATAAACATTCAGCTAACAAATTTCAAGCATAAGATTTTACCTTCCAAATATCAATTCTTGACACAGCCACTAAGGCCAAGGAGAATGATGATTGTTGGGGTAACCTTCCATCACACTAGAATTAGAGCCCAAAGCCTCCAGGAGTTGCTCAGTTGAGATCCACAGGTGATGCTCTAGTTCTACAGCATCAGCACCGGCAAGCCAACTCTATGCCATTACTTAACAAGCATCTCATTTTGACAACATCTATAATGTATATCTGGTCAACTAGGCAGTGACTGTGACTCTGGGGCCTTGGGGAGAGTTAAAGAAAAGCTGCATGGTATACTGGAAAGTGTACAAGACAAGTCGTAATAAAAATAAGATGTTAATAATGGATTATATTTGCAAGAGCCTGAAGTGTTAAGGGGACTTTGTCGCAACTGTATTATCATTAAAGGCAATGACAATCAATAGGATAGGAATTTTTTGTTTCCAAGAAACTACAGCGCCAAAATTGTTCATTTAGAAAGTGAGGCAACAGAAGCTGATACCCAGGCAAACTGGGGGAAAAGACCAGGCATAACCAAACCTTGTCAGCATGTCTCTAGCTCATGACACTGCCAAAGGCCTTCATAGGCGTTGCCCCCTCCCAGCCCCATAATACCTGTCTGTCCACCTGGGCATCAGATAAAATTGCCATCTTCATCATAAACATGAAGGAACTGAGGTTAATAGAAAATAAGTGACTTGCTTAATAAAGTGTTATTAAAAAGATGGCCAACTCAATTTTGACAATGTATTGCTTTAGTAGAAGTTACCCCAGAGTTTCCTGTGATGTGTTATTACCTTCAAATGTAGAGGGTCTATCTTAAATCCACCTCCAATTCTAGCATTTAATGTTCCTGTAACTAAAGACTCATTCCATGAGTCATAATCCACCACTGCCCACCTTCAAGACATCCTCTAGCCTCCTTATACCAGACACGGGTCCTTCATCTTCTCTCTTTTCTCAAGCACCTACATTGTTCTTATATCCATCTACAGCCAACCATGCCCCGTGGATTCTAGTGGCTTTGTGCCTTTCTGCTTAAAACGTTCTCTTCACCTAGCAAAGCCTGCTGAATTTCACTATCTACCCTACCCTACCCTACCCTACACACACACACACACACACACACACACACACACACACACACACACACACACATTCCATGGAGGAACAGTTCTCAACCCAGTAAGATGGACATGACCGTCCACATCACGTGCCACCTGTCTATCTCAAAGCCTGTTCTGTTTTCCAGCTCTTCCTTGGTGACATGCTTATCTCTCTCTGCTGACCACACATCCGCTTGGGTACTCAGCATACAGCTCTTCTTTCATAAATGTTTGCCTAGTGAACAAAGAAAAAGATAGATGTCTGAAGAACGGTTTACAAGTTCCAATTTGAGCATTGAAGTTGTAGCTAGCAGACACACACACACACACACACACACACACACACAGCACAGCACAATTCACTGGTGGATCTAAAAACATTAGAAGCTAAGTATCTAATTCCACCATCACCCTGCACAACTATTCTCAGTCAACAGAGGTTAATGAATATCCAGGAAGTGCCAGGCAGGGGTCTGGGAACATATACTCTCCAATAACCAAGACACGGTCTCTGCTCTATTAGAGCAATGATGCTAGGCAGGAGGCTGTAGAGTCAGTCTATCAATAGCTGTTCTGCAAAATGGCATGTGCTAGGAGAGAGAGCTTTCACACCACACAGAGAAAGAGATGGCGTTCATCCTTCCAGCTCATCTCTAATTAGACTGGATGAAAGGAAGGAAGCACTTTCTTTGGTTCTGTTTCACCTTCTTTAATTTACATAACTAGACAAACAAAACCACACTTTGTTAAAACATTACAACTTAAAAACAAAAACTAAGGTGTCCAAAGGCATTCTAAAGCCCCCCTTCTTTTTAAATACTAGTTTTTGAGGAGCTTAACCCACATATTCATGTGGAAGATGGTATCAGAAAGGAAGTTGATTGTCTTAAATACCTTGAAAAGAACCATTCTGAGCGCACACGCACACACATACACACACACATACACACACACAAACACACACACACACACACACACACACACACACACACACACACAGAGGAACTGAGCAAGTGAGCTGAGGCTCTGCAAGGTGATGAGGACTCATCTTGCTGAACCCTTAAGACCAACCTCTCTACAGGGTATATGAGCATCCTCAGCAGTAATGAACCCCATTTATGTGAGTGAACACAGCACAATGAAGCTTGTCACTAATCCATACTCGTCCTCTGCCTTCAGCTTTTCCTGAGTGCTGAGGACACTTTGCATGAATTATCTCAGTGAGTCTTTTCAAACATCCCTATGAGGGTACTTCTAGGACTAGCCCCGTTTTGAGAAAATGCAGACTGTGGCAGACACATTGACTGTTAAACAGTATTGTGTGGGTTTAGGCTCTTGAAAGTGGTGGAGTCCAGTCCATCTTCCACTCATCAATTATCCTCATAACTTTGTGAAGCTTCGTATACAGAGCAGAGAAAGAAAAAATAAAACCTCCAGTATCAAAAATGATCACCGAACTTCATTTGGTTTTTTTAAAAGGCCATCATTGCTGGGAAGCCTGCTTTGATGATCTCCTGGAGCCCCGGTGTCTCTGCTGGGACCATAAACAGCATTCCCCTCTAAGTAGTTAAGCAGAACAGAGCTCCCTAGGCCTGCAGTGGCTGCTAACAACGCTGTCACCCCCACATTGTTTAGTCAGCGTTTGTTCCTCAATGACTTTCTTCTCCTGCTATGTGCTTAGGTTACCGAGAGAAATCCGAGTGCCTGCTAATGCAGAGCATAGCTCATGTGAAATGTTTGCTTCCTACCTTCTGCTCTCCCGGAACTGACCTTCCCACCAGGGGCCTGAAGGTAAAGCTTCATGCGATTTCACGCTCCATTCAAAATCTGGTGGAAGGGCTTTCCCACATATTCCTACTCAGATTTTTTTTTTCCTCCTAGACAAACAGCATCCTTTCAAGGGTTCCTCAGGCACCTTCCTCACTTGACCTACCTAATTTGGAGCGGTCCCCAGTGCCATCTTGGTCACGGTGTTGTTCTGTGACAGCTAATACATACGCATACATTACTGCTGACATTTAAAAACATCCCGAACAGTTTGCGTGAGGACATGGTAAACAGATGCTATGGGATTTTTTACCCATTATCAGTCATCTCTGAAGACTGCAGTCAAGTGACAGGTTTTTGAGACTTCTCGGTCTAACAGCAAGAGATTTATTTTTAATAGAATATTGATATTATGGTACAAAATTATATTTGGTGTTTACTTTCTCCCCCTTCCAGCAATGCAGTTCAGCTGGGTGGGTTAGTGTGAGGCCCAGGGACCCTCTAGTCTCTCCGTAACTCTGTTGTGGCTTTTTTTTTCCTGGGGAGGGGGGAGCCGCAGACTTTTATGAACTGTCTGATTAAAGCGCCTCCATCTGAATGCAGATTAAAAGTTCCAACACCTGAGAGCTCAAATCCAATGAATATTTATACCCCAAACCAGCAGATGAATACACTCTAAATCTTCAAATGCGAGTCTAGTCATGGGTTTTATCTTATTTTAGGACTTACTTTTTATTAAAATGAACTCTTGCATATTTACACTACAGAAATAAATGTTATTTGCAAGCACAATGCAGGAGAAACCTTACAAAACGCATGGCCTGGGGGAAAGCAACTTTGCTCTTTGGGCAAAGATTTTATTTCCTTCTCGGGTCTTCCTTGAAGAGGAGTTTTGGTATAATTTGAGGCCCAGAAAATACATTCATTTGGAAAGAGCATTTGTTTAGTGACCCCCTAAAATCTCATGGGACTTTCCCCGCAAGGCACAGACTTTGTTGACTTAATAATTTCTCAGCCTCATCTTCACAGGTTGATTTGTCTCTCTGTCCTGTGGCTTTAACACATTTGGGGTTTATGTTTAATGTCCCACCCGACAGTTGCCAAGTGCTTCTTGTACTAGAACAAGGAGCGGGACTCAAAATGTACCCTGAGGTCACTGTCTGCTCCTCAGTCCACATTACAGTACATCCATGCTGGCCCTCAGAATGATGTTCTCAGAGAAACCGTGAAGTTTGTCGTCAGACCACAGTCTGGGGAGGCTCACACTGCACTTCCTTTCCTGTCTTCTTCAGCAGTGCAGGGGAAGTCAATTCTGTCACGAAAGAACACCACAAGGTAAATGATCCCTAAGCAGGTCTGAAGAGAAACGTTTCACCGTACCCCCGGGCTTTCCCTAACCCCCTCACAATCTTCTGCCGTTTGTTAATATGTAAGAGACCCCCAAATGAAAGGCCAAATGGGGTTATCGGAATTAACTTCTGGTTGAACCCACCCGCATCTTGAGACACCCAACCCCTCGCATTCCAAGGGCTCAGAATGTGCAAATCTGCAATTCCACTCTGACTTACTCCTTCTTTTTCATAAAGTAAGCTCAAAGATGAATGTTTACAAATCAAGCCAGTCATCATTTCTTCATTTTAATGCTTAAACGCTTCATTTTGATTGCTGTCTTTTTGACATTTCACCAAGGAAATATGTTTGTGTGTTCGCAATGCCATTGAATCAGCAATTAGACCTCCATATTCCAGATGTCATGAGACTACTCGATGCATCTCCCAATAAAATTTATTTCTGAACTTTGAGAAAGAAAAAAAAAGATGTACTTTGTATAAATTAGGCACATTATCCACATTTTTCTAATTGCTGTGTATGCACAGTGAGGGCTTCTGAAGCTACTGATTCAAGGATTTCCCATCATTCTAAATAATAATTTTTTTCTTGCAATTTTTCATACAAGTTTCACGGGAACAATGTGTACATTTTGATTCACTAAGATTTCTTCAGGTGGAACAGGCTTCATGGTGATGAATTCGTGCTCCTAGCAGTACCCTACAGTTTACATCCACAGGAGTCTTCGAAAGCCTTGGCACTCTGAAGAACACAGGAAATTGATTGTTGAAAACAGATGAGAAAAGATGGATTTCTAGTCTCGTCCATACCTGCACTGAAACAGTTAATTTCCTATGTTCCTCTATGCAGACCCGGTTGTGACTCTTCTCTCACACACAGGCCAGCTCAGAAGCAGTGTTTCTGTAACCCAGTGGCTATCATACAGCTAGAGCGACACAATGCCAACATTTTCCTCTGTCGAGCCCTGGCAAATGACAGACTGCTTCTCAGCCCTCTGCAGCAGCTTCTAATTGACTCTTTACAAATCACAATAAACCAAAATGGCTGCACAACTGGCATTCTGGCAGGACTCAGACATTTCAATGAAGGGCAGAGTTATCTCCATGAGGTACATCCTGAGAAAACACAGGCATAGTTGTGTGGGAGAGAAAAGAATATTGTCTATATTTTTGCTTACCTGGATCCAATCATTAACTATGTGGGTGCATCGCTAAGTGAACAAAGCCTTCCCAGTGGCTCTAATGGCCTAAGTGTTACTTCCTCCATTTTTCCTGTAACCTGTATTCCCAGACACATTCCCACTGTTCCTCTGACACAAAGGTTTTGTTTGGTATTTGCCCGTGTCCAGAGGATAACACCAGAAGAGTTTAATTCTCTGTTCTCCATAGCATCAGTGGAAGGATTTTGTAGATGGCTCCTTCTAGCTTACCCCACATTCTGAAGAAAAACCCTAAGCACAAAGTCATCTGTTAGAACAGAACTGCAAGCTGCCTCATTCCAGCCAGAAGTTGTACAAGAGCTGCTACTGCTCTAGCAAATTTATTTTGCCTTTCAAGGGTTTAATTGCACACAACATGGTGCAGTTTTGATTAATCCTTCAGAATTTAATATATACTCTGGGGGGGTCACTATGTTGATTCTCCATGCATTGCTATCATGGGAGTAACTGGAATGTGTTTAAACACCACAGGAGGTACACTTCTCCAACTTACCTGGCCCTGCCAAGGGTAAAAAGTGCTCCTTAATGACTCCATCCAGGAGGGGAGCCAGCAGAGGGAAGTGCTTCCTCTCTGACACTATTTCTGGTTTGTTTGGCAGGCACATGTCCCTTGGGGAGGTCCCAGGTGAGCCCGCACACTGGAATCTTCCAGGCTCATGCCCTGATCATTTTAATGAGAAAGCAGTGTCCAAATATTGGCACCTTGCATCCAGCCAACATATGGGGATGCTGTACAAGTGCTTAATTGAACTATTTAGAGATTATGAAGGGGATAGTCAACTGGGTCAATGAGTGCTAATTCTCTAACTTGAGATAGAAAGGGGTCATCCAAAGGTAATAATGAGTCCACTTGTAATTTCCACAGAGAACACTCTTTGAAACTCTGGGATCCATGTTCCCAGAGTTAGATGGCTCATGGCGCACAGAAACATTATGAGTGACAATGCATTTCTAACCATGTGAACATGAGTAAGAAGAATCAGAGGCAAGGTGGCAGCAACAGCACACTTGAGAAGTCATTGTGCCAAACAGCCCCAGGAGAGAGGTGTGCTTCGTTAGAAGCGGAAAAACAAAACCGAGCCTCAAACAGAGCACAAGGCAGACATGACATAAAATCATGTAAAGTCCAAGGTCAAAGTTACAAACTAAGGAAATAGACTTCTGAATGAAATGCAGTTTGCCAACCCCTTGATCATCAACTTTAGCCTCCAGAATGGTGAGGAAATAAATGTGTGTTGAGTGAGATACCTAGCCAATAGTCTTTCATTACAGCACCCTGACCTGACTAAGGCTGGTCTATGAAACAGCAAAGCAATCAGATACAATAGGGAACATAGGCTCTCAAGGAATTCTGGCTCCCTCCCTTTCCATCCTCCCCAATCCCATCTCATAGACCCACAAAGGAAGCAACTGCATCAAGACCAGTTACCTAAAGCTGCTAAGAGCAAAGAAGCAGGAAGTCACCTTGCAAAATTCAGAGACCCAGCCCAGTCTACTGGTCCACACCTAGTTTTTATACAGCTACATAAAATCATGAGTGTATGTATATGGGGCATGAGAGTAGAAGTAAAAATTACCTAGGGGAACAAGGGGGAGTAAGAAGTGAGAGAAGTGTAGAGGACAGGGATAGCGAGCATGGGGATAGAAATGTGCTCGATATACAATGTGCGCATGTGTGAAAGTGAACTTACATAATACAGCATCATGCACAGTAAATATATGCAATGAAAAACCCATTGAGAAGGTAGCCCAGGGAATGTAGGAAATCCCACTGAAGAGCCTAGAGACCAGGAATGGCTTCTTGCCAGGGGCAGATTCATGCCTCAGCATAACTTCAATGTTCCTAAGCCACAAACAAGGGTCAGCAGGGGATCATTGCCTTTAAGCCAAAGCTCTTTTCAAAACCCTTTCCCTGGAGCACTAGCCAAACAATCAAGCGATATCTCCCCCAATTTTTTTTTCTAGCTCACACAGTGGTAAAACGATCAGATAACTCTATGATTAAAAAAAAAAAATGACTCTAGTCCCTAACTTCCACCTGCCACTGGAGTCATCTTCCATGAAATTTTCTCAGAACTGTTTCTATGTTGCCACACAAGCATCCACCAGGCTCCTTGCCAAGAGGAAGGTGAAGCACCAGAAGGCCAGGATCATCATGGAAGCCAAGGTTCTGAGTCTATAACTGCCCACACCCCTGGGCTGTGTGCTCACTAGATTAAACCAGCTCCTACACATCCAAAAGTTAGAACAACAAACACACTGCCAGGACTGTAGTTAAACTACAATCCAATCGGCCACCAAGTCAGCTGCGCCCCTTCTGATCTCCCTGAAGAGTCAGCTGACTCACCCGAGACCCAAGGAGTGTGTCTATCCACCCACAGCCTGTTCTAATTCAGTTTCTCAAGTTGAGTCAGGTCTCTCTCGAGCTCCAATTCTTGGCAGTTCTAAGAACCACAGCCTAAGCGACACCTGGACGCAGTCCAAGGGGCTGCCTTAGATACACGAGGGTGCACAGAATGCGCACGTGTTTACTCAACATGTAAGTTAAGGTCAACAAGAGAAGGTACACTTCCTGTTCACAGATCCTTTAGGGCTGTTTGTTTTGGGGCCTCTGGTTGTTCCTGGTTAAAAAAAAAAAAAAAAAAAAAAAAAACCCAGAGCATGTGCTTAAGAGTAACCAGCTTGATCATGTGAAAAGCCTTCTCTGCTACGAATGGCTAACATCTTCCCAGCCTCACAGAATCCTGGGTTAAGAAATCAGAAAGAATTTTCTATCAGGCTCTGTCTGTCTCTGTCTCTGTCCCTCCCTCTGTCTCCGTGTCTCTGTCTCTGTCTCTCTCTGTGTCTCTCTCTGTCTCTGTTCCCCACTCTGTCTGTCTCTGTCTCTGTCTCCCCTCTCCTCTTCTCTCCCTCTCTCTCTCTCTCTCCCTCCCTCCCTCTCCCTCTCCCTCTCCCTTTCTCTCTTTCCCCTCTCCTCACAGTACAAAGGCCTTTTAGTATTTGAATGCCTCCACTTTGGCCTACAGATTCAATTCAGCTAGAAATACCTCAAGAAATCCACCTGAATGCAAAGATCCTAGTGTGTGCATGTGAATACATTTCTCCCTATCTGAAAGCTCAGCAGGGACTGTCTATTAAGCAAGAGTATTGATTTTGAGACTTGTTCCTTTAACCTGCAAGACACTCGGTGGCCTCCATCCAGCACCTCTTCTAACTTCCTGTGTTTGGAGCTGCATATTGTGATCTACCAAGGGAAGCAGGCTTCTATTAGTAACATCTCCCCTTGGGCACTTCAGAGTTCTCCAGGGCAATGTTTCTTTCCTTGAATTGATGCACTTTGCATCTATCAACTATTTTAACTGAAGCAAGTTACCAGGTAGGTGTCCTCCATTCTCAGAAACTTCTGGGAACTTTATAGATTAGTTTTCTTTTCCTTTTTTTCTTTCATCCTTTCGTCCTTCCTTTTTCTCGTCTTTCTTTCTTTGCTTCAAGATTGTTTTAATCAACAAATATTAATTAATCTGTGGAGCACAAACAGGGATTTTTCTTAAAGTCTACGTGGAAAGGAAAGCAGACTTTTTAAAGATTTAAATATTTTATTTATATACGGGCATATTTGTGCCCTGATGGATGCCCAAAGAGGCCAGAATAAGGTGTCAGATGTACTGGAGCTGGAGTTACAAGGGTTTGCTGGCTACCCAAAGGGGTGCTGGGAAACAAACTTGGCCCTTCAAGAGCAAGAAGCACTCTTAAGCACTGAGCCATCTCTCTAGTCACAAAACAGATTTTTTTATTAATTGATACAGTTTTTAAATGATAGCACTTAATGACAAACACACAAAATTCCAATGTGATCCTTGTCACCTGGCTTTTCTGCCATTCTCCTGGCTCTGAGGCTTTTGACAGTGTACATTAGAATCCTGTGCGTAGCCTTCCATGACTGCACACTTATTTTACTTAGTCCCTTCACACATAAATAAACACTTGAGCATGTGGAGCAGGTGAAGGACATACTCAGTGACACCCAAGGGAAGAAATCATTTATGAGCATAAATGGTGGAACTGAGTGTACTCAAAAGGAGGACTATGTAACGCTCTTCAGGATGTTCAGAATGGCTCCATGGGATTAAACAAAATGGTAGAACCCCTAAAGCAAGTTACCTGAGTCCTTAGCTGAATGCCTTCCTCCAAACTACCCACTCGACCCAAACAAGCTGGCTCCTTCCCTGGAAGCAGGGCTAGGTGCTGAGGTGCTTAGGATACCTAGCACAGTCAGACCTGCCTCCTGTCTTACTACCCTGGAAATCATATGGACAGCATCGCTGGGTCAGGATCCAAAAACTGCCCACAATGTCTGCCTGCTTGCCATCTGGCTGCAGGAGACATTGGGACACAGAGCACAGGTGAGAGAGAGAGAGAGAGAGAGAGCATTTGTCCTCAATATCGATACCAAGGGTAAACAAAGCATGGTGGAGGCCAGGGCTGGAAATAAATCCATCTTCAAACGCTGAGGACATATGCAGAGATAAAGGTGGGGGCAGCCATAGATAAACTTGAGTTATATTCGGGAAGGCATCCGTCTTGGGTCACCTATCTGATCACAGGTCCTGTAATCACACAGCCTCAAGACAAGAACAAGGGACTTCTTTTGTTCACAGTAACGCCAAGGAACCGTGATTTTTTTTTTGTGGCTGATCACTGGACAATGCCGTGTTGAAGACGGTCTGAAAATAGCGCTTTCTCCACGTCCATGCATAACCACAAGGGGATGATAATACACTGTGCCCTCAACGTAGTCTGACTCCATCCTTGCCTTCAGAAATTCCTGAAAGGAACGGCAGCCCCTGTTTGCAAGAGATGCTGGATTATATGCCAATGCCCTAAAAATAGGACTCTGCTGATGAAAGGGGAGACAAAGAAAGGTGAATCTCTTTCTTTGTGCTCACATGGCTGAGAGAGGCATGATAGAAGAATTCTTTCAAATCCTCAGTTTCTGCCAAGCACGCTTATCCACGGAAGCAAGCAAGACATGCGTCCTTTCAAACTTGTAGGCCACGTATCTTCTGCCTCACTAGGTCCTGTCCCAAAAGACAACAAAAACAGAGACAATCCCATCTAACAGTGATGAAGAGGGTCCTCTTGACAGGACAGATTTCCACCGTTCTCTCTCCTTTGAACCATATTGGGTAATTCTCCTAACAAAGGGCTAATAAAGAGTTCAGAGAACTCCAGAGAGAAATAACCACCATACATGAGCTTTAAACAGCTTTTAGAGACACCAGGACCTGCTGAGCTAGGATCCTTAGAGCAGTGAGTTAGGAAGCAAAAGAGCAAAATTAGAGGCTAGAGAGATGGCTCAGCGGTTTGGCAATGCTTCCTACTCTTCCAGAGGACCTGAGTTCGGCTCCCAGCACCCACGTCTGGCCCCTAATCACTACCTATAAGTCCAGTTCCTGATGATCTGATACCCTGTTCTGGCCTCTGAGGATACCTGAATACATATCACAAACACATTAAAAATAGATAAATAAATAAAACTGCGTCTTTTTCTTAAATGTGGGGAAATGAGAAGAAGTCACCCAAGAGACTTTGATACAATGCTGAGCAGCATATGCCCTCAGTGGCTCACAAATCAGCGGTGCGTTCAAGAGGCTTGAGAACAAGTCTTGGCCAGAGGCCTGGGAGGCAGTGTTAAGAGTCCTGCTGTACTGAGCTCATCCAGCCCTTGGGGTTCTTAGCAGCTATACATCTGACACAAGGAGGTGTGAAGTCTTATCACCATCTGGGTATTGATCGGGAGTCAGCCATGCTGATACAGTTCAGCTCCAGATCTGTGGTTTGCTAACCAGCAACACCATTTCATACTTCTCAAAGTAATGAGTAGGGACCGGCAGCAAAGGAGAGACAAAGAGCCTGCCATGCAAGAAATTAATCCTTGAAGTAAAAAGTGGGAACTGCAGAGAAGAGGGCACAATGGCCCCCCTTCACACATCAGCACTGTCCGGGAGCCAGCTACCGTCCTAGAATCCCCACTGTGGTGTCAAAAATACAAATGAGAGAAGGACTGGGGAAGGGAAATCAGTAGTGTGGTGTGTCTTCCCCACTTGAGAGCAAAGTCTGCTGCTGCACTTGGACTCTTGAGAAAACAGGACGTTCCCTCTCATCGGGATCCAGGGACGTGACCATTTAAAGGAAGAAACGCAGGTTCCTCCAGTGAAAATGAGAAAACCACCTCAGGCCAATAGGTTCTAAGAACAAATGCCAGGAAAGGGGACTAGGCTTCTAATTGGGGCACAAAGTCAACTGCCAAATGGACGTTAAAAAACTATGGTTTGAGCTAAAACTTAAGACTCATAAAACTAATTTGTGAGGCTTCCCTAAGACCCTCAAAGAACTACTTATCTCGCAGGTATTTGCTAGAAGAGAGTTGGCAAACCACATCCCACATACCCTTCTAAGTCCATGTGACCTAAGCAATCTGATGTCGTGTTGTGGAGAGGTAACTCACTCCACATGTAGGTATTAACATGAACCTCCTTGGTGAAGCATTCCAGGTCCTGTTGCTCTGGGGTTGCTGGCCAAAGAAAAAAATATGGTCAAAGCTACTGCCCTCCTGACGTAAGCATTTTAGGATATGTGGATGTGGAGATCTGATAAACGAGTCAAGCATGGGTTCCACGAAGAGGTCCTCAACACCACAGAAAAATATAGGCAAAGAAAGGAGAAGGAGAGGCGGGGCTGTCATTGGAAGATGACAGTGAGGGTAAAGGAAGATCCCACCAAGAAGTTGATGGTGAGCAAGACCGTGGTGAGGAGATGCAAACGCTGGTGCTGGTTTGGTGGATAGGCAAAGGAAGCCATTTCCAGAGCGATGGAGCGGGGTGAGAAGAGGCTCTGAGTTTGGAGCATACCTGGGAACAGAGAGCCAGGAGGACTCTGCCACTGGGCTTAATCATAGCAATAGTGAAAGCACAAAAATGACGCCTACTACATGGGAAAAGGCCAGGAGGAAAGCTGTCAGTATGGGGTCAAACCATTTTGATTAAAAATATGTATATATGTAATCGGGGAGTTGAAACAGGATCTCACTGTGTATCTCTGGCCATCGTGGATCTTGCTGTGTAGGCCAGGCTAGCCTCAAACTCATAGAGATCCACCTGCCATTTTGCCTCATGAGTGATGGGACTAAAGGCGTGCACCACCACACCGGGCTTATCTATATATTTTTAAATAGGAGAATGTATGTCGGTGTTCGTTTGAGGGAGAGAATGATGATGATTGGGAGTAGCTTCTTATTCCTTTATATTTTATTACTTTAATTGTTTATTTGGGAAATGTTTGTGAAGAGTCTACTGTGTGCCAGCACTGGGGGCAAAGTGGTACACAGAGGAGACAGAAGCCCTGGCCTCCTAGACTGTAATGTTCATCTTGGTTTCCTACATGATAGGATTTAGAATCGCCATTGATTCAAATCTCTAGGCATGTCTTGAGGGATTGTCTAGATTAGGTAAACTGAATTGATAAGACCCATCCTTTCCATGGGATAGGATGATAGGGTCCAGGACTAAATGAAAAGGAAAACAGAGATGAGTACAAGCATGCATTCCTCTCTGCTTTCTGACTGGGGATGCTATGTGACTGGCTCCTGTCTGTTCCTGCCACCATACCCTCCCTGTTATGATGGACATTGTCCTGTGGAGATGCAAGCCCAAACAAACCCTTTTTTCCTTAGTTACTTTAGTTGGGTATTTGATAACATCAATGAGAAGAGTAGGTAGTGCATAAGTTCAACCTGCCATCCAAGTGCAACACTGTCACAAACTGGGACATGTGCCATGAAGAATCAACAATGCCTGCAGCAGAGAAAATGGGATTGGAGAGAAAGTGGCAAAAGACAATGTCACTGAGACACTATTTGGGTTTAAACCCAAAAGAATCAAAACTTGCAGAGCAAACTCAGCAAGAGTCATGAAAAGGGCTTCTAAATTGATATATAGGTAATATAAATATAAATAACATATAATAATGAATATGACCTGTAACAGGGTATAATAGTACAAGACTGTAATCCCAGTACTCAGGAAGCTGAGGTAGGAAAACTGTGAGTTCAAAGCCAACCTAGGCTACCTAGAAAGAGCATCTCACAAAAAAAAAAAAGAACTGTCTTTTATGGTAGAAAGGGCGCTAGGTTTAGTCTTGGTTATATGAGAGTTTTAAGCATTTAGGTCACGTGTTCACCAATAAGCATTTATTGAACATATATCATATATCCACTACTGTGCTGGGAAGAGGGCTATAAATATCACAGACGTGGCTCCTGTTCTCAGGAAGGCTTAAGTCAAATCAGAGGCACAACTCCGATCTCAAGAGCTGCCACTTGGCATTCCAACAAACTGGGGGAGAGCCAGCAGCTCGGAGGAAGCTGCCAGTAGGACTCCAAGACTGCTGCGAGTTTGAAGCAAAAATAGCAGCTACACTCGTTTTCTTTAGCACTCCTCTCACTGAAGCCCTGTGTGTGTGCCTTTCGTGTAGCCATCCATTCATGCATCTGGGCCCTGCTGACCACATGCTCTACACCTCTGCAGCCCTGGAAGACAAAGGACAGAGGTGGAAGGAAGAGTCCCCCGAAGGAGCTCACAGCCTATCTGATAAGATATGAAAGGAAAGAAGTACAGAACACACAGCATCCCAAGGAAGTATCTGTATGTTTAATCCTAGGATGACTGTCAGGTGTTTTAGCAAACAAAGTGGACAGGTGTTAACTGTTGTGATTACTTAAACGTCATAAATGTTCAAAACGTCCTCCCCCAGTGCCATGTATGATTTATGATGTTAACTTTAGAAAGGAGCGGAGTGTCATGAAGAAACTTGGTGGAACGCTCTGATGTGGTTTTATATTGGCCAATGAGAAATGTGTAAGGACATCTGTTTAGTATCTTTAAGGATAACTGTCCAGACAACGTGCTTGTACATTCCAGGTTTAAAGGAAGTAGGAGTTATCCAGGGGCTTTGATACATATATACATACACACACACACACACACACACACACACACACACACACACACACACACACACACACACTTTCCACCTGTTCTTGAACTTCATGGTCACCTTAACCAGACTCTAAACATCAGCAGCATCTCTGTGAAATGGACACTCTGGTCAAATACATGTTAGCCCCCATCCCAATGTTGCCACTGGACACTACCACCTAAGCACTGTTCTGTGTCTCTGCCAGGAATGCACTTGTATCCACTTGCAAGCATGGGGAAAGCAAAGAATGTGTGTGGGGGGGGGGACACATTGTTTCTAGTCTTCATCTGGATCCTTCAAAGTTAGTAGCATTCACTATTGCATGGTTCTCTATGGCTTTCTACAATTTCAACACATCTACATGATGGAAAAGCAAGGGCATGGTGAATACATGTGGGCACGTGTGTGTGTGTGTGTACATGAATGTTGAGTGTACAGCCTTAAGCACTTTATTTTGACATTGAATCCCCACAGCTCCCATGTTAACAGCTCTATTTCATGAGGAATGAAGGAAAGAAGTGACTGTTTAAAGTCACTGTGAGCATTAATGAACAACCACAACCAGCCAGCCCAAAGGTGAACCTATGCCATACTTGCCATTCTCGCAATGTGAGACATTGCCACCTGCCGAGGTAAGTAAGGTCATTTTGCCATCTCTGCCAACAGACAATGGTACAATAAGTCGGTGAATATAAATGTTGTGCCAAGGTCCCCACCCACAGACTCTCAATCCACTTCTCTGGATTTGTCACTGAGTGTTTTCTGTAAACCCCTGAAGCTCTGTGACTCTGTAACCAGAATGACAGGTGTTACCTCCGAACCACGATGACTGTCCTTCCCTGCTTCAGCTAGCCCATTTATGGGAGAGTATGCACTTTTAAAATCACCTCATTGTTCTGGGCTGGGCAGAGAGAAAAAAAATAAATACCACATACTAAGCTTTACGAGTATCCAGTATGAAGGAGCTAGAGACGACAGGATAATTCCAGACGCATAATGAACAAAGCAAATTTAATAGTGTGGGTCTTGTTTATACTTCTGCCATCAACTTTAATGATGAGCCTATTTATGCTAAACTTCACTACATTATCGAAGTCATTAGTGCCTGTAAGGAAGTGATAATGTGCTTGAAACTTCCACGCGTACATGTGGATTCCTCTGAGTCTTACATTTCTGTGTTGAGAAATGCAGGACCAGTGAATATTTTCAACATTCTACTGGCATTAACTATCAGATCTTATGCCCTGGACCATGGATGGGGGTTCAGTCAAGTTTGAGAAGCAAAGTTACAGAAGTGTCTTTCACTTAACGTATGTAGAGAAAACTCAGTGAGTAAACTGTTTGTTGTACAAACACGAGGTCCTGAGTTCAGATCTCAGATACTCACTTCAAAGCTGGGCATGCTGGCACACATCTTTAACCCTAATGCTGTGAAAGCAGAGATAGGAGGACCCGTAAGCAGCCAGCCTAGTCAAATAGATGAGTTTCTGGTTCAATGAGAGACCCTGTCTCAAAAAAAAAAAGTAAAACATTGCAGAAGATAACCAGCATCAAACTATGGCCTCCACATGCACACACACACACACACACACACACACACACACACACACACACACACACACTGATGCTTAGCAACATTCATGCATACACACAGCTCACAAAAACACAAAAAAAAAAAAAAACCTCTTTCCATTCACAATCCCCAACCAAGTACAAGATAATGCTGTCTTCTGGGTCTGTGAGACAGAAGGCACTATGTTAAATTTTCTGGAAGTATTGAAACGGCAAAAGAGGGACAAATCTTACCCCTCTGGCTATTGGTCCATTAATATACAGTCTCATAGAAAGCTAAATGAAGGAATCATAGAAAAACTCAGTAGTAAATGCAAAGCCAAAGTATAAACAGAATGTATATTGGCTTATGAGTTCTTATTTGCCATGTGTGTTTTTGGCTTAGACAAGAGGAAAAGTGCACAGCTCTGCAAGTATGAAGTCCTCAAATAAGAAGGACACCATAAGGTTGGCACTAAACAAAGAACCTCAGCCCTCTAGAGCAGTCTCCCCTGTATCTGTGTGAGTCAGAAGTTTCACATGACCTCGGATATTCCTACCTTGGGATTTGGAGCATCTTTGTCCACTGCCTAGAGAAGAACAATGCCATCAGAACCTTAGAATCATTAAAGATCCCCATCAGCATTTTTCCTAAAGATGAGAACAGTTAGAAAACAAGCTATGTGCTCCCTAAATGAAGTCTGAAAGAGAAAATTCAAGGCAATAGCCTATCTAGGATCATACCAGCAGCTCAGATGGGATCTTCTTGGAATAGACACTGGGATGTTCTCTTCAGCAAACCTTCTGACAGCATCACCTCACCAGGAAAGCCTCCCTTGACCACCTTGTCTAATGTTGTAGTCCAATAGCTCCCCAGCCCATGCCCCGGTTTTCACTGGCATTTATTGTCTGATATTATTTTGTTATGTTTAATTCCCTGTCTCCCCTTTCTAGAACACATTTCATAATGTTGAAAATAGATGTGTCACTTTTATCTCCACAGCTCCATGCCTGGGACAGGGTTCCATTCAAAAATATCTGTTGACTGCTTTGAGAAAGTTTGACTCCAGGAAACAGAGACCCTGGGACAGACAGTCTTGGATTCTTACTTGATATAATTGCCATGTTTCCTCACACATGGGCCTCTCATCTAATCAGATTAAGAGAAGTAAGGAGGTTAAGAGTGTTTTTAGGAAGAGGACAGAGCTCTGGTGAAGAGCCAGGGTGTGACATGTGTCCCTGGGTTCATACTCACCCCAAAAGACCAGGTTCTTTCTGGACTCACTATTGACATGTGCCATGAGGAAAGATTGTTTCAAAGCTTCTGAACCAATGTGGTTAATGTCAGCCACATGTTCCAGCCTTCATGTGAAAGAGCACCCAGCAAAGCCTTTAAATCTGCTAGAGAACTCTACCCCATGACTTCTTATTTCCCTTGCCAACTTCTCTGAGTATATTCTATTGTCTGCCTTGCCTGACATTCATTTTAGCCTTAAACCCCTCAATCATCCTGATAAGCCTACCTGTCTTCTTACTCAGTCTTAACTATCTAGATCAGAACTTGTCCCAAGTTTCCAGCCAGCCAACCTTAAGAGAATAACAAAGATTCTCCTGAGACGATGCCCAGGAGTCACTGAGACTGGCATGCTGGCTGTGGACAGTACAATTGTAAGTCATAGCATATAGCCAAAACGGCCCCGGAGGGAGGAAAAGGAAATGATTCAAACTACAAAGGGAGAGGAAAAGGCAGAAAGGATGCTCCAGGTAGCTTCTGGGACTAGGGAAACTTGAAAGATCCCGCTCTGTTCTCTTAGAGACAGAGGCAGAAGGAGAGGTCTCCCACTTCTCTCAGATGCCAACTGACCAGAGGTCCCATTGACTGGAATTTCTTTCTCCTGTGTCAGGCTTCCACCTCACATGTGCTCTCCTTGAACTAATTCATATGGATTTTCTCACTTTCCATCAAATATTGACCAGAATGTCAGCTTTGAGTCCAACGAGCTCTGCACCCATAGGATTGAAACCTCCGCCCTTTATCTGTGTCCTAAGAGCTATTCATGTGAACACCTTTCTTTCCATGGTTGAGCAGTAATCTTGCCTACAGTGTGTTTGGAAGGGAGTAAGTACATGTGTATGTCCAGGTGAATGTGTGCTATGGATATCGCTCTGTATAAATAAACACTGGCAAGTAGCCAGACAGGAAGTATAGGTGGGACTAACAGAGAGGAAAATTGAGGGAACAGGAAGGCAGAGGGGGAGACTGATGGAGCTGCGGCCAGGACAAGGAAGATGTAAAGTACCAATAAGCCACGAGTCACATGGCAAAGTTTAGATTAATAGAAATGGGCTAAATATAAGAGTAAGAGCTAGACAATGATAGGCCTGAGCTAATGGCCAAGCAGTTTAAACAATATAAGCATCTGTATGTTTATTTTATAAGTGGGCTAAGGGACTGCCAGGACTTGGCGGGACCCGGAAAGAAAACTCCAACTACATGTGTGCAAATGCATACATGCAGAAGTCAGAGGACAACCTCAGGGATCATTCCTCTGAAATCTTTCACTTTATGTCTTAGATGTGTCTTTCATCACCAACTAGTTTAGGGCAGTTGGCCAAAGAGTACCAGGCATTCACCTGCCTCTATCTCCTATCTCTCTGCTGTTGGAATTATAAGTGGGAGCCATCATGTTTGACTTTTTGCATGGGTTCTGGAGACTCAACTCAAGTCTTCACACTTGCAAGGCAAACCTTTACCAACTGAGCTATCTCTCCAACGCTTCTTACATATTTTTTTAAAGTCTTTACTGAGCCCAAGTAGAATGATTAGTCTACAGCCACATAATACATTCCAAAACCATCTGTTTGTTGAGCATCTACTATGTGATCTACCAGGTTATGGATATGTAACAAAAGAAACAGTCTTCAAATATAATGAGCTCTTAGCAGTTGTGAAGGAATTATTAACATGTCAATAGGCATTGCATCACAAAATATGCATAACTAAATTGCAACAAATGGGCTGCTGGGAACCCTGGGATGCCTGAAAGAGTTCAGGGAAAGAATATGCCTACAGCTATAACATGGAATTCCACGTTCAAATAGACTGAGTCAGGTGAACTGATTGCCAAGTCACAATATATCTAAAAGCTAGAGCTATCTGCTGGGCTTTTGGGGGGAGTTCTACAACAAGAACATGAAAATGATATGTGTTCTCAAGACAGATGAGAAATGCCATCTCTTCATCAGGAAGGACACTCGGAAACAGTAGCCAAGACAACCCATTACTGACATATGAATAAATGCCTCACTAAGTGCAATGTACACACACTGCTTGATGGATCTGTCAAAATTCTAGCACCCGCTCAGCATGAAAAGCTGAGTTCATATCATGCTGTATCCAAATATTAATCTCTGGGTGGTCTTCCCCTTCACTGTGCCCATTCAAATTACTACCATACTTATCCTTAAGTGGGGTTTAAAAAAAGAACACCTACTTAAATGAATGACAAAAATAAAACAGGCACATTGCAGAGAAACTGCTCATAGCTACATGGGAGTAAGCAGAAAATGGGCTTGATGGAGAGTTCCCGATATGAGTCTGACTATTATTAGTTCTATCTATCTTGCATGGTAAATCAAGAGTAATGAAGACGCACCACCTATATATATTTCCATAATTCGTTATTTGCCTCCTAACGCCAATATTTCTAACAGATAAAACCAAGGTAAGCAGTATTAATGACTTGTTGGATGTAGCAGTTTGGGAAAGATTTTAATATCTCGCATCTTTTATGACAATATTCTAATAAAAGCAATAAATTGGCAGTCAAAAGACAGAATCTGTATGCTTAGGATTAGGCTAAGGTTAAAGCTAAAAGGCCTAGTGAAGGGTTCTTTTTATTACTAATTTACTTTGTTCATTTAGAGAATCAGTTTGATGCCATTAAAGGCTTGGGTTTCACATATTTCATAGTTTATACATGTTTCTTCGTGTGAATGAGTGGTGCAGTTTGGAAGAGCCCAGATGAGCTCTCTTCTCAGGGCCTAACAGACACACTTGTTTTTAAATGCTTGGTGATACCAAGCTGCCTTCCAGTGTATGCAAGAGGTAGAAGGCTGTAGCAGCATGGAATCTTTTGCTATGTGGTTATGTATATTTATAGATCTTCTTGCAATAAGCCAGTTATGAAATAATAAAAATTAAGAGGGGACCCTTCCTAGCCTAAACTGTTTTCATCTAAATCTAATTTTCCTGTACTCCCAGCAAACCTCAGAGGTGAAGCCAAAATGCATTGATTTGGAATAGGATAGATGAATATCTTTTCCAAAGACCCTTGAGGAAGGTGGTGCACCCTCCAATTTGAGAACAAAAGAGTTTTTTACAGATCATAGTGAATCAATAATTCATAGATGAGAGGACAGACACAGAATATCCTTAACTTAAGATGAAAAACAAATTGCACATTGAGGTCTTTAATCAATAAAAAGCTAACAGATCAGCCGTGCAAACAAGACGAGACAATCTTATTTCAACCTCAGTCATGAACTGAAAGCTACACCAGGCTGAGTCCAATGGTTACCAATTGCTCCTGGGATGGCGTAGTTGTGAACTATCAAGCAAGAAGGTCAGTAGAGACCAGCTCACTGTGGGATTTGCAACACAGGAAAGACAAGTGGGTGGAACACAAAAGGGCGCACCACAAATGTCAATGAATGTATTATTCTTCCCCTGAACTTCGTTTAGCAAGTACTGTGGTGGCTTGGAAGCCCCTGTGTGTCTCCTGAGAGCATGAGTGAGAACTCTTGCTTCAGCTTTTGATTAAATAGTATTCAAAATACAAAACCCTGTCAACCTAGACTAAGTTTTTCACAATAAACCTAGAGGGTTGACCCTCCCCAATTAGTCTAATTCTTTTGAAAGTTTAACGTCAACAGGCTCCCTCTTTTCTTCTACCATTAAACTGTCAAAGCTTGCTATAATTAACTCGCTGACTCTGAAGTCTCCATGCTACATGCAGGAGAATACTACATAATAGCAGCCACCTTTGGACTGTCTAGGGCATAAGACACCTGAAAACTATACCCATTTTACAGATGAGGTTTCTGATTCTAAGAAAATGGTGAAAATGCAGAGGAAAAACTGATCACAGGGTGTGTCCAACCCACACTGATCCATTTACGAAGCAGCTGCTTCATGTATGGCTCTAGGAACATGGAAGGAAAGGGCTAGAAAGTTTGTAAGAGCCAGAGGACTGGGGCATCTGCTGTTGAGGTAGTGTCTTCCTTATATGACAAGGGAGCTTCAGCCATGAAACCTCAGAACTCCGGTCACTTAATCAAGACCTGCATAATGACACCAGCTGACATGCCAACATGAGCAGGGGACATCTCACGAAGTCCAACCCATAGATGAAGAGCTACATGCAAGTAATGGCTGCTGAGAGAAGGAGAATCAGTCTTTCCTAGAGACGAGCCCCCTGACAGAGTACCTCATCCCAAGTAGTCAGCCCCAAATGCATGTACATATGAACAGCACTAAAAGACTCAGCACGGTGTATTTAAACACACACTGGTGCACCCAGCAATTAAAGAAGAGGTCATGATTTGAGAGGAAGTGGAGGGAGGAAGGGATGGGAGGAGTTAGAGGAGAGGGAGGGTGTACGTGATGTAAATACAGGGCTTGAAATGCTGAAGAAATTGAAAATTGAAATTGCAAGGAAAAGAATGATGCCCAGTGCCCTTCAGTGGAAAGAGGAAGACCTAGAATCTCTTTCAAGTCAGTCTGATCCCAAAGCCTATGCTGTGTGCACCGTGTGTGGCTGGGTGCTGCTGTCATGACCCACACGACCACCAGTCCTAGTTACCTGCTGCCTCCTCACTTTGTCCCCGCCTGTTTGTGCTCACCTATCTTCCTTATTCCAAACATATCATGTGACTTGCCACATGAAGGGTCTTTGCACACAAGCTGTATCCTGTCACATCCTAAAGACTACCATTCACTACGTCTTCTTGCAACTCCACCTGCTAGAAAACACAGTCTCCTCTGTTCCCTGTAGCAAGCAAGTCACTTTCGATGACATCTAAAAGCCCTTTTTACCTTTGGGGTCCCTGAGCTTTGCCCTCTTCCCCATGTTATTCATTATCTGAGGGCAGAAGCTGTGTGCCTAGGGTCATAACATAGGCTGCTATACCAGTATGTCATAGCCTCTGTGACTTAAACAACAGAAATTTATTTCTCCTAGGTCTAGAGGCTGGAAGTTCAAGACCAAAGTAGCAGAACATCTGGTTCCTGGCAAGGGCTCCCTTTATAGCCTGCAGGCAGCTTCCTTCCTGCTGTGTCATCTCCTAATGTAAGTGGAGAGGGCTCTGGGAGCTTCCTCTAGAAACAGATGCACTCCTCTCCTCACAGGGGCCTCCTTCCCAGTTCATCTCCCCAGGGTCCCACCTCTGGAGAGCATCACACCGGTGAGTAGGCCAAGCACACCAGCTTTGCAGGAACACACAGCACTAGCCAAGACCTACCAACTGCATGTGTTTCCATGCCAGGCACTCATGTTTTTCCTGTTGGTTAGAAGTACAAACCAACCCATTTAGTTACCATAGCCACCTCTTTCAGCCACCTCATCCCAACGAGGATCTACACAGGGTGACACAGGAACACAGAGAAACAGCCAATCTGTCACAGAGCTAATGGAGAAACATAGACTTGTAGGTTTCAGGAGTCACCCTCTCAATCTTGACACTGTCAAATCTCCAGACAGACCTGTGCTTCTAGACTGCATCCAGCAGAGTACGTTAATCCCAGGTCAAGATGAGTACAGGATGCAAAGTGTTGGGGAGAAGCAAACCAGCAAGGGCCAGGGAAATGCTCCATTGGTAAAGCGCTTGTCTTGCAAGGATGAAGACCTGAGTTCGATCCTCAGAACCCACGTTAAAAAAAAAAAAAAGCACACATTTGCAATCCCAGAACTGGGGAGGTAGAAACAGGCAGATCCATGTGGCCCACTGGTCAGTCCAGACTATGTAGACCAGTGAGGGACAATGTGGGGTTGGGGGGGAAAGGTAGACAGCTTCTGAGGAAAAATACCCAGGATTGTCTGACCTAGACAACACACACACACACACACACACACACACACACACACGCCTGTACACCTCTGTGTGTGTGTGTGTGTGTGTGTGTGTGTGTGTGTGTGTGTGTTGTGTATATGTGTGTATGTTTATATGTATGTATATGTATATGTACAGGTGCAATTTTTTTCTTATAAAACTCATTATCTTACAAAACACAAAGGTCTGTCTTAAGGAGCAAGCATCTGGCTTGCTTGCTTCAACAGTGATGTACAGACCTGGTAAAAGAACAGCTTTGGTTGAACAAAAAGAGCCATGACACTCCTCATCTGATGGAGTTTCAGGATACCTCAAGGTCACTCAAGGTCATTTTTTCTTCTTTTAAGCCACTTCCACCCCAAACACAGAGCTAGTTCAAGAAAGAGGCTTTTTATCAACCACAAAGCTCTGGCAACTGTTTCACTTTCCTATCTGTACTTAGAGCCTTGAAAGGCGAGTGACTTGAAAAGCAAACTGTTTCCTCCGTTGGTATTAAAATCAATGAAACTCTGAAAATCAGCCTTCCATTCATGCAAAGGTTTGCAGAGTGCCTGAGATGCTCTGAGCACTGCCATTGGCCATGGGGTACCAAGGTACAAGCCAACTTTCCCAGACAGGGAGGCAGCTTTATGAAGCATGATTCCAATTAGAACATCATCTCCAAAACGGATATAAAGAGTTGGGAGGGAACAAGCGGAGATCAAAGTGGGCTTTAGAGCTGAGGATGATCAGTAGCTACATTTGACCAGTCCTACAATATGGAGTGTGAGAGAGCTTTACAAAATATGTGACCAGGTCGCCATTCTCAATCATTATAATTAACGATATTATAAAGTACCTCCCAAGGCCTGCAAAAGACAGGAGCTAATTTGATTAGTCAGCTCTGTATCTACCATTCCCAAAGTTAACCGTTGAGATGAAAACACACTCCCTTTGTAACCCTAGGCCTTCAATAAGTAAATGTCTATTTACGTATCACAAATAAATAGGAATTTAGCTAATCTCACCTTGTTTGCTACTCGGCAACATTTCCATGTGCTAACACTTCTATTCGAGACAGAAGACATTAATTAAATAATTAGCCTTGAGCTCAGACATGTAAACAAACACAATTGATGAATTTGTTAATTGTTCTTCCCTGCTGTGGACAGGAGCTATTGTTAGCAACAGTAATAATAGCAGGGATCTGATTTCCAGGAGACTCTTTGGATTCGGGAGAAGGTAACTTCAAAGAAGCATAAAATGTTTGCTGAAAAATACGAGTTCTGCAACTGCCCTGATTATAAGCCGCGTGGATGAGAACCAGGCATGCCAGTGAACTGAAAATAGCCTAGTCATTGGATATTTGAATTTGCACCAAACACTGACAATTCAATTATTTTTGCCAGGCTCCCAGCACTCAGAAATAAAATAATTTAAAAACATTTCAAAGAAATGGCACTCTTTGAAAAAAAATCAAGCATTAGCTGCCTCCTTTTCTTCTCACCAACAGGGCGATATGATCAGAATAAAAATGAAGCTAGATGGTACAGATTGGTGTTTTAATGTTCCTGCAGGATTTCTTTATAAATGAAGTATAAATAGCAATTATCCGCAGACAAGTGTACACTGGGCATGGAAGACATATGCCTGTTGACAACAGGTTTCCAGTAGGAAATACAAGGATAACTCAAAAGCAAGCCAAAATATTTTTTCTGCTGTTTATTAACATGTCAATCACCCCTTAGTCCATAAAAATTTCATAAAATGCTGTAAACATTTCCCCCTGCTCTTCATTCACATGAAAAACTGATGATATTATTTTCTATGCTGTGTTAATGGCAATGGATGACGATGGTATTGATGAATGGTGGTGATGTGATCTGATTTTGAGATGGAGTTTCTATCACTATGAGCCTAGAAATAAGACCCAAGTAAAAGCCAGAGAGAGGGATACCAGGATTGTCAATCAAAGCCCAAGAGAAGGATACAGGATTGCCCAACTAAAACAGATCTCTGTAAATGACAAGTGTTATGATTTGAATCTAAAATTCTTCCAAAGACTTAGGGGTTAAAGGCTCAGTTACCACCTGAAGGAATTTGGAGAAGTAAGAGTTCTCACCTGAGCAATGGCTTCACCATTCAATGGGCTCACAGTTGGATAGACAGTCTGGAGGTGATGGAAAGTGCAAAAACTTTGGCTACTGGGAGTATAATTCTAATGACATGTGTGTGTGCGTGTGTGTGTGTGTGTGTGTGTGTGTGTGTGTGTGTGTGTGTGTGCGCGCACGCGCACGTGCGTGCGCGCGCACCAGAGGTTTATTTCAGGGATCTGCTTATATCGTTCTCAATTTTATTTTTTGAGACAGGGGCTCTCACTGAACCTAGAGTTCACCATTTTGATTAGACTGGCTGAACAATAAAGTACACCTGTCTCTGCCCCATTACCACTGGGATTGGGGTTACAGGTGTGTACCACCACACCTAGCTTTTATGGGAGTTCTGGGAATCTGACCTCACATCTTCTTCATGCTTGCACACTTTATCTGCAAAGTTCTCTCCCCAGGCCTGAAAAGCTTTTCTTCGTGTTGACTCTTCCCTCTTCCTTTCTTCTTCCTAGCTTCCTGCCATGACCTTTGGCAATGATGTCTCTGCCTTGCCATGGTTTTAAAAGCAATGGAATCAGCCAAATGTGGATTGAAACCTCTGCAATGTGAGCTGAAATACATATTTCCTTCTTTAAAGCATTTTGTTGCAACCAATAAAAATTAATAGGGAAAAAACGGTAAAGAATGGAGAAAAGAGTGCAGAACAAATTACCTCAGAAAAGCAGAGTATCACAAAGAAAGATATGACCGCACACAAGAAAAAGGAAGCCACAAATCTGGACTCACTGAAACTGACAATACCCTCACTATTATTTTCCATTTGCTCCAAAACTAAAGTCCAGTTTGAATGCCATCTCTTCCAGGTACTTATGGATGGACACCTGAATGTCTGTTGCCCTTACCCAGCTACATTCTATAAGATGAGGAATGTATCCACTCTGGCTCTTCAATATCCCTAAGACCTTCTTGGAGACACTCAAATATGTCTGTCAAGTAAGTTAACCAGTTAAACCACTTCTTTCTAATAGCCATAGAATCTGAACATCTTTATTGTCTAGTAGAGCTTTGCAGTTCTGCAGAAAATAGGAGATAAAATAGAGGAAGAGACTGCTGAAATCCCAGTAGCCTGGCATGTGAATAAAACTCAGGAAAACCCACCTTATTCAAGGTCCTCTTCTTCTGGCTTCACGTTTGCCTACTGACTTCAAGACAGAGAACATGTCTCTTTTCCTTAGTAAAATCATGGAGCCTTTGATGAATAAATGAATGACTGAACAAATGAGCATATGGGCACCGGGAAATAGAAGATGTGAACAGCACCCCTCTCTCTTCTCAAGATACATAGTCACCCACAAAAGATAAAACAAGACACAAACCAAGATAAAAGGCAAGACAGATTAAATTCTGTCCAAAGAAAAGAGTGACATTGACCTTCTGAGGACATTGGGGAGAGCTCTTTGGAAGAGTTGAGTTAGGCATTGAAAGGTACATCAGACATCCTTCAATCACATGAGGAACAAGGGTGTGGCAGGTCGAGAAAATGCCAGATGCTATAATCAGTAGTTGGGGTTTTGCTCTGCAAAGAGCTAGGCTCCAATGTCATGTCACTACTAAGAAGGTCAGTGACCTCATGTTATCCTTCTCTCCTTTGAATCACGGTTTCTTTACCCACAGACAGAAAGGTCACTTCTACCCTTAACAGACTCCTCAATAACTACAATAATGTATTCAAAATTTTCCCAGCAAAAGGTCTGAATTGAAGGTAAATAGTTAAAAATTTAAAGTACAGCTTAGAAACAAATCAGTAGGTATTATATTGTAAGAGGTTAAACAATAAACCCAAGAGGTACTGTCAAAACTACAAACATGTTTCACTGTCTGTGCCCTCCAAAAGCTGCCGATCTAGCTACCAACACACAAAAACACCAAGACAAGTAGAACCTGGGACTCAATGGCATCTAGAGTGCTCAGTTGTCTGCATTTGACTGAGACATTGCCAGGATGTGGAGTTTTCTGTGCTAAAACCAGGAAACCATCATGTGTCCATCCCCTGGAGGGGTACCAGCAACAAGTCCTACTAAAGATACAACACCACTCTGGCATTATGACCTGTATAATTAGGGAAGGACATGTGCATCCTGAACACTTTTACCCACAGCTATTTTTTTTTCCTATTTCCGGGACTCTGAACATTTTGTACAAGCAGATCCACTCACCTTAAAACTCAATTTGAAATAGGACCCTTAGCTTTGAATCTGAAACCTAGCTTTCTGTTGGGTACAGGCGAATGCTGTTTTTCTCATTTTGAAGATGGATAAACTGAGCTCCTCATACACGCTAAACAACTTGTTCAAATCAACGACACAGCTGGAAATAAAATCCAGTTTCTTTAGCTCCTGGTTCAGTGTGTATTGGGGGGATGTATAACACGAGCTTCAAACAGTGTTTACGTTCCATCTAACCTTAGTGGGGAATATTCCAATTAACATATCCACCTCCGGCTATTTCTCCCAGTTGAAATCCTCTACCCTTTCTGTAAAGTGCAGAAAACACTTATTTTTTTCCCTTTACTAAAGCTGGCAAGTGTGAACACTGTCTCTGGTTTCTGCTCTATACTGTGCAAGAGAAGCTTGAAATGTATTCCATTTTCTGTAACTGTTAGGCTAGGCTGTTCAGGGGTGGGAAAGATCAATCACGTATGAAAAATGCTAGGTGTCCCATTATAGGATGATAAGTTCGGCTGCGTAGCATATGCATTTTTTTGCTCTCTGAATAAATGGCAGAAGTCAGTTCCCCATAAATTCAAAATGTATATTAGAACATGAAATCATATTTTAAGTGGATTTCACATATTACTTCTCTTCATCATTCTAAATAGCAAAGATTAAGCTTGCCACTTGGTTCTTGTGGTTATCTTTCTCTTTCTTACTCTCTCTCTCCCTCCCTTCCTCCCTCTCCATCTCCCCATCCCTCCCCTCCCTCTCTCTTTCTCCCTCTCTCCCCCCTTTCCTTTCTCTCTCTATCAAAGATTAAGTGTTGGTGACTTTTATTGCTGACAAATACCTGGAAAAGGAAGAGAGAATATGAACTCTACCCATTCTCTATTCTAAACCAAGCTGATTTTCATTCAGATTATTTCTCCATCATCCAAAATGGCACCGTTACCAAACTATGAAGACAGCCCGAATACACTCTCTTTCTCAGGCCTCTGCTCCTATCATATTGAATTGCCCCATCTCCTCGCTCCTGTTTGATTTTGTCAAACATCTCACACAGGGACGGTATAGGGTGGTAGTCAATAACCAACATCCTAGAGCAAAGATCACTGAGTTCAAATTCCAGCTCTATCACTTCATCACAAACTGGACCAAGTCATCTAAATTATCAGTTTCTGTTGCTGTGGACTATAAGGCAGCAGCTCCTCTGGACAGCATCAGCTGCTGGAGCTGGTCTACCCCCATGTTCACACCAGTCAACTGTTCTGCAGTTATGATCAGGCTCCAAGTATGCTTAATCTCTCCTCCATCTCCTGTTTGTTTTCCTCCAGTTACTTGTGTCTGTAAAGTTCTTCCTCTTTTGTAGCAAGAACCACTATGGGTTCTTCCAGAATCTTCTTAGCGGGTCTTCTCTCCCTCTAAACATCTTCTCAACTCTAATTCTAATTGTCTTTCTAGAAAATTGTATATAGGCATTAAATGGTACCCTAAGTTCCCTGTATTTTTTCCTCCTAAATCATGACTTGTACATGTGAGCCCTCTCTATCACTCTTCATGTGACTGCCAGATATCTCAACGGTCCCTGGAATACAGACATCTCCCTGAATGTATTCTTTCATGACTTTTTCCTACATCGGGGAATACCAAGGCCATTCTGTTGCTTCATCCCATTTGCTGGGAAGGCATCTTTACTCTTCCCCCACCACCACCACTCACCCAAATCCATACCTCATGAGTTCTGCCTCAAAAATTGGCATTACTCCCTTATGACACCATGTGCTTCAGATGCAAGGTCAAAGGTCCCTCAGTTGGAGCTGATCAGGAAGCCTTCTCCCTGACAATTAGCTCTTGTGGTACAGAAAGCACCATACAAGGTGGCGCCTAAGGAAGGAAGGGATCAACCCAGCTATGATATCTATGAACCACACCAATGACCAGCATGGCACAATAACTTTAAGAGTGCAGTGTGGCACACATACTTGGCAGTGACCAAGAGCTCTCTTATTGGACTTACAAGACTCACTCAACAAGAGGGAAACTGTGCTGGCACTGGAAAGAGAGTCACTACACAGGGCTAGGGAAGTCATGGTTCTCGGAGGAGAACCTCCAGTTGCTACTTTACTCAGCCAGCATTCTAACTACATTCTAAATATTTGCCATTATACCCACAGATAAGTGTAGTCCTTGCTCCTCATCAAGGAAATTTCTCTTTGAAACAGAAGGGGACAATTACGGAGAACCACAACCAATCAAAATAGAGAGTGATGGAGTCCAGCCCCAAGGGATACATCAACTAAACATCCCCCACACCTAAGGCTCAAGGAACACTGTAGAAGAGAAGGAGGTAAAAAAATGTAAGAGCCAACAGTTCAGGAAGTTTGCTGTGAGACTTGTCTCCTAAGACTATCAGAAGCTATACCCATAATGTCTCACCAACATGACTGCCTAAATACGAGTTGAACAAAGACAAGAACAGTAGACATGCCCAAGTGGTTTGGGGAAAGACCATGAGTCTTCAACTCTATACACACACACACACACACACACACACACACACACACACACACACACACAAAGAAAAAAAAAGAAAAAGAAACTACAGGCAACTAAGGAATGATGAGTAAAGGAGAAATCGTCTTCTCTAGGGAAGAATACACCAACTGGCTATCCAATACTAAATCATCTGCCCTGAAAAGGTACATACAAGTAATATTGTACAGACATAGTGGCAAGTACTTATGTATTTAAGAATTTTTATGTATATGTGTGTGTGTGAGTGTGTGTATATATTTATAAAACAACAATTAATGAAAAAAGAGGCCATAGATTTGAAAAGGAGCAAGGAGGGATATATAGAAGACTTTGGAGAGAGGAAAGAGAAGGGGAAGTGATATAATTATATTACAATCTCAAAAATAAAAGTAATAATTTTAAAATCTGCAGTGTTCAAACCATCTCTCTAGCCTTCTATTAAGCCACTTTGGATTGGCCTGTCTATGTGCGAGACCATTCTAAGTGGCCTCCTTGCTTTGGCAGTAGTCCTCCATTCCCCAACTCCACAGGTGTCTTTATTATGCGTCAAGACAACTTTTTATCTGAAAACCAAAAGGCAAAGTAGATATAATCCCCTTCTGGTTTACTGCCCCAGTCCACTCCTTCTTGGTAAACTTTATACCTTGCATATACCTTATCCCAGCCTTATCAATGTCCATCATGATCCAGCCCTTCCTGGCTTCCTCTTCCTTTCTATCCTCTACACTTACTACATGCTCCACACAACACAGTCTACCCATTCCTCTTACAGTGGCTCTTCCTCTCTACCCATCACTCTAGCTTCTTGTCTCTCCCAGCACTTCCTCCACTATTCTACAATAGCCTCAAAATCTGTCACTTTCTTTCTATCTTGCTTTATTTTTGTCACATTCTTCAAGACCATTCAAAATATTGTTGGCCGGTCATTTATTATCTGTCTTCTCCAAATTCCATGGAAGGAAGGACCTTATTCAATTCGCTCTTCCATTTTCAACGTTGTAAAAGACTGGGCATATGTTATGCTCACCATTAATATCTGTTGAATGGATGGATGGCCAGCTTTTAAAATCTCTTAATGTCCTGAATTCATCCACATTACTTTGGTGAGATGCTTTGCAGGCCTAGATAATTATATTGTAATTAGTCTCAGGGAAAGGAATTTAAGTTATAAGTTAACAAGCAGATGAATGGCTGCTCTGAGGACACTGACCACTTGCCTATTACCTCCAGAGTGGAATAAATAAGCAAGGGCTGGCTGAAATTGTTGTGGGACAGCTTGGCTTAATGTAAGAAAATTGTGTTGATTTTGAAGGTCATGAATAATTGAGAGAGGCTATAAAAAAAGGTGCCAGTACTCAGTTCCTACAAGACCTGACACAAACTATCCAATTATTTGCTTTAGATGCTTCAATAATTTATTGTCATTATTAATGGGTTACAGAATATTTAATATACACAATATTTCAATCATTCTAGAATGTGCAATTTTTCATCTTGGATATCAGAATGTTTGTCTCATACTTGATTGTACATAAGAGTTAAATTGACAGCATGTTCTCTTAGTGCTATATAAAATAATGGTTCTTAATATATTGCATCTTAGACTCAATAAAGCATAACAATTCTGATAAGTCATATTTATTGAATGCTGGCTTCAGGCAAGCATGTAGAAATGTTTTCCTATTTTATTAATCTCACAATCAGCATCTGGGATAAATCACATTAGCTCTATTTTTTAAGTAACTGAGCAATAGGATGATTAAATAATTTTCTAAAGTTCTCAAGTTTATAAATGCTAAAATTCATCTTTTAATCCAGCTCTATCTAGACCCAGACCAGTCCTCATTACCCTGTTCCTGTGATAATTACTGTTAAATTGGGTTGTATACCTAAAACACAAACTATCCATCACAATGAGCCACCTAGTTGGCTTTCAGTTCCTTGAATTCTCTCTGCTCGTGTGCATTTGGTGGAACTGAAGCATGTGAACCTTCCTGCTTTCACAATTCATGTAAAATCTCTTGGAAGGCAGACTTTGGCAGGCCGAGTTTGAGGTCTGGCCTTTGAAAAGATCTGAACTCATATCAAAGGCAGCATGTTAGCTCAGAAACCAGTGGGACCCTCTAATGACAGAGCCCCCAAGGGACCACTCTCTGAGGAATGGAAAGAGAACAAAACAGCCACATTAACTCCCTGCCTTGATCTGAACTCGAGGGGTACTCACAAAAGTAGACTTTGGAAGCAGGTGGGTCTTATGCACTTGCCCAAAAATGGGAAGTGGTAGGGATGCCTTGGTTTTAAAGAATGCTCATCTAGAGTTCAAATACACATTCTTTTTGCTATGACTCAACCCAATTAACCTCTCTAAACCTTAATCTTCTAACCTGAAAGAGTCTGACAAGGACTCACTGAGCAATTTCTAGGCCATGGAGGATACATCACTGAATAAAACTGGTAAGTGGGTCTGCCTTTAATCGGCTTACATCTTCATAACTAGGTAGAACGTCTGAATATTATTTGTTGATTTGCTAAAATGTGAGGTACATCTAGTCACATGAAATATTAAAACTGGAATCTGTATCCACTTGAAAATCATGCAGAAATTCTGAGTATAGCACCAAAATGTTCTCTCTTGCCTGGATCTCCTCCCCAAGAACTTTCTTTTGTCAAGATCATGACTCAACTAGCTCTTCACCAAACAGTGAGACAACTGTATCCCCTCCATGAGAAAGAGTGAGGAGCTCTTCTTGCCTGTGCACTGCTGTGGGCCCCCCAAAGTGGTTATGTTTCACCACTCTGTGCATGATGTGAAATTCTCACTGTTACATGTGATAGCTTGGTTGCTTTGCCATCCCTTGCCAGAATAAAAGCTCCCTGAACTCAGAGGCCCCTGATCTTCATACCTTGCATTAGTCTTGCCACTTAACAGTTGCATGAATGAGCTAAGGGAAAATGAAGCTGCAATTAATAATGCTTTTAGTTCAAGGGCAAAGCTGGGGGCCTCCCAAACAAAACATTCAGACTGTTGCTACCCATAACAAATATATGGTGTGAGATCGGCAAAGGATTTAAAGACAGACTCCCAGATCGTGGGAAGACAAATCACTCTGCTTAGTTCTGAATCCTGCAAACTCTCAGAATCAAGGTTTGCAGATCACTGCACAGCGGAGATAACAAACCCACAAAGAGAGCTGGGGTATGACTGAGGGTGGAGGCAATGAACTTAGGTCTGCTTGATCAGGTAACTCCTCTGAGAGGGCAAGCGTGGGAATGAGGAGAAAAGAATTCACAGGGTTTATTTAGCCTCAGAAGAGACTTCTGACAGTATTTCAGATCTGGGGCCATTAAAACACTGAGTCATGCTGGGATTGTGGGAAGTAGGCTGACAAGGAAGGGGAATCAATGCATGAACAAGATATTTATTGAACACTTACTATATACCTAACCAGTGTCGAGTAAATCGGCTTACAGGTAAGACAAAGTGCAGCTAGAGGGAGCCCCAGGGGCCACGCTGAGGTCGGCCTTCTTTAATATTTTTATAAATGATCTAGATAGAAGGATACACCAACCTCTCCAGCTTTGCTGAGCAAAAGAAACTCTTCTGCTTCACAAAACGCTGAGCTGATTGAATATAAGGGCAGTGAGAGTTCACCACACTACCTGAAACTCAGAAACCCAGCAGAGAGACATGAGGGGGAGTGTGGAAACGCTGCACAAGAGCATGCTAGGAGGTATGCTGAGAACCCCAGGAAAGCAGGCACATCATCCGTTTGGATTGTCATACCATCCTTAGATCTGAACCAGAAGCCATGCCTAACAGAGACTGACTTGGTGGAGTTGAGGGGAAGGACTCCGGCTGGCTTGGAAGTGCCTGGCATTGTGTTTTCAAAGCCCTGGTCGGGTAGAGACATTGGAAACAAAGAGAAGCCAGCTTGGCTTCGTCATTCCTAAGACCTGAGGAGATACTGGGCTGTTTGCCAGGAAAAACAGCCAACTCCACTGAGTCTCACAACAATAGGGACAGAGAAAAGAAGGTCCGAAATCTACAGGGTGGAAGCCTCTGTCCGAAGAGAACATGTGGAAAATCAAGACATTCCTGTCACACTCAGCTAAGTCATGCAATACTTGAACAGTTGAGAACTTGGCTTTGTTGCCTATCGAAAATAAACTTGTGATTAGCTAGGTACCCACAACTCTCACATTATACTCACAAGTATATGGTAGAATTGTTGTCCATAATTGGATTCCTGTGTGTGTGTCTGTGTGTGTGTATGTGTGTGTGTGTGTGTGTTCTTATGAGAGGCTCATGCATGTGCATGCATGTAGATGCACATGTGTGTAGAGAACAACCTCAGATGGTGTCCTCTTTATTTACTTAGAGGCAGGGTCTCTCACTGCCTTGGAACTTGCCATGCTATTGAGGCTGGTAGATCATCAAACTGCAGGAATCAATCAGATCAATCATCAATCTGCCTCTGCAGCATTCTGCTTATGAGCAGGTGCCAACACAGCCAGCTTTTTTATGTGGGGTCTGGGGATCAAACTCAAGCCCTTGCGCTTTTAAGGCAACCATTTTATCACCTGCACCAGCTCCCCATGCCCTATCGTCTGATTTCTTAACTCTGAGAGGTTTCAGAGAACAGAAGCTGTAACTTAACAGCAGAAGAAAACAGCAGAAGCATGCCATCGGCAATGGACTTTTGAGAGGCCCTGGCCCTGGTAAATGCTCTCCTTCCTCATGCTAAAGCCCTTGGGAGGTGACTTCAGCAAATGCAGTAAGAGACAAACAATTGTGCCTTTTTTTCCCCAGTGCCCTTGGCTTTGAAGGGAACATACCCAGTGATACCAAACCAACTCTTCCATGGTTCTCAAACTTCCCAATGCTGTGATCTTTTACGACAGTGCCTCGTGTTGTGGTGACCCCCCAACCACAAAATTATTTCTTTGCTACTTCATAACTGTAATTTTGCTACTGTTATGAATCCTAATGTAAACATCTGATATGCAAACCCAAAGGGGTCATGACACACAGGTTGGGAACTGCTGGCCTGGCAGAAGGCAGTGGCAGATGTGTGGTGTTGAACACTCAAAACACAAGATAACAATTCTTGTGGGAGGATGCGTGACCATGAGAAAAGTTTGTCAAAGCACCAGAGATAGACTCCAGAGAAATATCTCTGAAGTCCCATGGACTGTCCTAAATCAGGAGACCGTGACTTCCAATTGGGGTAGCTTAGTGGACACATCTGAAGCACTTGCATCCTAATGGCCTTCTTCTTTCTTCCCCAGATTGGTTGTGGGTGTGCTCACTTCCAAGATTTCCTCCCAGAATGCCCAACTCACCACCTCCCTTATCTCACCCTTCAAACCACAGCTCAGATTCCATATGAAAAGAGCCAAACTTTGAAGTAAGACGGATGGAGACTCTGATGGCAGAACAGTTACCTATGGGATGTGTGCCTAGAAAAAACAAAAACAAAAAAACAAAACATTCGACTCCCCTGAGCCCCGGGTTCCTGACCTGGAAGACGAAGCTAACACGATCAACTTCATAGCTGAGGTTGTCCTAAGAGATCCGGGACGTAATAGAGAATGGAGATTGGATAGGCAGCAAAGAAAGGGGCTTTGATTTTGTTGAGGATAAACTACCAAGAGGGAGCTTAGAGAAGAGGCAGCTTGCAGAGGTTCCGAGGGCAAATTCCAAAGTCAGAGATGGGACGGGCAGGGAACTGTGGTTTCTCTGAGTAGACACCACCACCGCAGGCATTGGAGGACACAGAGGTGGACAGAATTTACAGCCATTCTCTCGTGAAGTTTCCACTCCTATGAAAGGAAATGGACTTCGGAGGCATCTGGTCTGAGCAGGAACTCCAGCTCAGCCATGTTCTAGCAACTAGTCTTGCTGCCAGAGACTCAATCTCATGGGAGCTGTTTCCACAACCGTAAAGTGAGATTACTGTGGTCGAAATAGGAAATGTTCCTCATAAGCTCAAGTGTTGGAACACTTGGTCCCCAGCTGGTGGTCCTGTTTGAGAAGCTTGCAGGACCTCTAGAAAGTGGAGCCTCCCTGAAGGAAGTTAGTCACCGATCGGGAAGACGGGTGCTTGGTGCTTTACAGTCCATCCTACAATCCTTCCTGTTTTTTCTTCTGCGTAATTGTGGATACAATGTGACCAGGTGGCCTCCTGCTCTTGCCTCATGCCTTCCTCATCTGCTGTCATGTCTTTCCTGTCATGATGGATTGTATACCCCAGGAACTGTAAGACAAATTAGCCCTTTGCCCCTTAAGCTGTTTTCGGTGGGGTATTTTATCACTGTAACAGAAAAGTAACTTAGACAGCCACCTTGGGTAGTTGTTATGAAGAGCAAATGGGATACATATGTAAGGGACCTGTCATACAAGCAAATGTCTTCATAAAAGAAACATCCCTTACTTCCTTTTTAATGTATTTTCTGCCATGCCAGAAATGCCCCAGTGTTTATTACATTTTTTTCTCTGAAAGTACCAATGTGTGTACAGCAGACAGAGTATATTTTCTCATAACCCTTCCTGAAAAATGATATTTGACACAGTACTGCTGTCTGTGCTCTGCTCTGAGTGGGTATGATGGCTCACATGCAACGCTCTTCATTTCTTTCTGAAAAAAAAAAAATCAAGGGCCTAATGATTTGAACAGTCTCTGGCCTGCATGATCAACAGCGACGCCGATTTGTGTATGTTTCTACTAAATTATGTGCCGTGCTAGATAAAAGATTTGTTTTGAAAAACAGCCACTTCCAAAAATAAGGGCGTTTATCAATTCCAATCATTCTTATCCAAAATTAGTTGTCAAGTTTCAGTGGCTGAAATGAATTTAACCACATAAATTCAGGACTTCGGCTGAATGGCTAATGTGGCCTGGAAGACCCAGCTCCTCAGCATGGCCGGGGTTCACCAGCAACGTTTAATATCAGCACTTTTGTGTTATAATAGAGCCTATTAACAACAGTTGACTGACATTAGGTGTAGTCCAAGTAAGCTTCAATTAAAAAATATGCTGACTTCTCAAAAATTAAGAAGTGGTCCCACATTCACTGAAGGGAAATTGGAATAATTACTGTAGTGTGAGGAAACTAAGTCACTTGCCTAATAGACAGCAATATGTTTTCCCCGCCACAAAAGCCAGCAAATACATTACGATGCTGTAGCAATATTGATATTCATAAAATCTCATTAGGCCAACTGGAAATCAAACATTAGCCAATCGTGCTCCTCATTCCTACTTACAGATCAAAGTTAAATACAGGCGTTAGCCAGTTAGAAACAAAATTGAATTTGAGATCCGCATGGCTCTCATTAAGTAGCACTCTATTAGGCTGTGTTTAAGAAGAACAGCCCACAGGGAGCTTTTTCCAAACCAATGAAAAGACCTCCTTCCCCTATCAGTCTTGAAATACCATGCCTGTTCATTTAGATAAACACATTGGAAAGCAGTGTAGGCTTCCATTATCCTACCTCCTCTCCCCTGCTCTTTTCACCTGATGCTGTCTTTTCACAGCAAAATAGAAATCCTATTGGAATCAAATAATCCTCATTTTCAAAATAAACATCTCTACATTGTGCTCCATAGTACAGCCAGCAGCGATCCTCCTTGCATCCTTATTTCCGGCTCCTGACACGAGCTCTTAATTAAAAGGGAAGACGAGCAAATGGATTTGAACAGGTGTGAAGAGCACTCTGAGCCCTCATGCAGAGGAAACCACAGGTGAGTCCATTTGTACCCCATCAAGCTGGAGCTTGGGATAGAAGCCGACCTAACCCTGCTCTCCCTGGTGGCTAGGAAAGAGCCAGAGGTCCGGGAGACCATGCCTTAACATTCCAATCAGCAGCAGCGCAGAGCAACAAAGGCACAATGTGTCTCCCTTCGCGCTGAGATGGCTCGCCACTTCTCCTACATCATTTAGAGCCCACAGCAGCGGACAATGGCACAAGGTCAACAGGACAGAAGTGACCCCTAGAGATGGACAGCTCTGAGCTAAGCTCAACCTCTGACTGTGTCTCCACAGTGTCATAGATACATATAAGTACTAGTGCGCACCCCATATGTGCCATCTAGCTGGTTTACACAAGTGAGAACAAGCAGAGAGGAGTTGGTTTGATTTTGTTAGACTCCTAAATTAGTAGCCTGAGAGAATCTGTTTTTAAAGACGAGGGGAAAAAAATGGAAAAGAGAATCTGCTATGAGGGAAGACTCCAAGTCCCTCTAATTTCTCTGATGTCACTACCAGTGGTAGTTATGGCAGCTTGGAACGGAATAGGAAACATGCAAACACGTCTCCAGAGCCAGCAGCACTTTACAGCACCACTGCGGGCTCCCTCTCTCATTGCACACACACATAAAAGATGGAAACTGATCAGAAAGACGCAAGAGCTGAACCCTAGAGCTCGGTCAACAACCGAAAGCTAGACTAACAAATCACTGCACCTGAGGAGAGCTCAGCTTAGAAAAGGAGCCTCAACATTTGTGAGCCCATAAATCCATGCCTGGATTAATAAATGACTATTGAAAGAGGCAAATTTCCCACAGGGTAAAATTTCCAGTAATGACTGGGTATGTGTTGGCTGTGAGGCTGTGGTAAGCAAGCAATGGTTGTACATGGTGACTCTTTCCCAGGTCCGAAGAGGAGCCCCACTCCAGGGTCCATTAAAACACTTAACCACGATTCCCTGTGGTATGGTCATTGCAGCAACTTGAATGGGTTGTCAACAAATGTTTCACAATGAGCATTTGATAAGGCCATCCACCATGTGAGGACCGTCTCTCCCTACCATTCAACTGACTGGTGAAAGACCAGACTCCACAGCTGCTAAAGAGAGAAAGAACACTTCATAAACACCATGTGGCAGGTGGCACTCCCCACGATCTGATTCCAGCCCCAACAGTTCTCCACTGAGTGGTGGTGAAGGGTGACAAGTCTGTTAGTCCCTCGCAGCTGGAGGTGGAAGAGGCAGCAGCTTCAGCTTGAGTGTGTCTGCACCCAGCAGGAAAGAGCTCCTAAAACTGCAATGTTAAACGCCTTGGGTATTGACAGAGCAATCCATGTGGCAGCTAAGTGGACATTAATGTACTATAAAGTACCTGTTGGAGCTGCACAAACGAAATTATTTTCCCTCCTACCTATCTACCAAGAGGGTATAATCTACTGAGGGGAGAAAAAAAAATCTTGATTTTTAAATTGAGCTAAATCGCAATGTCACTACAGGAAAGGGGCCCAAGTGAGACTCTCATTGGTGAAATGAAATGTTATATTGAACTCCTGGGAGCTCCCTCAGTTCCCATCCCCACTACAACAAAGCCAGGGGTGGATCCCAGAGGCTCACACCCAAAGCAGAGACTTGGAGTTCAAATCTTCATCACTCAGACCCCATTAGCACAAATAGCTACTTTCTGTTTCACAGAATCATGATGCTATCTCAGTTTTACTAGGGACCTCTAAACCCATTGCTCCTTCGGTGCCTCATCCATCACTACAGCATCCCCGACAACAGATTTTCTGCTTTTCATTGGGGCAAGGATCTCACTACCTGTCAAGGTCCTGTCCAAGAATACCATGCCCTTGCCCCACGCCACTCCGCTGATCTCACATCTTGATCTCCCTTCACGGTAGCTAGCTGACCTCTTTCCTGCCTGTGTTTAATGTAAATTTACAAATGACTCTTAAGAAAGCCTTCTTATGGTGAGCAAGTCATTTCACAAGAGCCTCTCTGCTTCCTATGGCGCATAATATTAGCAGGAGATGCATGTCCATGTCTATGCAATGGTAAACTTTCTATCAGTGGCTCTTTGTTTAGAGTATACTATTTGAACTGGAACCCAGGGCTTTGTGTCTACTATACAAGCAGTCTATTGAGCTATATCCCCAGATATCAACTCTCTTTTTAAGGTTGACTTTGAGTATGGAAAATACAATGGCATTATATATACATATATATTATGTATCTATGTGTGAATATAGTAATGGAAAAGTCTTTGCTCTCTCTTGCTTCTCACTTAGGCACTGGGTGAGGATTTCCAAAGCTCATGTGAAACTCATGTGTTCATCTCGTCTTCTGCACAGGGACGGGCACAGTGCTTCCCTTATGGGAGGTGTTCACAACAGGCCAGGAAGTATCCTATGACTGTGTCCTAAGCTCATAGGGAGGACAGAGCAGAAGAATGCCTCCAAGCATCCGCTCCTACTGCAAAATCTATCCTCTCCAATTAGCAAAGAGTGTAAAAGCTGCTACTGAACTCCCAAGGCCTCCCAATACTCACTACAGCAGAACAAGAAACAAAAGAAAATGCCCGAAAACCCTTCTACCTACAAAGAAAGGGAGCAACTCATGAGGAATCCATTCATGTTTGAATTTTGCATTTGTACACATGCTTGTTGGGTATTGAGGCTACTTTGAGGCATCACACACAATGAACCCCCTGGTTTTGTTACCCAACAGACTGGGGTCCACAAATCTGTCTCCCTGCAGGCTTCTGAAAGCTGAAAGCCTGGGAATGTGCTCACGGGTTGAATGTGAAAGAGATGAGAGCCTGGGGGTTTCCATGTAATCTTCCCCTCTTTTGGAGGACCTTGTGTCCCAGCTCTGGCTTCTCAGTTTCAGCTTCTCAGTCCGTTTCTCACGGGCAGACAGTTTATCCGTTGAAATCAATATGTAGGAAATCAATAAAATGCAAACACGGCACTTTACCTTTGCTGGTTTAGACTTTCTCCCTGCAATCCTGAAAACACTGCAATGTTTCCTTCCCTCAGCCCCATGTGACTGAGAGGCCTCCATTTTCACCTTCCTACCATGCTCCTGGCTTCAATGTGAAGCCGCTTTAGAGATCAGCTAAGGAAAAAACCCAGGGATCCTATGTCCTGGATTTGTGCATATATTAAGTTTTGAGCTCTCCACTTTGGTAGCTTTGAATTTCCCCCATTAGACCAACAGAAAACCTGCAGAAGGACGTAGATGTGACCAGATTGGTAAAGCCGCCCTCACAGACAGCCTACAATGACAAGTTGACTGAACTGACTGTGCCTGCAGACCAGTGGTTCCCAAGCTTCCTAATGCTGCAACCCCTTGATACAGATTCTCATGCTGTGGAAGTTATTTGCATTGCAGCTTCGTAACTGTAATTTCACTACTGCTATGAATCGTAGTGTAAATATCTGATATGCAGATGGTCTTAGGTGACCCCTGTGAAAGGGTCATGTGACACCCCCCAGGGGTCACAACTCACAAGTTGAGAACCATGGTTGTAGGCACTCAAGCAGAAGGTTGACAGAGTGTCATGAAGCAGGTAAGATGCTAACACTGGGTTGATCGAAGACATCATCAAAGCCCCCTTCAGTCCCGAAATTCTGTTAGACTGGAGGCGGCAGATAAAGAAGATGGTATAGAAGCAGAACCATGGAAATAAAAGCTCACTCCCTGAAGAAATTTGCAGAAATACTTAGAAAAGGCAGGCAGCCAAGAATTATATGAACTGAAGGCAAGGACCTGAGGCCTGAGAGCATGAGCATCAATGGGACTCCATCTAAACCCAGCAGATCAGTTCATCAGAAATACCACAGTGTGTGGACAGAGACTACCTCCGTATGTTGGTTAGACATCTTGGTTAGAATTGGGTTCCAGTAACATGCCTGCCAATCATTCAAGTAGGAGATACCTTGGAGGATACATGGGACAGCATTTGAAAACCGATGCAGACTCTGATCCTTGCAAAGCTTTTAGTACATTGCAGCTCACTTTTATTAGTTTTTATTTCACTGAAATGTCTAATTTTCTAGATCATCATTATGGAAAGGAACTATCAGCTGTTCCCTGTCACGTCTAGTTTTCATATCAACTTGGCACACGCTAAAAGCCGTTTGAGAGGAGTATACCTCAATTGAGGGAATGTCTCCATAAGACTGGGGTGTAGGCAAGCTTATAGGGCATTTTCTTAATGAGTCATTGATGTGAGAGGGCCCAGTCCATTGTGGGTGGTGCCTGGGTTGTTCTATATGTAAGCAGGCTGAGCAAGTCATAAGGAGCAAGCCAGTAAGCAGCACTCTACCATAGCCTCTGCATCAGCTCCCATCTCCAGGTTCCTGCCCTGTTTGAGTTCCTGCCCTGACTTCCTTCAATGATGAACAGTGATATGGAAGTGTAAGCCAAATAAATGCTGTCCTCCCCAAATTGCTTTTGGTCTTGATCACAGCAATAGAAACCCTAGCTGAGACATCCTCCAAAAACTATACTAAAGAGGGTGACTCCAAATAAAAAATGCCAAGCTTTCTGTACCACAGAGCCAATTCATAGGACACCTCTTACATACTGTATCAATATGTGACTGAGAGGACTCCCAGATAGACACATTGCTACTGTAGGGAACAGCTGAATGGTAACTCCACATCAACCAGCATCTGGCATCAACAATGCATGAAGCTCGTTAGATCCACTCTGACAGGGCTGTGTGGACTGTAGTCACTTTCATTTCTGTCTCTTTAGAACCATGGGTCTTGAGTTGATACTCACTTTACGCTTAGAAAACATTTGGGTGCCTTGAAATTTGGAGTTACGCCAACAACAACAAAAACCTCAATCTGTCAAAGAAATGTAGCCAAGCCACCCTGAGATGGTCATGACAGAGACATAGGGCACATCTGCTCCATACACCTGAGTCAACATGTCACTGCCCATAATGACTGGGTCATAACGCTAATTGCAGATCAAGGGCTACATGACTGGGATATATAACAGGATCAGCCATGCACTTGACTTAGTCCTATGGATGAGAAAGAGACAGAAAATGAATCTTTCGTAGCCTCTTCTGCTTTACTGATATTTTCCAATTAAACCAGATTCCAATTACCCAGGACAACCATCAAATACACAGACATGGGGACAGCTGTTGAATCGCCATCAGGAGGTCAGGCAGAAGACCACCGAGTCTGTATCTTAGCCGGCACTCCAGATCATTCACAAGATCAAGCATGTTTGCAGACCTGTGGCATAGTGGGCAAGCCACCAGTTGGTGACTTAGTTTCTCAATAAGCATTCATCAAAGGCCTAGGTTCATGTTCCCTGGGTCCCCTCTTAGTCCTTCTGGCCTCTGTGTAATGTAGAGATGTCCATGCCTATCTTTTGGTATTGTTGTTTCAAGTTTCAGTCCGCATACAAAGTAGTGGATATCATTATGACTTTGTTTTCTTTCTGAGGCAGGGTGCTGTGTAATCCAGCTACCCTTATGTGTAGTGAAGGATGACTTTGAACTTTGATCCTTTAGCCTCTATCTCCCCAGTGCTAGTATTATAGGTATATACCACCATACCTGAGTTATACTGTGCTGGGGATCAAACCCAGGACTTAGGTTTCACGTATGTTAAGCAAGCACTCTACCAACGGAGCTACATCCCTAGCCCATGATATTTTCATATGTCTGTAGTACTATACGTGGCTCATTCTCACCCTCACATCACCCATCCATCTTCATACAGACAGCAAAGTCCAGGGAGGAAAGAGAACTACTCCAGAATTCTAGCCCAAGCTGGAGGACTCCTCTTAAGATCTTTTCCATGACCCTGGGGTTGCCTTGGGAATCTAAACCACACTCTCATCCAGCACTCCTAAACCAATAATCCAGGTTTCCATTTGAGACGCCTCATGTGATCTCCCCAGACTAACTGGGACATGTCTTTCATAGTTGCAAAAGGCAGCTGCCTTCCAGATAGGATGGCACGGGCTAAAGATGGCACTTTGCCCAACACGTGGCCTCTTTAGACATCCTGTGAAAATACCCTAAGAATGTTCTTACAAAGTGTTTATTTTCTCGGGTAATACTAAATACAAATGTTGTCTCTCTGGAATCTTGTAACACGGAGTCTAGCATATAACTTTATAAAAGTAACTGCTGCCTACACACAGCTTCCTAGAGAGGCCTAGCTATATATATCATTAGTTCACAAGCTTCACTGTTGGGTAAAAATGCCATTAGGAAACGTATCATTTACCCAATAGACAGAAATGGACCCCAAGAAGCTCGTCCAGTCTAGCAGGTAATTATGGGGAAACCCTGCATTATTTACTGGAAAAGATGGAAGGCCACCCTGGGAGGCAGGAAGCCCTCCCCCTCAACACACACACACACACACACACACACACACACACACACACACACACACACACACTTTTCCATATAAGAGAAGATTCTCATTTGTTGTTGAGTTCATTCTGATTTCTGGTGACACTTTTGTATCTTTCTGTTGCTTTTCTCAAATTGTGCACATAGCAAATGGCCTCGGGTTATGCATAAATAATGAATATTAAAATTCCCTTGAATTCCATTTACAAATCTACCTACTGGAAGAGAATGTATAACCCCCAGAATCTCTTCATTTCATGACCACATGGATGACAACTAACACAGGCAGCTGATAGGGTCCTCTCACCTCACAGAGCCTTTGGGAGTGGAGGATCCAGAATCATAGGCAACTGTCTCACTGTCACGGGCAGCCGAACTGGGAGTCACAACTACAACAAGATGAGTAGCAAGGCTTAGCTTTCACTGTACCCATCTGGAGTATGAAGATTTTCTGAGCTAGGACATTTTCTTCTCTGGTCTCTAAAAAACCACTACTCTGAGCTTAGCAACTGTAGCATAGCTAGAGAGCATATCTGTGTTCCCAGGACCTACCTTAGTTTCCAGACATCTTGGGATGTGCAGTGGTGTGTGTGCACACACACACACAGCAGGTCTCTGCTTCTGCACTTCTGGCATCCTACAACTTGGTCACTTTTTTCTCATCCTTGTCCCTAACATAAGCACAGCATAGATGTTGACAGAGCTACCTTTTAAACTGGTAGTTTCTTTCTCTGTGTTTTAGAAATTGCTTCAAATGACTTATTTGACCTATGTAAATACAAATAGTCTTTATTTCTTGTGTTCCTTCTGGTTTCCTAAAGTCCTGTCAATAAAGGAAAACTTGTAATGTAAGGCTAGGGGTGTAGTTTGGGGGTAGAGCACCTGTCTGGAAGCATGTGATGTGAAATGCCTGGTTTCCGTCTACCAGAACTGCAAAATTCGTACTGCTGATGCATAAAGGTATATAAAAAAGAGTTTTCTTGGAAGAACATGTAATGCAAGAAGCAGCTGCAAAGGTAGAGTAGGGTAAACACAAGCCATGAGGCACTGTTTAAAGTAGAAGAGGTTTGTGAATATTAACAGTAGAGCAGGGCAGCATGAAAACAGAAAACAACTTGGGCGTGATGTTACGCTCCTATAATCCCAGCACTTGTGAGACAGAAGCAGGAAGAACAAGAGTCCAATGACAGCTTTGTCTACACAACAAGTCAGAAGATGCTGTCTATACCCCTGCCCTGGCCTGTAGCAGAGGAGGCTTTGTTTGCTAGGAGAGGGTTGACAGCAAAGTCAGGCTTCCATGATCTCTATGTGCATTTCTGTGGTGCACACTCCCACAAAGAAATGCATACTGGTCCTCACTATGAGCACCCTACTTAAGAAATAGGAAAAAATGTGCCACCAGGGTGCTGGCATATGACTCTAGAGGACGAATCAAACTATTTCAAGTAATTTTGACCTCTCCACTGCCTCTAAATACTTCTGAGTTTTCATTTGTAGACAAGGAAATTGGCTGACTTGTGCAAGGATGCAAAATGTAGATTCTTTTCATTTTCTGTAATTGTTGTTTACATAATCTGATAAGGCTATGTAAGTGTAAACAAAGAAACAAAGAAAGAAGTTAAAGAAAAAGAAATACATACAGAATCTATTCCATTGAAAGTGTGTTTTCCATAGACAGGAAGCATGTGGCCTTATGCTGGACACACCTTTGTGGGGCATGGGGAAGAGCCAAGGGCCATAGTGCTCTTATTTGCCAACTTCCTCAGAGAAGACCTCAGATAAAGAAGAACGGTAATATTGAGGTTCAATACCTTCAAAACCCACATGTTAAAAACAGAACTGGGCCAAGGAGTAGAGCCCAAAGAGGAAAGCTCAAAACAGGGACCACAGGCGAACACCTCAGGTCACTACCAATATGCCAACCGCTCTGCTGCCTCAACACCAGTCAATCAACTCCTGCAAGGTGGGGTTTGGGCAGGGTCTTCAGGCCACTGAAGAATTTGGGAGCAAATCAGTGTCTAGCTAGTTAACAGGCATTCTTTTTTTTTTTTTTTTTTTTTTTTTTTTGAGACAGGGTTTCTCTGTGTAGCTTTGCGCCTTTCCTGGAACTCACTTGGTAGCCCAGGCTGGCCTCGAACTCACAAAGATCTGCCTGCCTCTGCCTCCCGAGTGCTGGGATTAAAGGCATGTGCCACCACCGCCCGGGGTTAACAGGCATTCTAAGATACATAAGTGACAAGACACAGTTACACATCTGTACCGAGTTTGCCTCCAGAGGGAGTGTGCTAGCAGAGAAAGCAGTCATTATCATGACCACTGGGACATCTTGGAACACAAATAAGAAGTGAGACATGAGTAAATACCCCTCATGCAGAACTGCATAGATTGCATTCCTAGGGAATCATCTACAATTCTGAAAGTTGTGTCCTGGATTGGATACCTATGCTCCACAAACTACAAGCAGGGAAGCCTCGGGGGGAAACAGTGGGAAACAGTCTTGGCAGGAGGATTTGGGTTAAAGGGTGGCCTCTAAAAACATATATACAAGAGGCACCACTGTTCTCTATGACAACACATTCATTTTATTAAGCACTCTCTACTTGCAAGTCCCTGAGATTTAAAGGAACACCGAGTCCATGCTTTCCAGAGCCCATAGGAGGAAAAAGGAGCAAAGAAGTCCATTTGCTAGAGGCTGCATGCTATTCTGGTCCGTGTCTATACTTTAAAACAATGTGCACAAAGGGTTAAAACCACAAGTTCTAAATGGTACTTTCCTGTTAGTGGGGTTTCTTTTACCTGCATTACTCAAATTACGCTATAAACATATATGAGGCTGTATAGTAGGGGGAGGGGGGAAACACAGAATGTATTGAGTCCTTCCTTGGAAGAGCTAACTAATAGTTTGAGGACCTTTATTATTATTCTTTTTAATCTGACTTTGGACAACAACACAGCATGCTCTCCAATCTTACTAGAAGTAGTTAACTGTAGGGGGGAAAAGTTGAATATTTCTTGGAGAAGATTGTCCATTTCTACCTGCTAATGCACACTCTAAAATGACCATTTATATGCACAATCATTTACCTGATGCATAATACTTAACTCGAAAATTATCACTAAGAGGTACTGCCAGCACCCACATTGGAGCACAGGGTTTGGTGCGGATGCTAAAGCGTTTCTACGGATAATGAGGCACTCCAGAAAGTGCCCTTTGTTAGACAATAAAAATAAATGATTTCAAAAGCCATCAACCGGTGACGAACAAATACATTTTATTGCAAAGCTGTTGTAGATTTGGAAGGTAAGCTCATATTTCACTACAATGGGTCTGCTTTTCTCTCCTGCTTTTGTTTCTTTTTTAATCACAAGCTACTCAGCATTTGCGCCATTTGCTTATCTTCCTTTTATTAATAATAAAAGAGCCGCTGCCATTTATGGGGCTTTTCTTTGCACTAGAAGTAGGCTAAGTGGTTCGGACTCATGGTGTATATTTTGTGACGAGTTCTCTTTGCATCACAGCTATGACAGCTGAAGGGCTAGTACATCACCACCTTGTTACACATGATGATGCTAAGGCCTGCGGAAGTGACTGCTGTGACTTGCCCAAGGTGATGTATTAGCCAGGTGGTTGGAAGAGACTGTGAAAAATGGCCATAATACTGCCCTCCACAATAACCTCCCCCCTCCGCAGTGTAATTTTAGCAGCATTCATCCAACCTGGCCATGCCACTTGCTTTGATATACCCATTTGTCCAAAGAAGTATTGTGCCAGCTCTGGAGTCTTTGGTTCTTTCATGCCACAAGAAGAAGCCCAGATATGTGGGCCTATCTCCTTCAACACAGGTAACGCCTAGCCAAGAATCAAGTGAAAATCTACCAAATCAACCATCAGCTACCTAAAACTCTGTGCCTACACCCAGATAAAATAAGACCAGATTCCAGAACCATAAACTCATGAGAGACATAAGATACTATTTTGAGTACTGAATTTTTGGAATGTATGTTACACAGCAAGTGCTAGCTAATACATGTCACTGCTGAAAGCAAAGTTGCCTTGTATGTTTTATTTCTTACCAAAAAAAATCTAGAATTGACTTGTAATTAAAAGCCAAAAGTTGGGAACAGGTGAGTTAAAGTAACATAAAGATATAGAAACACATTACTATTACTATTTGATTTAAATAATCAGAGTGCTTTCTGTCTCTATGTCTGTTCTCTGTCTCTCTGTCTTTCCCTGTGTGTGAATTTGTGTGTGTGTGTGTGTGTGTGTGTGTGTGTGTGTTACAAGGACCATCCTGTCATTCTATCAAAGAGTGATGACTCTAGAATTTACCATTATTCTTGCCCTCAATAATTAATTTTTCTTTACATTGAGTGTCTGCACCTGCTCTGGCTACAAGCCCAGTTTGATCTTTGAAAACACAATGAGCATGAAAAGAATATCTGCTGCCATTTATATACAACAACACTACAGTTTAATGAACATTGCATTAAACCAATATTCTTCGAATCCTATTCATTTATACATCATTGATATGACTTTTGCCAATATACAAACTACCTATATTATCATAATTCAGTGGATGTTTTTCTTTAAATAAAATTTAGTTTGACTCCTACATTTCACGCTGCCTAATAATAAGCAGGAGCCATGAGATAATTTATTTTATAAAGTAGTTATATTTTAGACATTGCTTAAAACTTCAAAGTGTGTGTATTTGTCTATGTGCCATTTAAAATCACTCTCTGGGTTTCGGGCTTAGAAATGCTGCTTCAGCCATGTTTGGTGTCCTTCAACTCCTTATATTCCCAAGACTTCCCAGGCCTTTCTCAGCTGTAGGGAACTCAGGTAGTGAGAATAATTCACTGGTTACTTACTTTAGCTGTGCCTATCTGTGCTATTTGGTTTGCACTGGCAACTGAACCCAATACAGAATCACCTGGGAAGAAAGTCTCATTGGGTGATCATTTGGATCAGGTTGGCTTGTGGGCATCTCCGTGGAGGACATTATCTTGGCTGTATTACCTGATGTGGGAAGATACAGCCTCAAAGTGAGTGGTACCATTCACTGGGTTTGAGTCCTGGATATCTTAAGACTAGAGCAGCTAGGTTTGCATGCATGCATTTCCCTCCTACTGTGTGATGTGACTAGCAGTTCCAATTCCTGCCTGACATCCCCACAATGATGGGCTGTCACAGGGAAGTGTGAGCCAAACGAACTATTTCTCTTTCAAAGTCGCTTTTTTGGAGGTGTTTTATCACAGCAACAGAAACAGAATCAGGATACCTGCCATCTAAAGAATTGTGTGTAACTGTAACTGTGAGTCCAGAATGACTCTCCACTGGCTAGTACTCATGATCTGAGAGGCCAGCTTGAAGTTGGGCATAGTAAATGTCACTAGGTCCTCTGATGACTCTCTGGCCAGAAGACTGTTTCTGACTGATAATTCCCTATCCACATGGGCCAGAAGATAAGTGTGCAAATGCTGTTAAACTATTTCCAGTCAGCCACTGCATTCTAAATGCATTCCATCCTCAACACAAGCTCTTGATCAGGGGCATTGAAAGCCATTGTCATTTTAAAACATTACATTCAAAACTCAAGATGTTACCCTCTGGGACAAAAACATCAACATGTGCCACACACACACACACACACACACACACACACACACACACACAAGATAACTGCCTTCACCTTCAGGAACACATTTTTGTCCCTTCAAATATTGTCCACAAAAAGTATCAATAAAGTGCTCTAATTAAAGTAAATGTTCTCCATACTCACTGGTTGAGGACTGAGCCAAGGGCATCACACCTAACTAGACTAGGTTAAGTGTTCTACTATTTAACTATATTGAAAGTCCTCAGAAGAATTCTTAACTTAGTCAAAATATTGGATAAAATGCACTGTACTGTCTTTAAGAATAGCATGGTTCACTGAAGTGAAATATTTTTACCAATAGTCAAAGATGCCTGTAACCAGGAGGTATTATAACTAGGAAGTAAGAATCATAAGCAGGGCTTACTAATGGGTTGGTATCTAAAAGAAGAATCAAGGGAAAAAATGTCACTGTAGACCTGAAGACAGGAGTTCAGATCCACTCTTGGTGTCTCCAAACATTGTCTAAGTGTCCTGGGTAAATTGTTGGACTTCTCTCTTACTCTGTATCTAACGGCCACATATTTATGGCAGTGATAATAGTTGTCATGTAGGCTGTTCCTGAATATTAAGTGAGCTGATTTATCCAGACATCTTAGAAAAGAGCTATCCATGTACTAAGAATCACTAGCCATTGCTGTTGTGGGTAATTCTGAGCATGCTTCTTATAAACAGCAATATAGGAAATCTGCACTGGATGCCACAGGCTCCTTTTGCCTCCACAGCCTCTCCAGCTCCTTGAAGGAAGGTCTGTGAATCCTACAGGTTAACTGGGTACAAGTGGAGTGAAGATAAGAGAGGATCCACACAATAGATGTCAGAATGAAAGTTCTGAAACACTCCAACAAATAGAAACTTGGGCACAGAGCCAAGGAAACTTCATTTACCAGGGACAAAAGTAAACTCCTATATGATCAACTGCAATTGTGTGAGGAAAATTGTGTGAGTCTATTTGGCCAGATGCAGGCAGAAGAAACAGCAGTGAGAAAAGCTACCAAGACCTCACCACTAGAAAATACGGAGCTCCATTTTCCATGGCAGAATGTATCCAACGTTCTCCGCACTGACAAGATCTGGACTGTTATATGATGCTTGGCTCTCAGCACCATATCCAAAGATGAGTAAGATGAATGAGAAAAGGCTGGAATCAAACACCTGAAAAGGGACTCAGACTCATGGGGAAATCCCTGCAGAGCCAAAAGTCAGATCAGTCAGTACTGCCAAGCACCCAGACATGCCTGACATGGCGGAGCACAAGGCGTGATAAGGTACAATAACCGAGCAGCAAGCACCTCTGCCCCCAGTGAGTCAACACTCACAGGACCCAGGAAACACCAGTGACATCAGACTTGGAGAGCTAGAAAAGGAAAACCGTCCCTGCAATGCTAAGGAGACAACTCCAAGCAGAAAAGCTACAGAGGGGACCAGATAGAAATAAGGATGAAGGGACAGGTTTCATGTGAAGCATTTGTCAAAACGCATCGGGTAGATTGAAAACTGGTGATAGGAACGACATCCACCCAAGGAAAAGTCCTCAAGGAGTTGCCAGGTGTTGGGCTGCTGGACACATCCTGCACCATGAAGCCTGCCCTGGCAAGTAAGAAGTCTTATCAGCCCCATTAGACAGGTAGGGACACTGAGTCCTCAGGGTGCTTAGAAAATTCCCTGTGGTCGTATTAATTACAAGTTAGAAAGATGCTGGCTGTGGACCAGGCAGAATGGCTCCAAAGCCTGAGTGCTTCCCATTCTTGCCCCCCAACACAAAGATGCATCTTATTTACGTGGAGTGGCAGAGAAGAAGGTAGAAATGCATCCAAGTTTGCGTGCCTCTTCTTGGCCTTGAGAGGAGCTGGTGAGAGGCACCAGGTCTTGTACGTCTGTAAGACCCTGCACTAGCTTCTAGTGAGGGTCAGTTCTGTTCACAAAAGGCTTGCAGTGAGCGGGACTCAGTTCTATGATATAGAAGAATCGTGTGTGTGAGGGTTTCCTTCCTGGCCCCTCTCTTTATTTCTCACTTCCTTGACCTTATAAACTACATCAGGAACATGTGAGCATAAAAGAGATCTGTTTCTGATGAAAGGGAAGATCCAGGAGTCTCCACAGTGCCTCACCTGGAGAAAATGTTTTTGACTGAAATGGTACTGGAGTCTGAGTGCTAGGAAATGTTCACTTTGTAAGCTGAAGAAAAGATACAAGACCTAAGTACATGAATATACCATTAAAAAAAAAAACACTTTCTCACCCCTACTGCTACCTCTCTGGTCTTCCCTTTGCTGTTCTCATTTTTTTGAAAATGCATTTGATTGTGAGTGTAGAAGCAGATCTGGTCACCTTCTACCTGTGTCCCAAGTGAGTTGTGGTATCTTAGTGACTTAGTCTGCATGAGCTCACTCCTTATTCTGAGACATCTTCCTTGGTGGTCCCTGAAACATGATGTACAGTCTCTCACAGTTGAGAGCAGTGCATATCAAAACGCACAGGGCAGTTTGTAGCATCCAGTACGAAGAAGAGTAGAACGTCTTCCATGTCCAGAGAATGTCTTCCATGCTTAAGTGCAGAGCTGTGTGAACACATCTTACATTTGTCCAGGAACAGTCAACAAAGAGCATTCTAAAAGAAAAAGAAAAAAGAAAAAAAAACCTGCACTTCATGGCTGCCCTGTGTCCAGCTTTCTCCTTTTTAGTTCTGTCCTCTGCGATCAGTAGGTAAAGTGTGATGTTGGAAAAGTACTGATAAACTACCTGAAGTCAGTGATAAGAATTCTAGGAAGACAATGGACTTGGAGCCAATGCAGATGACAATAGTAACAGCAGCTAACGATGATCAAATATCATAATATGTGGGCACCGTCCTATGCAAGTCATAGAGAGCTTGCTAGTTTCATTTTCCCCAACTTGGTAGTCAGAAAACTAATTTCTAAAACGGATATGCAAAGTTACTGGAAAAGACAAAGAATAGTCTGTTTTCAGGTCAGGCAGAAACAGCCCATGGTAAGCATTGAAGCTTCCTTTTTTTTTTTTTCTCCTCCATGTCCCACATGGCTCTTCTAAGATCTTTGAAAAAGTGTGTCAGAAATTAGTCAAATGCCCTTACCATGTATTTGTGGTTGGTGTGTTAGTTTTTCCAAAATCAACCTTATCCGGTCACCATAATAAAAAGAGCCTCCATGGGTGCTTACAGAGACTGAACTGACAACCAGGGAGCCTACATGTGACTGACCTAGGCACTCTGCATGTGTGTTACAGTTGTGTAGCTTGGTCCTCTTGTGGGAGCCCTAACAGTAGGGACAGGGGTTATCCCCGACTCTTTTACAGGCTTTTGGAACCCTACTCCTCGTGCTGGGTCGCCCTGCCCAGCCCTCATGTGTGGGGAGATGCTTAGTCTTGCTGCATCTTGGTATGCCAGGTTTTGTTGATGCTCAAGGGAGACCTGCCCTTTCCTGTACCGAGACAGAGGGAGAGTGGGCTGGGGGGTGGGAACAGAGAGAGGCTTGGGGAGAGAATGGGAGGAGAGGAGGCAAACTGTGGCTGGGATGTAAAATAAATAAATAAATAAATTTATTCAAAAATTAAAATAAAAGAGGAGCCTCCTCAAGACCTGACCTGCTGTTTTGCACCCAGTAGGTGCTCAATGAATGTCAGCTGAGTGACTGATGCGGACCCTCTGTGTCAGCCTCATCCTGGGCCAGATGAAAGTGATGATGCTCATCTCCCCACTGGTGACACTTCCCCTGTGTCATCTGATACCTCCTTGTCCTTCAGTAACTTGAAATTGCAACAAGACCCAAGAAACCTGGAATGAAGTACTAGAGCCCAGTCTAGGTCCAATGTGCCAGCCAAAATTGTTTTTAGGCGCAAGGTTTGGTATATCCCAGAAGAGAAATGAAGAAAACACGGAGTGCAATTTTAAAAGGTGGAAGAGGGGTAGAGAAAACAAGGAAGCAGAGAGGGAATGGGTAAGAAGAAGCAGAAACAGCCACGCAAGTCGCTGAACCTGAGAACTTCTTAAAGGTACCGGGCTCCAAGCACAGGGAGTCTGCTCACTGTCTACCAGGTGCAGAAGTTTCATTATGATTTTAACAGTGTGTTTGAGGAAAGTGCTGACACTGATCTATACAATTACTCTCCTCAAACACAGACATTTTGCCTCTGTTTTCACACATGTAAAATGAAACCATCAGACGTACCAATGTTGACATTTTCCCTCATGAAATACCAGATATTTTCTGAAACGGGAGTAATTATGTCCTTCACCACCCTCCACAAAGAAACTCAACCTGTCACAGTGTAATTTCAAAATCATTAAAATTCTTAAGTCAGAGACCAGAGAAACTGGAAGGTGAATGGTTTTCTCATCTGAAACCTAAAGACTAGGTCTTGCTTCTGTTTATAAAGTCAAGCCTGGAATTTTCCAAAAGCACTAATTGAGCACATCACCAGTACCCCAGAAGTGCTCTAAGCACAGGCGATCAATACTTGCCACCTTTCACTCTCAAGGGCAGAGGTGTTGGCTCTGCATTCTCCCCCCTCACCAGGCCAAGAAGTAAGTGCAGCGTTGCCAACGTTCAGAATGAAGATTGGGCTCATTGTATAGGTGATTTATTACATGTTTATAACTGGGCAGAATAGATTTTCTTTTAGTTAGGAGTATTGCTTTCTTTGGCGGCTTCAGAATTTACCTTTTTCCTCTCCATTAAAGCAGTAAAAGTGTTGCCGGGATGAAGAATCATCCCTGGGTCAGAGTCTATTTACAGATATTTGAGGGGGTGGAAAGAGGAGAGACAGGAGAAGCAAATCCGCAAACGGATCTTTGGTTACTCACATACAGCACGTTCAATCTGAATGTTCATGAACTTACGGCTTGCTGATAGCTCTTCCCACGTCACAATTATCAGCTGCTTAGACTATACAGATGCTAGAGACTGGCCTTTTGTGAAGTAGTGAGTGGGAGAAACATAAAGGAGGGAGTGACTGTGGAGGAGAGCAAGAGACACAGGAGACCCCCTCCCAGAAGACTAGCGAGATAGAAGAACACCATTCCACATGTCTTGGAATTCAAGAAGGACTTCTTCAAGTCCGTGATTTAGACTCAAGCACCCCAATACATGTTTGGACTTCACATATCCCCACCAGTCACCTAACGTAGCAGTGTTTCTGGTGATCCATCATACAGAATAGGAGTTCTTCTAGATTAGACACCTTGGTTCACGTGCATCATGTATCACATCTGCCCTGGATGATCTTAGACAGTTTATCCACATTTGCTGTGTCTCCGTGACCTTCTCTATAAATATAGCATAGCAAACAGGGTTGTTAGATCATCAACTGAGCATGAAATCAGGGGAAGAGTTTCCAACAGCACCAGTCAGTCAGTAGGGAGAGCTTTGCTAACATCCATTTCTCTTACTCACACTTCCTGGGGCAATACAGTCACTGAAGTAGGTTGCAAGAAAGTGAGGACCCAAGCTGAGCTACCTTGAAGCACATGCTTCTTTGTAAGGGGACAGAATTGTTCTTCCAACCCAGGCGTGGGACTGCCAAGGGAAGAGAGTGACTAATTACTAACAAAAACTCCTCTCTCTGTGGTGACCATTGAGACTACTTTCACAAATGTGGCAGCGGTGTTGTTAAGATCAGTACTGAGTTGTAGGAAAGCTGAGTCCGTGTTTTACTTTTCTTTTTATTAATTGGCAAACAGTACAGAGAGGACAATGTGACTAGGGCTCCCATTGCCTCTTAAGGGACTTTTGACTTTTAAGAAAATACGATACCATAAATATGAGTCCTGCTTGCCCACACACCATAAGATAGTACCACTGGACATCTGCAAATATGCTCATTGCCTGAAAATGATGGTGGCACTAGAGGTGTGATACTCAGGGCAGAGATTCATTGAACACTTTTTATACTGCCAATATTTAAGGGATTTTCCTGGAATAGCTCATGTATTTTTCATGCCCACTGACAAGGTGTGGAGTCTTTTTATAGCCAATATACAGGTGAGAAAACTGAAATGCTGAGGTTTGTCCACAGTCATATGGCAAGCCTATGCTGATGACTCCAGAATCTTCGCTCCTGACCGCCACATTAAATCTACCTTCAACATTATCTGAAACTAAAGCCAAATGGGTTCGACCACCAACAGGGTGTTTTTAAATGTGTTTATCTTCATCTGGCTTAGGTTGCTTCACACCTTGAATTCAATGTCTTCTTCCAAGAATGAAAAGCTTTCATGTTAGATATCTGCCAAGGTCCCCTTCAGATCAATACTTATGGGATGTATGCATTTGTCCTTTCAGCCATACGTCTAATGAGTCATAATAGCACATTAAGCATCTGTTATAGTCCAGGCACTGTGGTGGTCTTTATGCAAAGAAAGAGAAAAAACACAAAGGAGGGGGGAATAGGGTCTGTTTCCCACCTTATTAGAGCTCAGGGTCTAATAGAGAAGGTGAGGGAAAAGTAAGCACAAAAAAAGGGTAAGGCTTGGGGTCCCTTAGAAGAGAATAGCATGAAGGACTGTGTTAGCCTGGGGATCTACTAAGGATGGCATATTTAAAATAAGGCCTGGAAGATGTGCAGAGTGTGAACGACTTTGGAGCAGTCAGCCCTAAATGGGATGAGTTTATCCCATCCTTCTCAAGGCCCAGGGATCTATGCAGAAGAGGAGACAGAAAGATTGTAAGAGGCAGAGGTGATGGAAGACTCTAAAAACATAAATGGCATCAATAGGATTAATCCACATAGGAACTCAGAGACTGTGACCATTACAGGTTCAAGCCAGCTGAAATCCAGCACTGAGAAGGGGAAGTAGACAAAAGCCCCACCCCTGACCAAAGGCTGTTTGCAATCGACAGCTGATGGGAAAGGGAAAACTGTGTCTCTCCCATGGAGTGAAGCTGGGCATAACAACCACACTCCAGGACAGGGCCTATGCCCAGGAGTATTTGGCCAACCCAAAACAGACTGCAACATATTTTGTATGCTTTATTTTGTTATGTTTTGGAACGTTTTGTCTTTGGGTTTTACTGTTTGTTTATTTTCTTATTTTTGATTTTAAGAACATGGATTTGGGTAGTTAAGGAAAGTAAGGATGATCTTTGAAAGCATTTGGGGGAGAGAGAAGAATATAATCAAAATATATTTTAAAAAATTAGTGTAAATCAGAATATAATGATTTTTTTTAATTAATAAATAAGGCCAGGAGAAAGGCTAGAAGAGGGCAAATTAAATTGTGTTAGAAAACATTCCATGTGAAAGGGAATGGCATGTACAAAGGCCTGAGGTTGGAAAGACTCCGGTGTTTTCCAGAACGTGAGACAAAGCAGTGTAGCTGAGGCACAGTGAGCAGGGTCATTCCAGGGCTGTCACTCCTGGGAGGCCATTCTTCTCTGCCTCCACTGCAGCCGAGAGCCCGAACTTGGCCACTGCTGGCTCTGACATCATCCCCGGCATGGCCGATCATTTTACCCCCACTTATATTCACAAGGTCAGAAGCACCTTGCAAACAACTTACCTCATCAAAGGCGTTTTCGTGTTTTCCTTTCTTAGATATAGATGACAGACAGAATCCCAGCCGCCCCCACCAACCCTCTCCCACTGCCTCTCACTCCATTTGCACGGCCCTGGGCTCCCCTCCGCAGCATTTCACCTGCAGCTCTGTGCCTTCTGCCATTTCCCGGCACCCTCTTCCCCGGCACAACTGCTCTGTGCTCTATTGCTGCAAGTCTCTGCCTTAGTTACAGCGACGGGGATTCGTGGAGCCAGTCACCAATTATTTGCTAGCATGGGGCCTTGTTAAGGAGAGTATCCTCAGTTCGCAGGAGGCTGTGACTCCACTGGGCATCCCAGAGTTACGGGATATTTGCAAGAATCCTCAACCTTTGGCCACGGCAGTCCAGCCTGCAATGAAGTCACAATATATGGGTGGCTACCAACGGCACCTCATAGACACATCAGGAATCTAGGTAGTCTATTGAAAATGGCGAGAATAAGTATTATTTGTGAGTTCTATCTGGTCCCCACGTTGGAATCCTTTAAGGTCTAAAAGTAAACTGTGAAAAACCAGGTATGATAAAGACTCACTACAGGTCTCTACAGCCTGGTTGGGCTCTTTCAATCCTACTACCTGATCCCTTTAGAGATAAAGGCACATTCCAAACATGCTCAGCTATCCTCTGCCTGAGTTCAGCACATCTCCCACTGCTTAATGGAAATTACCAGCCCCTCCCCTTTCTCTAGAGGAAGATCAGATTGTCCTCTTCGGAAACCCCTACACTAGAGAGCAGAGCAGGTTTAAACACTGCTCCCCTCTATAAATCGGGCCATCTCTGTGGGTTCGAACTGAGAGACCCACACAGCGCATGACAAAGCTGTAAGGTCTCACGTTGGTGAATGATGAATGCAACGATGTGCGTTCTCTAAGCTGAAGTCACATCTCGTGTCAGTGGAGCCAAGATCAGCTTGGACATGAATGAGGGAAGAGAAATAACATCCGACCTCCAGCAGGTGCCAGGTACTGGGCCAGGCGTTTTATACATCCAATCCGTGAACTGTCTTCAGAGGGATGCGTTAACTAGAGCCCTGCTATGCAGAGAAGTAAACTGAGGCTCTGAGGAGTGATTTGCGAGGAGTTACATAGTTAGCAAATAGCAGACTTTGGAGCAATGCCCAGGCCTGTCTCACTCCCAGGCCAATGCTTTGCCCATTATCCGAAAATGTCTCGCCTTTGCATGCTTTCTGGACTCCATTTGTTGTGATTTTCAGTGGCTTGGATGGATTGTGCACTTGGAAATCCACCAAAAGCAGATCCTACATCTTTAGCAATCCACATAAATGTGAGCGTGAATTCTAGCCATCTTTTTAACAACAGAGTTCTCCAGCTTGCACAATGGGGCTTTAAGAAAGAAGGGGAAAAAAGTAGAAAGGAAAAGAAAAAGGCAAAAAGGCATCTTCCCTCACAGAGCAGGCCTGTGGGATGAGGATGCCTGTGGGTAGCCACAGCTGTCAGGGGCATTTCTGCTGATTGGGAGAATGATAAGGTGACACAGTCAGTGTATAAAGAATGTCATTCATTTGGTTCATTCAGCAACCAGCGGTAAGTGCCTCATTGGCACCTAGCAAGCATTATGGGGCGGACAAAGGAGCAGAAAGCTTTTCCCTCAGGGAAAACATAAACTGACACACCTCAGTAGAGAGTACCAGGTGACCTTTCATCTCACCTTCTTGACACAATCATTAGCATTTCTTCCTCATTTTCTACCTCTTTGTTGCATATGCTTTTAGACTTACTTCCTTGCCTCCCTGGCAGATTTTGAGTAGAGAAAGCATTGTCCTGGAGACGGCAGAGATGTGTTGGGTCCCATACCAGCTCTGTAATGCTCTAGTCCTTTGGCCCTGAGTCAGTCTCCAGGCCTGCTCACTCTCCATGTGGTCACAGGTAAAAGCAGTGTACGGATCCCTGTCTCAGAGGTTACATGGGGCTAACTGAGATAATAGCCTGTGGAAGTCCCTTGAAAATAGTAAACTCCTAGAGAAAATGTACGGTCACCACCAGTGTTGATGTTTAGCGGAACAGAAAACCCTGCCAACTGACCATTTTGAATTTCTTTGGATCACCTCTGTCTTAGCAGAAAGAAAAATGAAGACAAAGAACAGAGTTCGCCCCCAAAAGGATGGCATTGTAAGTCTACTGTGAATAAAGAGCACAAATTATATTCAGCATGATATAAGTAATGACATATCAATTAACTGTGTCAACAAGGTCTAAAAATATGCAAATTACTGTACTTCAATTAGAAAAATCTACATCCTTGGAGAATATTGTAAATCAGGAAATTTGGGAGACATTAAGAGTAATCAGGGAGGGAAAAGCATGTACTTGTTGCCGCATCCTATTTTTACACATACATAATGAAATAATTACAGCCACACTGTATTTATGCCTCTGCAAAAATATTAAAATCTTAAGATCTTTACAATGGTAAGTTAAATCTGTATTGTGTTTTCAGACAACATTAATTATAAGAAAAAGAAATCTATTATCATTCAATATAAGTAAGTTGAAACCAATTTGGACATGTAAATTAGAAATGTGGTTTTTCTCAGCGCCAGAACATTAAGAAAGAGAGAGCTCGAAGAGACTTCTAGATCAATTACCACTGAGTCTATAAATGCAAAAGCTTAAGCGTATTTAGGTTGTAATGCAAATTTAAGGATGTTTAGCAACTTTTCTCACAAATATCCAACTATCTGGTGTACCCTTTTCTGGTTTTCTCTTTTTAAAATGCAGGAATTCATCTGATTGAGATGTATTTGTCCTTACTGAGCTGGTCCCTAGACTTAAATCTTGAGTAGATAACTGGAGGTGAGGCTGGAACAAAGAGGATGGAACAGGGTCTCTGTGACTTGGAGGCTCACTGCAGTAACACCAAGTGGGCCCTCACTTTGAAATTCAATTTGCATTCACTATACAGACTTCAGAAGGGTACAGGAAGAGACTTTGAACAGCAGCACCTCACCTCTTTCCCCAGCCTTCTAGAAGTGCCTCCTGGCAGGGAATACCCCACTCTGAGACCCCAAAAGGACTGATCTGTTTTACTTCCATTAATTGGAAGCTGTGTGAGGCTTCATCAAGACCTGAAATCCTAACTCTAGAAAGATATTTTCCTGACAAGTTTCCACTTCCAGGCAGGTTTCCACGCAGAAAACATCGTTCATAGATCATTGCTGAATCATGGGGTATATGTGTCTGTCTGCCTGCCTGCTTGCCTGCCTGCCTGTCTGTCTGTTTTTCTCTACACGTGTGTGTGTCTGTGTGTGCATAGGCACATGCATGGTGCATGTGGGGGTCAGAGGTCATTCCTCAGGTGCCACCTACCTTTTAATGAGGCAGGGTTAGCCTGAAACTTGTCCTCAAAAAATCTACCTTCTCAATCTTCCTTGCACTAAGATTACAAGTGCATGCTATGTTGCCTGGCTTTTGTTTGTTTACAAATGGATTCTGGGGTTGAACTCAGGTGCACACATTTATGAGGCAACTGCTTCCCTCCTTTACCACTGAGCTATCTCCAGCCCTCAATCCCACAATGGCCAAATGACTCCTGCCAATTCCCTGTGTAGCCCACACATGCTGATTGCTTGCTCCTCAGTCTCTTCATCAGAAATCTCTGCTGGGGCAGGTGCTATGACTTGTCTTTGTGCTCAAGGCTCCCGTGCAATGCTTCCTACAGAGCACAGATGAAATCAACACTACACCAATAACCAAAGGGAGAGGGACCACAATAGACTGGGTAGATAGGCAACTTATTACCAGGAAAAAAAGTATTTTCCCAAAACAGTCAGCACTGATTCAACCCATGTTTGGTGAAACTTGTTAAATATTCAGAGTAAGAGAAGGTAAAACGGTCCCTGTACTCCTGTCCTATGGTATTCCCCTCCGGTCCCCACAGTCCCCTCCAATTCCTACCAGTAGCCACTGTCCTTGTGTTTTCTCTGCCTACTCTCACTCCTGCCTGCTGTTCCAGAAAACATCTGATAGAGCTGTTTACAATAAATGTCAATTCAGAAGCTCTATCCTTGAACACAGAATGCCAAAAATGGTATGCCAGAAGAGCCAAGGTCTGAGATGGGAATCTCAAATATCAGTAGTCCAAGACATAATTTAAGGAGTAACGCACATTTCTATCATCTCTAAACACGCGCACGGAATCCACTCTTTATTCCTCTTCAAATGTTGGTTTAGATAGATGTAGATATTCCTTAAAATAAGACTACATGTCAAATGCTGTTAGCATGACTGTATCATGTATCATGAGCCTGGAACAAGACAGGAATTGCCATCTCTGCTGAGAATAAATACATATTCAGCCTTTCAAACAAGTACTAGACAGCCAATATCTTTTCCAGCATATTCTATTCTCTCTTTCTCTGTATCTGTCTCTTTCTCTCTCTGTATCTCTCTGTCTCTGTCATTTCTCTCTCTCTCTCTATATATATATATATATATGTATGTATATGTACATGTATATATACATACATATGTATATATGGAGAGCCTGCCACGTGACTGGAATGTAACTATCACATTCTAAATAATTGTGAGTATGGGCTTCTAGACCTGAGCTACACAGACCTGGGTTCAAAACCTAGCTATAGTAACTGAGTACTCTTGGACAACTTATTTAAATTCCTTAAAGCTTAGTCCCCTTATCTTTTCAGTAAAACTGAAAAGATCACAATTTTACCCACAGGGCTCTAGTGAAGATTAAGTGATATCATTCTAATGGAAGGATTAGTACGGCTGGAAGCAAAAGTAACTTTCAGATGGTTGGAATTTCGAAGCACCTCCATACTACCAATTATGTCTTTCCAAAGTGCTCACTGAAAAGCTGAGACTGGGGGTGGGTGGCACTTAGCAAGCCCGTGCTCATCTCGGTGTTTTGTAATCATCACGGCTACCCCTTGGGTCCACAGTCTCCAAGTCACTCCCCGGCCTAACTTCTGTAAGAACTTAGGATGGTAAACACTTGGGCCAGTTTTGCTTCGTCAAGTGACTTTTCAGAAGAACAAGAGCACTGACCAGCAAGAATTAAAATAGGATTATTGACATCATATTTCTATATATTAAATGCTTAATCCGTCTTTCAGCTCACTTTCTTTATGTTCTTGTTCTCTTCGTTTTCATGTCTCTTTATTCACATTTTTAGGTTTTACATACACTATTATTCATAGTAAAGGCACCAGGCTCACAGGTAGCTAAAGATTCCTGAAGACGGATTATGCTAACAGGACGTGTCTGTGCTAGAAATAACCAAACTGTCCCAGAAAGTTCAGAGAAAGGGGACAAGGGAAACTATTCCAGCCAACTCTTTCGAAGTTAACAGGCCAAGAGGGAAGAAACCCCCACAAATACATCCGCCTTCTCCCAGTGTGCCATGGGATGGTCTCTGCTCATCTTGTCTACTGTCTAATCTTGAGCACTCAAGGGCACAGAGAACATTCACTAGTGAAGAAGGCCTCTAACCAACTCATTAGGTTTGAGGGATGTCACCTCCACCTACCTTGTCATACTCGGGTGAGGATACGTTCTACAATTCACAGTTATTAGTCTGTATAATAAAAGTAAAAGAGAAGAAAGGGGGAAGAGCATCTACTCCAGAAGAGAAAACAGAAAGTGAAAGCGTGAGAAAGACACACACTAGCTACCCCCAGCCCACCTTTTACTATAGGGCTGCTGCTGTCTCCCGAGCCTCGCAATTATTTGGCTATTACTTATCTTTAAACATCAGCTAAAGAGATCTAGCATTTTGGAAAGGTAATTATACCGTAATGCAGATGGCAGTAATAACAATTACCCAAGATAAGCCCTTGCAATGATCTTTACAGAGAAAAGCAAAGCAGAGAAAACTAGTCCTGTCTCATGAAGGACCTCCAGTGGAGAAGGCTGCAATGTGGGCTGTCCTGGAAAGGGACAGGCAGATGCCAACTCTGTCACCCTTATAGGCAAAGCTATACGGCGGTTAAACATTTCTAGAGTTCAAAAAGTTCCTTAATGTTGGAGACCCTTCTTTACAATTTTTAATCTAAGGTGACCCCTAACCTACCTCAGGTGGGGGGGGGGCGGTTCCTTTCCTTGTGCAAGCCAATTTCAGCATCTCTTCACATGTCTGAAACTGCCTGCCATGCGCATTTTAGTGGGGAAGGATTTATCCTACAACGTGATCGTTGTTGAAACAGGGGGATCTAATTGCTTAGAAATCATTAATTGCTATAAATAGATGACTTCTGGGAGTCAATGAACTATACGCAGCGGAGACAGTGTGTTTGAATGTCACGCTTGTGCACTGGATATTTTTATGACTTGTCAGTGGTTCCGTAAAGAACTCACACAGGGAAAGGTGCCTAGTCAACCTGGACTGATGGAAATTGCCAGTTAGGAATAGATTGCTCTTGTTTTAAACCTTGATCGCACTTCTAACAAATCAGGATGTGCATTTACGCTGTATTACAAAGGAAAGTTAGCATCCGCCATTTAAGAAGGGCGGGAGGAAGAAAAGAGAAAAAAGGACTGAAGAGGCTCTATCTGATCTTTGCAATTTTCCAGGGCATAAAATAACAACCTGTCATCTACCTTTTGCAGGTCATTTTTATCACGTTGAGGGCCAAAATGAAATTTGACCTCCATTTTCCATCTACAGCGGTGATGATAAATTCAATGTGTGCTGAGCAAATGAACAGGAGACCCACAGAAAGCCAGATTAGTGCGGGATTATTCATTCCTGACTTGCCACAAAGAGAAAAGGCATTTCTTGCCTTTGAACTATTATCATTTTCCTTCCTCTGAGCCCCTCTGTAGCACCCAGACCTTGAAGGCCCGGCCTGAGTAATTCCACACGGACCTTCTGCATCCCCATATGATTAGGCTCCTCTGCTCCTAAGACTTAAAGACTTGTCATATTCCTTAATCTGATCAAAATACTTGTTTTCCAACCAGGAAGTCAATAAGCACCTCTTTATAAATGCCCCCTGCTCCCACTCGCAGCAATAAAGGAGGATGGTACCACCTTGCAAAAGAGAAAGTGCCACAGAGCCCAGCCTGTGTGGCCACAGGGAATAAATAGAAAAGCAATCAAGCTGGCTATTAGCCATTTCTCACATGAAAACTTGAGGAGGTGGCTAACCCCGCCCCCCCCCACACACAGCTGTGGGGTTCACTTCTGATGGAAGCTCACATTGACCCCAAGTCTCCCCGCTAGAGCACATTGCCAAGTAGTCCACACTAACTCCAAAACCCATCCATCCCAAGGTAAGAAACACTAGCCAGAGCTCCGGCACCTCAGATACTATTTCCAAAAGTCACAGCATTTTTCCGATTCCAACCGGCCTGGAATTCCGGTTGTCCATGCTGCCTTCTTACCTCTCCCTCTCCTGCACGCTTACAAAAGCAGCTCCTATAAGCAGCTGACCTCAAAGTTGTCCAAGTGTGGAATCCAACCAGTTCTGACCAAGAAAGTTGCTTGTGTGATGCAATGCCGTCTCACAAAACACGGCGGCCTTTCAGATCTGCATGACTTGGGAGGCTCTAAATCACCCAATTATTTGGGCATGTCCATTTCTAACAGAAGTGCAGGAGCGTGCAGTTGCTCATTTCAAACCTCGGGTGCACCCTGCCTCTCTGTTCTTCAGATCTGTTCTAGCCCTTCATTAGGAATGAACTAACTGCACACACTATTTTGGCCTTACAGGGTCCACTCCAGCTCTCTGCCTTGGTCTCAGTTGCTTCTCCCCTTGACCCCCAGTTGCTTATTTATTTAATATTTTATTTTTTATTTTATTTTATGCGCATTGGTGGTTTTTGCCATGGGTGTTGTGTCCCCAGAAGTGGAGTTACAGATGGTTGTGAGTTGCCATGTGACTGCCGGGAATGGTCCTCATGAAAAATGGTCAGTGCTCTTAACCTCTGAGCCATCTCTCCTCTCCCCGCTCCCCAAGTTGTTTCTTTTAACTGTGACTCAAACATACTCCTTTTTCAGGATCAGAGCTGGGGTTAGACTTCTCTTTTCCTTCATTCTGAGACACCTTTCTCCCATGTGCTCACGAGCTCACCCTCTTTCTATTCCTGTCCTCCATTGGCCAAGCCCTTCCCTAGCGATCACTTCAAGGACTCTCAGCCCCTTCAGCATTTTCCATTGGGGTTCTTCCAGATGAAGGTGGAAAGTTGGGAGCAGAATGGCTGCTGTTAGCTGGTTTGTGAGAACTAGGAGGAGAATGGAGAAGTTAAAAATGGGAGGAGAGAGATCCAGCACAGGGAAGAATGCTGAGCTTGTGATCACCAAGGACAACCAGAACTTGATGAACTATGCGAAGTATCTTAGTCACTGTTCTATTACTGTGAAGAGACACCATGACTATGGCAACTCCTATACAAGAAAGCATTTAATTGGGGCTGGTTTACAGTTTCAGAGGTTTAGTCCATTATCATCATAGTGGGGAGCATGGCACATGCAAGCTGATATGGTGCTGGAGAAGTAGCTGAGAGCTTTACATCCTGATCCACAAGCAGAGAAAGAGAGACAGACAGACAGACACACAGAGAGAAAGATTGGGCCTGACATGGGCTTTCTGTTTGTTTGCTTTTTCAAGACAGGTTTCTCTGCTTTCTCCACCAAAGTGCTGGGATTAAAGGTGTGGACCACTACCACCTGGCTCTGACATGGGCCTTTGGAACCTCAAAGCCCATATCTAGTGGCACACTTCTTCCAACAAGGCCACACCTCTTAATCCTTCTAATCTTTTCAAACAGTTTCACTCCCTGATGACTAAGAATTCAAATGTACAAGCCTATGGGGCTCATTCTTATTCAAACCACCAAAGGAATGGTCAGAATGCTGACTATAGCAGACCCTTAGCTTCCAGGATGCACAGGCGCCTCTGATTTGGAGAAGACTGTGAGGCAGGAAATGTTGCAGAGGTAGTTGAAGTCAGAAGTGTAGAACTGGTGATATGAGACACCACTCACTCCCAGGTCCCTCCCTAACATTTGACTTCTTCTCCTGCCCCTTTATCCCTTGACACATTGATTTGCTGCTCTGTGTGTCTGAGCTGTTAATCACCTTTCTTAACCCTGTCCTGGTTAAGTGTCTGTGACTGGGATAAACATCATGACCAAAAGCAAACTTGGGAGGAAAGGTTTTATTTCAGTTTACAATTTATAGTCCACCACTGAAGGAAATCAGGAACTCGGGCCAACACCTGGAGGCAGGAACTGAAGCAGAACTGAAGGGATGCTACTTACTGGCTTGCTCCCATGGCTTGCCCAGCTTGCTTTCTTATACAGCCCAGGCCTGCCTGTCCAGGTATGGTACTTCCCTAGTGGGCAAGGCTCAGCCCTCCTACATCAATTCACATTCTTAAAAATGTCTTACATACATGTCCATAGGCGGACTGAGGGAAAGCAATTCCTCGGGTCCTTCTTCTCAGACACATCAAATTGACAACTGAAGCTAACTATAATACATCCCAATAAAGACATACATGCAAGGCCAATGAGAATATAAACTTTGGCCCCTTTGAGATATCCCCAACACTTCAAAAAGTGCTTAGCAGATTACATTGGATTAACACACTCATGCATTTATATAACAACCATTTTCTCAGATATGGGAAGGAAGTAAAGGTGGTGTATATTAATCCTGCCTGAGAATTTTACAATCCAGTGATGGCAACAGTCAGAGAAAGGAATAGCACAACATGGTAAATGCAATAAACGAGGCTGGTGCAGGGAACGACACGAACAACAGGAGTTCCGAGGAGACCTGGGGGTGTCTGAGAAAGTGACTTGGGGGTCATTTTCAATGGGACCTGAAAGATGAGAAGTTCACCATTCATTGACAAGAAGGGCACTCCTGGAAAAGAGGATGGACTTGGCAGTGCTAAGCGGCCATGTTATGTCACACAAATCTGGAGCATAAAGTATGATGGTGGGAACTGAACTTCGTAACACAGCCAGGGCCAACCAGAAATAAAGTCCTACTCAAAAAGCCAGAAGAGAGAGTCCAATGACATCAAGTGTGGACCAGAATATGCAGAAGCAGGAACCTTCCCATACTGTAGATGGGAATGTCAATTATAACAACTTTGGGGAGGATAGTTTGCCAATATTTAGTACCATTGAGAATGTAATTCCACAACAGTTGAGACATTTCACTTCCATGTACCTGCCTAAAGGATCTGTTCTAGTATGTAGGAGACCACTATGAGGGGAATATTAATATCAGTTAGCTAGTGTGAAGAACTAGGTGGGAGACACAGGTATCCGTGAGTCAGGAAATAGGTATATACCAATAATCAGTAAATAAATCAAGGAATAATAATGAGCAGCTAAAATGAAGGCATTAAGTTATCTACATTGTCAACACGAGGAAACAGTTGTAATACTGACAGAAGAAGGCAAGATGTCCAAGAGGGCTCTACAACCAGGTACCACCATGTGAGTTTTAATACTTCTAAGACTCCAGGCACCATAAGGGGTAATACAAAATCATGTATAGCTTCCTATAGGACAGTGGCCACCTCAGAAAGGTGAGTGGAGGTAACGGATCAGGAAGAGAGCTAACAGCACTTTCACATAACTGAAATGTTTCATTTCTTAAGAAAGCCAGATTTGACACAATCATGACAAACTTAGCATCTGTTAATTATGGATATTAACCACACAGGCACTTCTTGGGCGTTTGTATTCATTGTAACATTTTCTGTGTCTTTCTTACTGTTTAGAAATACTGCATGTTTTTGAAATAAAAAAAAAAAATGGCCCAAGGAATTTTTCTGGAGAGACAGACATATTTTAAAGAGTTGTTTTTTTTTTTTAGTTCGTGACCTCATTTATACTGAACTGACAACTCCATCCATTCATTCAGCCATATGTGCAGCCAACAGGTACTTACTAAGCTTTCAGTATGTAAAAAGGTACCATTCTACACAACTGTAAGAGAAACCTAGAGACTGAAAGCCCAACCTCAATGAGTTCATAATCTGTCAAGAAAGAAAGAGCACATACAGCCAAACAGCTCTTGAATAGTTAAGTTTGTAGACATTATATGCCATCAAAGTACATCACCATAAAGCACATTGTTCTTTCTGAGTGTGTGACTAGCATTAGTGTAAAATAAAACTGAAGTCATCAATACCATGCCAGCTCTTTCATCTCTCAGCCGTTGTCAAGATCTAAGAAAGCTGGGCTGTAGATGTGGCTCGATGATTAAGACTACTTCTTCTTGCAGAAGACCCAGATTTGGCTCCCAGCACCCACATGGTGGCTTACAACAATCTGTAACTCCAGTTCCACAGAGATCCAGCTCCTGCTTTTGACCTCTGAGGGCACATAGGCACAAACATATATGCAGGCAAAACACTTACGTACATAAAAGTAAGTTTAAAAAAAATGAAATTAAAACATTTTTTAAAGATCTAAGGAAGTCACTATAGAAAAGCACAGTGAACTTCCCTGAGGCCACAGAGCCAGAAGGTACACTGCCAACTCTCACCCCATTAACACAAACACTGTGGATAAGAGGAGGAAATGAAGACAAATGGTGGGTCCCTCGTGTGGGTGTTCACCACCAGCACAGTCAGCCATTTTAAAGCCATATTGATTATTGCAACTACTCCTCAGGCCAGGCCTCAGGAAAACCAACACCACCCGGTTCTTCACCCTTTCCTTCAATGTGCAGGGTGGTGGTGAAGCAAGAGGACAGTCCCTGTGTCCCTCAGCTCTGCCACTTCTCTCTTCCAATTTCAGAGAAGCCGCCACTTACATTCGTATCTGTTCTTGAGATGTCGTAAGCAATATGAATACATTATCCTTATGAAACAGAAGAAAAACAAATGCGTAAGAATAAAGATGATGAAATTCTCCTTTCCATACATGTGCCCACATTCACAAACATAGCTAAGCACTTTTAATATGAATGGCTCCTCACGAAAAGCCCGATTCTTTTTTCCCCCCACTTAGCAGTCTTGGCCATCTTTCCACGTCATTACCTATGGTTCTATTTGCAGCATTCATCTTAACAGGTGCAGAATATCCCACAGTTTAGTTAGATCATCATTTTTAAGTACTCCCATTCTGGTGGACATCAAGAGTGTTTCTAGTTTCAGCGCAATTTTAAGTAATGTGGCAAATTCATTTCCACACGAAGCTCAATTCTACACAGCTGGGCACTATTTTCTAGCTGCAGCATATGTCTGTGCCTTGGTCCCAGTATGATTCAAAAATCGCTTAGGAAGGAGTGACTATGTCATATTTTTTATTGTGGTGCCATTGAAATTAACTCAGAGCCCGACTACAGACAGGACTAATACGCACATGAATTGGGTGAGACTGTGACCTTGGTAGTCCCATTATCTCTAGTCCTCTGGTGGGTGGAGGTAAAAGCTGACAAGTGGCCCCTTCTATGCGGTAAGCACATTAATAAGTATTGGATTATCCTAGCAACATGGACAAATGTAAGCATTATGCCAAAAATCTGGGAAACTATCCATAGGAAACAAACCTCCCCTTTTCTGCCCTCTGGGAACAGAGAAGACACTTACCTTAGGGCAAAGAATCAACCCATTCATCATCTGCAAGGCCCTTCCCAAGGAAGACACCTGCCAGGCTTCTCTTGCTACTGTCTCTCTCGAGTGGATCCAAGTAAGGTTATTACCTGGTGGTATGAACTCTCCTTATCTGCCTGGCCTGTTTCAGAAAAGAGCCATTGACAGCCAGGATTCAATCTCTCTTCTAAAGCCCTTTCCCAGATAAACAAGCTTTAAAGAGTCCACAGTGCACACGACCTTTGAAGAGAAAAAGTCAGCAAAGAAGGGATGAAGGCACTGTCTGCCCGCTTGCCAGGATGGAGTCCCCCCCCCCCCAAAAAAAGGCTCATGGCCTCAGAAGGGGCATATAGGAAAAAGTAGAGAAGCAGTTCTGAGCAATGAACTGTTACCATGGACTACACCTATGGGTGCTTTGAAGTCTTCATTTGAAAGTATATGGTTCTCTATCACTATGAAATTAAGTTGCTAGAATAGAGCATAATGCCCAGGAGTCAATGCTGTAGGGATTTGCTTCAGACAGATATGGAGCTGAAGCCATCCCTAACTCAGCTCCCAGGGAGCCCCTGCTTAAAATCTAGATAAAAGTCACAATGGAAAAATATAATTTTAAAGGACAACTTGAGTATCTCTCAGGAAACTTGCACAGTCAGTCAACTGATCAACAAACATTTAACAAGGCCCTACCATGAACGCAGCATGATGTTAATAAAACTCATGCTGGGTCAGCAAAGAGTACAAGGTCTTACCAGGAGCCAAAGGGGATGACAGTAGCTTGGAGGGCTGCTGGAAGCTGACAATAAGGCATTGTCATCAGGGCCATTAGTGGAAGGCACTCAAGCTCTCTGGACTATAAGTTCTCTGAAGACAAGCTCTGTCCGGTTTGTTAGCACAGCCTGGGAATGGCAACTGTGTTATAAAGATTTGTTGGGTAGATCAGACGATCAATAAAAGAATGAGAAGGGGTGGAAGGAATTTCCACAGAATAATTTTCTAGGAAATTCTTCCTGCCTGTATCCATCAGCAAGTGGACATCCTAGAAGATGGTATCCAAGCTGTGCCGTGATATGAGTACCATATGCAGGGCTTGTCCTTCACAGTGCTGAAGTATTTTCTTCACAGGTTTTCTCATTGGGCTCATTTACTTGGCTCTACACATAAAGACACCAGGCAAATACCTACATAGAAGCCCCATAAAATCCAGGCTAGAGGTTAGCCACAAGAGAACTGCCAATCCCAGAAATCATGTTTTCCTTGTGTTGTTTGCTAAGTCTCACATCTGTGCATCTGGTCTTTCCAGTCATATTATGGGCATCAGCCAGCCCATGGTGAGTCACCTTCCTCCTCTTCATAGTAACTTAGAACATGGAACATGGCAAGAGTTCAATAGGTACAGTTGAAAAAAAAATGAAAAGTTCCTCTGAGAGCAGCCAAGCAGTATCTGTCACCGATGGGAGGAAGAATCTCAACAAGAACAAAAATTTAGAAAAATCTCTGACCAAAAACATACAGCTCCTATCCAGAGGAGACACTTTGAGAACATAAGTCCACATAGAACACGCATATACATACCAGATAATAGCTCTCTCATGACAAGTAGGGTATAAGATTGAGCGCAGGGGGTGACCAGAGCAAGTGCTGAATGCTGAAGAGGTCTACATAGCCCCCATGCTCTGCTGCTGTCCTCCAAAACAGAAGAAAAGAGCTCCAATCCTTCACAATGCAGCAATGTGTGGTACAATTTTCATTCTGAACATAGCACTCATGTGCAAGCAGGCGCGCACACACACACACACACACACACACACACATACACACAAGCATTAGAATAGGGTATTTGGGATCCATTCTGCTGCATTGGTAAGTTCATGTCTATGGTCAACACACCATGATTTTCTGTTCAGCACAATCTATATTCAGTCTGAAAAAGGTATAACTAAGCATAACAAATGCATGACAGCTGAATGTTAGAAGTGTGGAAGGAAACAAACCTTGAATGATTCAAACTCAGCACTGAAAAGTAAGATAAAAATCTCACTTGGATTTTTGTTGGCTGAGGACAATTCCATATCTATTCTTGAATCAAGGGCAATAGTACTTGCCTGCCAGGGCTCATGAGCTGCTAGTGATGTGTATTGAGCCACCTGGGTGTTTTCTTTGTAAGACTAGCCTTGCTTAGGGTGTGGAAATTTTAATTAAAAAAAATCAAATATAGCATATTGGGGAGATAGCAGAGGTTCAGTCCCCAGAACTCATGTGAATAAACCTATGCTTAAAGGCAACTATGTGTAATCCTTACACTACAGGGAGACAAGAGAATCCCTGGAGTTCACTGGCTAGCCAGCATCATCAATTCCAGACCACTGAGAGAGTCTGTCTCAAGTAAAAGGTGCCCTCCACCTGCATGAGCACTCACGGGCACACACATACAAACACACACAAATGCAAACAAGAACATGGCCAAAGAGCCCAGGCCCATTTTGCTAAGATGGATTAAGACCACAAGGCAATTGATGGCTGCTAACAGTAAGAGAGTCCCTCTCCTTTGGGAATATGTCTAGTTACTTGTGACCCAAACGGAAAGCTACATACCTATGTGCATATAGGCATCACTAACTGAAACCAGGAGGATATTAATACTAAAAAAATTAAAAAATGATATGAAGCTGTGAAAGATATAGGGTGAGAACTCTGGGGGAAGCTGCAGATAGAAAGTGATAGATGGATATGATCTATATATATATATATATATATATATATATATATATATATATATATATAATAAATGTATAGAACTTTCAAAGAGTAAAAAACACTACTTAAACAAAGGCACAAGAATCAGAAAAAGGACCTAAGCCAGAGAACAGTGACTTTCATAAGAAATCTGCAATTTTATCTAACAAACGTGACAGAAACCACCTCAGTGTCTAACAACAAAGGAAGAAGCGGACCAGTGCGGTTTACTCGTTGATATGGAGATTGAATTCTGCAAGTTTGCAATAACATAGACCCACAACTATGAGACTCATGAAAGAAACATCACACAAACATGCAGGCACACAAATAATTGGGTATCTCACTCCTCATCAAGGAAGCTGCTCTTTGCAATAGACGGAGATCATTACAGAAAACGACAATTGATCAAAATGAAGAGAACAATTGATTGTGACATGTCCAGCCCCAGTTGATACACCTACAACACAACTCTTGCACCCTGAGGCTTCAGGAACATCAGAAAAGTGGGTCAAAAGAACTGTAAAAGCCAGAGGACACCCAGAAAATCTGATGCAAGATTCTGTCTTCTGGAAATGACAGGAAAACTTCACCTCAACAATATGGCTGCCTAAACAAGGACACCACCAATAGACATGAGGGGGAACTCTCATGAGACCCACCCCTAGTCAAAGAACTACAATCAGGGATGCTGAGAGCAGGAGAAATAGTCTTCCCCAGGGATAAGCCCTTTAATTCGCTATCCAATGCCTGAAGTCGTATACATACAACACTAGATGGACTTAGCAGGTTGTATGTATACATTTATGCGCCTATATATTTACGTGATCATAACAATTGAAGAAAATGAGGCCATGAACTTGAGAAGGAGCAGTGAGGGAAACAGCATGGAAGGGGTTAGAAGGAGGAAAGGGAAAGGGGAGAACAAATGTGATTATATTTTCATTTTACATTTTTTAAAATTTTATGTGCATTAGTGTTTGGCCATGGGTTTGGGGCTCCCTGGAACTGGAGTTACAGACAGTTGTGAGCTGCCATGTGGGTGCTGGGAATTGGACCGGGGTCCTCTGGAAGAGCAGTCAGTGCTCGTAACAGCTGAGCCATTTTTCCAGCTCCATATTTTAATTTTAAAAATAAATAAAACATTATAAACCAGTAGGAAGTGTGTGTGTGTGTGTGTGTGTGTGTGTGTGTGTGTGTGTTAGTATCACAGTTCCTTTCTTGAAATCCATGTTTAGGAATAAAGACTAAGTCCATTTAAGAACATATTAAAAATGTTAACAGTGGCGACAAATGGACAGTAGAATTCTCTATTGTTTTATTAATTTTCTTTTTGTGCCTTGCAGTTTTCTAATTTTTTTCATCTATTGTTATAATGGCGGAAATTGAAAGCCTTAATGCCGCTGTCCTTTACTTCCTCTGAGGCACAGCATCCTTCCTAAGACAGTGTTAAAATAATCAGATGTAGCCCATCATGGTGGCACACTCCTTTAATACCAATCGTCAGGAGGCAGAGGCAGATGCATCTCTGAGTTTGAGGCCAGCCTTGTCTATAGAGTGAGTTCCAGGACAGCTAGGGCTACACAGAGAAACCCTGTCTTGAAAAACTTTAAAATACATTTTTTAAAAAAAAGAGAAAAAAAGAAAAGAAAAATCAGATATGTTTTTCTTTCATTTCAAAGTAATATTTTGATGCAGCTAGACAATTACATGTAATTTAACATAAAACAGTCTTTGAGTGACCCCAGATAACACAAGAATTCCAGCCACCTACTCTGTTAGTATCTAAAGAAAGGTTCCTCAGGGAAGTTGAGAGAGGATATAGTTTTTTGAATGCAGGTTTTTTTCAACAAAAGGACACTTCCCGTTGCACAGCTCACTAAGTTAACTGGCAAAACACACATGCATGCTTCTACCCAAACTCTCCTCCACACTCCCGTCCCCCATCCCCAAACACCACTAATTCTACTTTCATAAAACATACTCTGAAAATTACAGGTTTGAGACGCTGAACATTTGAAGACTCTACAACATTAATGAGTCAGAAAACAGTGGAAATTTTCCCCCCTTTTTTTTTTAACGGAAAGATAAAAATCATCAGCAGTCATTAGTGAAAAAGAATCTCACTCGTTTTAAACGAGACTGAAATTAGAATGGATGCAGCTTCCCTGTTTGTTTGAGTGATGACACAGGGAGGCATTAGTTCCAATCAGCTCGCGCTGCTGCAATCAATTCTTCCCTGAATTTATCAAGCATTGTTATGTTGGACTTGGAGATGAATTTTTATGTATTCCTAGTATTAAAAAATATTCTTCAACGTAATTTTTTTTATTTCTACAAAGCCACAAAAGAGTTCTATTTTTTTTTCCCTAAAACTAGCCAGGCTGAAGGGAGGGGGAGAATAAATCAGCAACCTGAAACTAGATAAGTAAAGTTGCATTAGGATGCGGAGCTCAGGGGGAAAAAAAAACAGGACTAGAAAGGTTACATGAAAACCAAGGGGACAATTAGACAGTACTGAAAATTTCACTTCCATATGATCATTGGTGGGACAAGATGATGAAGAACCCCTTCATTTTGAACCTCACACCATGAAATAGAGATGTTTGAGCTGCCCCTCCTCCATGCCTCCATGGAAGAGATGAATACACTCACTCATGTTTGCTACATGGAGTGACGTGGCCAGAGGACTTCTGTAGGAAGTACCTGATCAGGGCCATTATGTGCTACATTAAACGTAAACTAGGAGATAATGATCATGTTGGGTTTTGTAATGGCTTACAAGAAACAACCCACATGCACATAGAGTCAACATCAATTACTGACCACCTATGCATTAGCTTTCTGTCACAGGAGAAAATATTAGAAACAATTAGCTTGTAAACTGGAAAGATTTATTTAGGCTTACACTTCTGGAGGTTAGGAGTAATCCAAGATTAGGTGGCCCATTGCTCTGGGCCTCAGGTGAAGTGAGATGTCATGGTGGGCCATGAGGTTGGTTCAGCAAATAACTGTTATCAAGAGCCAAGAAATAGGAGAAAGGAGAGAATACTGAGAGTCTACTGCATAGGCTGGCACACCTCCAGCGACCTCCTTCAACACCCCACCCCCATAGTTTCTACTAGTTCTTAATAGATCTATTCAGGAATGAAGCCTCTGGCACATAGACCTTTTGGGGACATTCAGTAGTCTATTAAAAGTCACAGTGACCTAGAGAATGGAGACACAGTGACAAATAAGACAGGTCTGATGCCCATTTTCTGGAATTTGAAATCATCCCACCAAGCTCCAAAACATATATTTACATTACATATTGCATTAATATGTATAATTCATGAGTCCTTACTGTGAGCCAGGAAAAGGTTCTATTATATGTCATCATCATCATCATCATTACAATCAAAATAACAGCTCATCTTGTTTGATAAGAAATAGGAGCAGCCGTGTAACAAGTATCACAACCCCAGGACATAAGCATATCATTCCTCATATGTCTTACATCCACTTTTCAGGTGAGGGAAGAGTGCTTCGCAGGGTCAAGGGAATTGTATGAGGTCACAGATAATAATGAGAAAATTCAGACTTGAGCACATGTCCGCCGGAATCTGGACCCCAAGCTGCTAACCACCATGCCTAGACTCTCTGACACTGGTCCCCTACAATGGTCAGCTATACTGGAACTTTTCCAAGTCCATCATCAGTGAGGCACAAGGAGCTAAAATTAGACACGATACTCATGGGTCAGGAGGCGTCCAAAGGCTGATATCATCCCTGAACAGCTGGCCCTCCCTTCTGGCTGGCCAACCAGAAGAGCTGACGAATATAGGTTGGACTCAAGCCCAAGAGTCCTCTGGATGCATCTAAAATGGGCCAGATAAAATGCCTCCAGACATAGGCTGCTGCGTGCCATCTTCTAGGGCATAAGCAAGGAGGAGAAGATCCCTAGTGTTGTCTTCAGGCAGTGTTTTCCAGCTGGGACAATTTTTTCTCCCTGACCCTCTTCAGGGGACATTGAACAATATCAGAAAATCCATTTAGCTCCCAAACTGGATAAAAGGACGCTACTGGCATCTAATAGATAGAGAGAGACCAGAGATACCACTCCATATCCCACAGTAAGCAGCAAAGAATGACCTGTCCAAAATGCCAATAATACCACTGCTGAGAGAGGCTACCCTGATACACGTCTCCTTTCTGGTGGATTTTTCAAACAGACTGGATTTTATGGCTGAGTTGTATGCCCTGACTTGTTAATGTATTCAGACTTACTCTTGTTACTATTGGGACCAAACACCTGGCAAGAAATAATTGAAGGAAAGAAGGATTTACTTGAGCTTATGGTATGAGGGTACAATCCATTGTGGCTGGGAAGGCTGAAGCAGTAGCTCATGACTGTGGCTGCAAGAAGGCTGCTTGCTGACATATTGGTGGGCCAGGAACCAGAAGAGGCCATGCTAGTCATCAAAAGTTTTTTGCTACTTTTCCTCTTTTTGTTCCATTCAATGTCCTAGCCCACAGGATGGGGCTGTGTACACTCAGGTTAGGTCATTGTCCCTCGGTGAATCCTCTCTAGAGAAGCACTCACAGATACACAGACACAGCCCAAGCTGTGCTTCACTGATGCCTTAGACATTCCTTACTGTAATCAATGACTGTGAAGACAAATAGCCAAACTGAGAAAGCCGCCTAGTCCACATTGTAGGCTTCGATGTGGGGTGCAGAATGAAAACAGGGTTCCTTGTGAGTACCTTTCTGGATCTTTACATTTTTAGTTCTTGTGTTTTATAGTGCTTATCAGGCAGCATCTGCACCACAATACGTGCCTTAGCTTATTCATAAACAAGTATCCATTTGTTAGAGGTGCTTGCTCAGAAAATTTACAGATAGCACCATGTAGTGGGAGAATATTAGAAATCATCAAATTAGACAAAAAAATGTCCTCAAACCATAGATCTCACTATACTGAATTCTTGCGGCTTCCCCCATGGCCTCTGGGATGCTCTCTAAACTCCTGCATGATGCTATCAAGGCTTTTTTCAATCTAACTTCAACCTTCCCTATCTCTCACACTCTACATACTTGGTTGGTCCTTGAACATCAGCCACATAAGATGAAGGATTACACTGTTTACCTAGTGCATGACTTTCATACCTACACAGCCCTACAACAACATTCTAGGCGCCTAAAACAAATATTCATGAGATGTCTTCATAATGTAATGTGGTATCAAATACAGATCTGAAATCAAGGTGATCTAGGATGGCTCTCCACCTTCAACTCTAAAAACTGTATGGCCTCTGTTTAGCTATCCTAAAAGGAGAGCAGGAACTCTGATCCCCACAGGACTATGCAAAGAATTAAATCCAGTGGGCTTTTGCTCAAGTAATACTCATTCCCCTCAGTCTACTCTCTCTCCCCCTTTGCCCTAGGTTTAAGGGATTTGGATAAGTCAGAAATTGTCAGACCCAAGTGCCATCATCTAAAATCTAGTTATGAATGTTCCTCCTACTTCACAGTGTAGGCACAAAAGATCAAATCAGAAGGAAACTGGTAACTAGCAAAAAATACAGAGGATTTATAAATATAAAGCTGTTTCCGCAAACTGCCTCCATGCAACCTTCTACCAAGGGATTTCTGATAATTACTCCTTTACCCAATTTGGAAAAGTAAAGGTCGACATTCAAAAAGGAACGAGTTTGGTTCAAATGAATCTGTGTGGCTTTTTATTTTCTGCTTACCCTGTTTTACCTTCTCAGCTGAGAAAGTGCTTAAATATTGCAAAATCAGGGATTTCAACAGTGGTAAATCCGGTTGATCAGCGTGGTGTGTGGGTTTTTTTTTCCTAGAGGGAATTGATTCACAGGCTGTGAAAACACATTGCCTCACAGACTGACCGCACAGCCCAGCACAGACGCTGACCACCTCCCGGACTGGGCTGACGTCAAATTGCAGGGCACATGGCCCCGGAGCACTTCCAGATCAGCACAATCCTACCACCCACGTATGACCTGGGATTCGTGCTTGATCATCTACAATTCCAAGTGTGTATTTTTAAACTTTTGAAAATGAAGTGTGTTCGTACGAGCACTCTTCAGAAAGGTCAAAAGCAAGCAGGAGCCAGGGCGCCCTCCTTGGAGGGGCCTGAGCTCTTGGAGTCTTGCCCAGTGGGAGCCTAGGAGATGCAGAGAGCTCAACCCCCCACCTAGATTTTACTGGCATTTTCTGACTTTCTCCTCTCACTCTCCCCACTAGAGTTAATAACAATAATAGCTCACCATTTTAAGGCACTTCGGGTTTTTTTTAAAGGAGTAATGAATATGATCTCCTCGGTTCTTTAAATTGCAATTGCTTACTTACTTATGTCAGCACAAGCTACTGTGCTCTTTACAGGCTCCCACAGGCTCGTCTTCTCCGTTCAGCATTCCCAGTGCCGCCCTGGCATGTGCATGGCCCACAGTAGGTACTCAGATCTGAATGAGGAGAACACTGAAAGCAGGGACCTCACCCTGTATATTCAAACCTGCTTTACTTTCCAAGGGTGTGCACATGTGTATGTAGGTACAGTTACGTGTGGAAACCGAAAGTCCACAATAGGAGCCTTTCTTGATTATTCTCCACTTTACTTGTTTTTTTTTTTTCTTGATACTTGTAGATATATAGCTGAGGATGACTGTAAATTCATGATCCATTAGCCTATACCTCTCACATGCTGCAATTATAGCTGTGTATATGATGTAGATCAAACCCAAGGTTTCGTGCATGCTAGCCAAACACTCTAACATCTGAGCTACAGCCTTTCTTCTTCCACATTGGTTTTTAAAAGAGTCTCTCATTGAACTTGGATCCCAGTTTGGCTAGACTAGCTGGTCAATGAGCCCTAGGGACCATCCTGTATTTGTCTCCCTAGCTCTGATATTATAGGTACATGTTGTTATATCTCGATTTTCTTATGGGCACTGGAGATCCAAACATGGGTCTTTATGCTTGTGTACCAAGCACACTATTTCCTTAGCCCATGCTTTTCTAAATCACAGAGAAGGCCTGCACTCTGGTTTTCTGATCTCAATTCATCAGAGACTCTCTCTTAAAAGGCAATCCGTACTTGAGGCAGGTAAATAGAAGAAAAAGCTGCCTGCCATTTTCCTGAGCACAGCTAAAGAAGGTGATACCAGGATTCAAGAAGTAGGAGCAAGAATCCTCATGGTGAGTTCATGTAAATTCCCTTCCCTTGTGCCTTGGGCATATTTTATTCTGTGAATTAGATACAAATGCCCCAATGTTCATGCACAGCTGTACTGTATGAAGACTGACAAGGTAGACCCTGACACCCCACCTAGATCCAGAGAGTGACACCCAGCTAACCAGACTAGACCTCTGCATCTGGAGTGAATAGACTAGTATTTCATCCAATTCTAGCATTTTAAAACAATAACGCCTCCTTTAGCAAGTGCTGCATCTCTTTGTTCCTCCATTTTTGCATGTATAAAATCACAGACATAATAGAACTTACTTCCAGGGGTATTATCAGGATTAAATGAGTTCAGATATTTTTAAATGCTTAAACTGACAAGGTCCATGGGCATCGCACACTAATAAATACTCTAGCAGGTATGTTCAACCTGCAGCCCACATGCCAAATGCCTCCCAGGATTTCTATGAATGTGGTCCAGCATATTTGTAGACTATAGCATCACGCTGTAATATCAAGATTAGACATCGTTCTGGGTACTCTCCCTGACTGATACCACTTGCCATTGTTCCCTCACCCATTCTAACCAGTGCCTTATTGTCATTCACCTGGATTGCTCTAAAGACTTCTTACATGCAGACTGCCTGTCTACCAGATTGCTTTCTCTGTAACATCCTCTTTCTAGTCCCTTTCTGAGACTCTCAGCCTATGAAGGGACTCGTTTTCCTGAACAGGTATGGCTTCTGGGTGCGGTATAGGATGCACCTAACCTTCACATTTGGCATCTACTTAATACTTGAAAAATATCGGGGCAGAGGCACAAATAGAACAAGGGGCCTCTGAGTTACTTTTATATCATAACTGAGGACTCAATAAAGTCATGGTGAGGGGTTTGGTGACAAGCCAATTGGGGTGTCCATCTTAACTTTGATACTTATTTGCTGTATAACATGAAACAACTGAAATAAGCTCTCGGTGACTCTTTGCTGGTAAGTGAGGATATTGCTAATGTTATAAAATGCTGTGGGATTTAAATGGAATGATGTATTCAAAGAATTTCCCACAATGTTGGCTCTACTCTCAAAACAGAGCAACTGGAACTGAAGTCCTTATTAAGGAGGCTAATGGGAGAAATTGGGTAACTTGTCTAGGCTCTTGGAGCCAACTTGAATATCCAACTAAGCTCCCCAATGCGTATGCCTCAGAGAGAACCACCAGGCTTACTTCTAGAAAAAAAAAACCCACAAGCATATGATTAAAGTATAAAATAACATAATGCAATGAGCAGCCTACACCCATTCACATCTCACAAGACTCTCAGAAGAAAGCTTAGAGAATAGTCGTCACCAGCCTTGTAGACCCTTTCAGGAGTGGAGTCACTACTACGCCTTGTGGACCCAGGTCAGTCAGAGATTATTTACAGGCCCAGTGTGAGAGTGTGCACATGGCCTCGGCAAGTCAGCCAGAATTTGGGGACAGCAGCAGCTCCAGGCAGATCCTTGACCGGGGTAGTCACTGTCACCTGTTTCACCTGCAGCAAAATTCCAGCAACCACTGCCAAAGAAACTTCATCTTGTGTTGCCAGCGTGCTCTTGGTGATGCGTGGATTCTACCAAAGCATCTTCGGCTGTCCGGAGCGTACATGGATATTTCACTCTCGCTCTCATGGCCTTCTGTGTCAGTCTTGTGACTTCAACCCACCTAAGAGGGATGGCTCCTGATGTTCAGATATACAGATGTCAAGGCCTCCATACTGAGGCTTTCCTCCTGAGAGCTAGCAGCCAATAAGTGATTTTCAGCAAGCAACTTAATAAAATATGAATGCTAAATAGACAAGGGGGTGTCTATGTGCTTGCCTCTGCATTATGCATACATACATATGTTCATGCAGGCATGCATCTATGGGCACATATAAGTTCATTTGTGTATAAAACACAAAGATGGAGAAGAGCAGGAGCTAAACTCTGCCTTCAAAAAAAAAGCCCTAATTGATTATCTAGCATGGCATGTTGGCTCAGGTAATTGAGAAAATTGAAATTATATGTTTGTACAGAGATAATCTATGCTTTAAAATACCAGGCCTGGGAGGAGGAACGCTGATGAACACTTTAAAAACTCACTTCACAAGGGCTTAATACGGGACTAATTCAGAATCACAGAGTTGAAGAGTTATGGGCCGCCACATAAAAGGTACCAGTTCACTGAGCACCACAGTGATAGAGAAAACACACATAAAAATTCCGACAAGAATGGAATGTGAGGCAAAAGCACAATTTCCTCCCAATCTGGACTATCAGCAGGATTTGCGCATGGTGTCTGAGGTTTTCTGGGGTAGATGGTACATTACAGTGGAGCGTCAGCACTAATGCTACATGGCAGCTCCTCGCAATACCATCTGCTTCACCGGGAACTGTTAATATAGTTGTAATTATCTACTTCTAAGCACTTTATTGGGAATATCATTTGCAAATTAATCAACTACAGACCGGTAAAACAAATGACATGCTTCCCCGAAAACAACAGCATTATTTTATGTTCTTTTCCTAAGTATTTAGGGAAGCTGGAGTGAATAGTGAGGGTGTTTTATGCATGCTTAGAAAATTGTGCCCTGTATAGAAAAGTTGGGCTGAAAAAATTACAGTTGAGGGCTTTCCATAAAAGTCTTGGGAGCATTTTTTGGAAACAAATAAGAGAAAACCATCAAAACAAAAGAAATGAGCAATATCACCTTGCAGATGACAGACAGCCAACTGATGTGCAGACTATGGTAAAGACAATTCCCAGAAGGCTCTGTGCCTGCCGTCTTGAGTAGTGTGTGAGTCTGCAGTCACTGGCGTGTCTTTCGTGCTGTGCTGTGGAGTAAAGATGGCCCCACTACATGATCAGGTCAGTCCCAGAGGTCAGTCCCAGAGGTCAGCAAGCCTGCGAGTTTGTGGAAAACAGATTTACCCAGGACTAACCACCAACCATGCTTCATTCTCCTGCCATAATGGAAATATTCACTCTGACAACAGTCAAGATCTGGAAACCAAAAAAAAAAAAAAAAAGCAAAGAAACCCTGGAATCCACAAAGGAAAGAAAAAAAAAGGCACCAGAGAGCCAGAGGATTCATTGCAGGGGGGAACACAAGTACCAAGCATGTGGCTAACCTCTTGCTCTTTGTGACCAAATAAACAGCTCTAAATCATGGTTCTTTAGGTGTGTGGCTACAAGCCAGAAATACAGCAGAGGAGAGAGAGGCTGAACTACCATTGTGGCCCAAATGCACCTTCAGCTGGCAGCAGATTTGAGAGGCAAAGCCCAAGGACATGATATGTTGGCTCTCTTCCTCAGAGGTTCAGCCTGCCCCCAAGTATGGCTCATTTGGGACACAGGACTATTTCTCTCTCAGACTACCCACAGACAAATGGCCCTTCCGTGAATTCATCAGTGTCTTGTCAACTCGTAATTCTTGCAATCAATGAGAACCCATGTAGTATAGTGGAGACCATGCCCACTTGCCCCGACATGGAGGGTGCTGGAGCAGAAATGGCTTAGGAACATGGTTGGATTTCACTGACTGTAGAGAGAGCTTATTGCCTCATTATAAATGATTTTTAAAGAATTTACTAAGATCTTCAGAGAGAGGAGAAAAGAGAACAGCAAGGGAGAGGAGGATTTGTTGTTTGTTTCGCTTTTTAATGTTTTGAGATAGGGTTTTGCTACATACTTCAGACTAGTCTTGAGGTCCAGACTGACCTCTGCAGTACTCAGATTCCAGAGGTGCAACACCAGGTACAGTTTGAAGATAGCATTTGGAAATCAGGTACCCTGGTCATGAAGTGAAGCTTGCCTTTGATAATGACCAGCTTCATAATCTCATAGTTAAGTTTTCTCCTTTAATAATGACATCGCTGTGTGCATGTGGATGTGAGTGTACATGTTCTTACATGCACACAGGAGTATCTGTGTATGAATGGGCATGTACACTTGTGCATGTGTGTGTGCATGGAGGCTAGACATCAACAGTAACTGTTGTTCTTGTTTTTCCACTGTCCCCCTTGCTTTTTGAGACATGGTCTGTTGTTGGCTCGGGGATCCCCGTGTAGGCTAAACTGGCTGGCCAGCAAGCTTCAGGGATATACTTGTTTCTGCTGTCTCGGTACTGGAATTACAAGTACACACCACCACACCTGCTTTGTTTTACTTAGGCTCCTGGGAAAATCAAACTCAGGTCCTCATGCTTACGAGGCAAGCACTTTACCAGCTGAACTATGACCTCCGGCACCATCCATCAGCTCTTGATAGCTCCTTTAAATGGTTTACTTGAAACTCTGAAATGTTACTACACTATTATGGAAGAAGGGGAGAAATGAATGGAGTTTAAGATAAACACGATGCCCTGACAGAGAAGAAATAAAGCATCATCCTGTGAATCCACAGTTCTCTTTCTGTAGGTCCATGTAGAAAGAGCCATGAAATCATAGTCGGGGGAAACTCTATCCTGAATGAGGACAGAAGACAAATCAGTTACAATATGAACATGTTGGATTTCCTTATGCTGAGGTGTCTGTGAATATAAAATCCTCTGCCTGTTTATTCCTGTGGCCTACCCCAGACCTGAAAGACAGACAGTGAATACTCTAATCATGGTACAAGGGGTTGTGGGTACTACAACTCTGCCTACTTCATCTACCTCCAGTGTATGCAAATCTCTGCAGTGGGTTTTGAATGGGCACACCTAAGGCAGGTGTCAGGCTTAGGCTTAGAGTTAGGGTTAGGTGTTATTGATCTAGCCTGCCCAAACCTAGAGAATGACCTCATGGCTCAGGCCCATCCATTCTGTAGACCTTTTCTTAAAAGGCAGAGAGAGCATCATGTATCCCACTGACTCATTGTCAGTTTTTTGGTGGAAAGAGGGCATAATTAGTTTCCTTAAGTTGAAGAGATACATGGAGACTAGTTCTGCTCTTTGGTGGTTTGGGGTTGGGACCCAAATTATTTCTTTCATGAAGCATATCTTAAAAATAAACATTCACAGGCTTCAGTCTCTATTCAAATATTTGAAGTCGATTTAAAATGACAGTTTCCAGAACCTACAAACAAATCTTATTACCAGGAAAAAAAAGTAGTAAGTAAATCTTACCGAAGAAGGGATCATACTAACAAGAACCTCTTGGGTTTTCTAAGCATTCAGATTCTCCCTAAGGGAGTATTCATCAAGCTTCCAGACCTGGCTGTGTGGCCTTGTGTGCATTGTTCAATCTCTCTCTGTAAATCTTTCCTCTTACAGTCGTATCTGCACCACTGTAACAAGATCACATGACAGATAACACATGCATAGCACTTGACACTTAGTCAGTCCTCAATGTGCTAAGACTATGTCCCACTAGTGTCTAGAGCAAACTTCCAAAGCCCCCAGAACAAAGGTGGTGTGTGAATACAAACATGTGTTTTACTAAGAAGGAGAGAAGCACAGAGAAAGGAGTATGGAGGTGAAGAAGACCTTGTGAGTCCTTCAGGGATTCTCTCCCAAATAGCTCAAGCTGAACTTCACCTAACTTACACAACACTCATATCCTTTGGAAAAAAACAAATCATGAAAGTGACTAAGGCACTGTGACATGGCTTATATGATCAAAGATGTAAAGGCTGGATAAACCTCTGGATGAGAAAATGTAGACATCAAACCTTGTTTCTTGATGATCTGGTCTTCTCTGGACCATCCCACGCCTTCACGGAAATCAGCCCCAAGTAAATAAGAATACGGGAACTGGGAGGTATCTAGGCACGCTCGACCTACTGTCATTGTTTAGTTACAGAATATAAGGACATGGAGGGTGTTGGATGATGACCATGGGGACAGGGAAAGTGGCTCAATATAAGAGAAGCATCAGGGATAAGTAACTGGCTTAAAATAACAGGAAATGATCAAAGTAAATAATATATTTTTTAATAAAGGTATTAATCTTGGGTGCCTGGGAGAGAATGCTGGTGTCACCTAGTTAAAATGGGGAAATGTAGAAAAGTAAGAAGTCTGAAGCATGGATTGCAGAATGGTGATGAAGCTCCTGAGGCACACACTGACCCTAAGAAGCTGGTGATGTACACAGAAACAACATAGCATTCACTAAATGCTTGTAAAATAATAAATGCCATGAACTCTCTGCTCTGGGAATCAAGGAGCACCACACAAAGCAGGACAACTCCTTTCCTACCAAGCCTGATACATCAAAGACAGACAAGTGACCACTGTGCCAGAAAAGCAAGGCCATGAGAGATGCTGGAAACCTTGGACTAAGCTATGTGCACAGGTTTTTCCATACTTCGTGGGTAGAGAAAAGTGACCAGTGGGTGAAGTAGCCTGTGAGGACAGAAGGAAGTGGCCCTTGTCAACTAGGGTTGTTGTAGGCATGGCAGGGCCAAGATGTGTGAGTGCGCCAAGGAATTTAATGCTAATTACCTTTCAACAAGGTGTTTGCAAGTTAGACGAAGACATATCCAAAAGTATAACTGAAACTTTCGGATGGGAAGGAAGGATGCTTCCTTGGTTTTCTCTGTAACAACTCAGCTCTGGGCTGGACTTTGATGCTCTACATATTAAACAAGTCAACAGTTTCCATCCATCTCAGAATCCAGCTTGGGAAATAACCCCCTTAGTCAACAGATCTCTTCACATAGCCTCACCCTACACATCACAATCAGAGAACTTCTTCAACCTCCATTCAATCTCTTCCTTGAATGGAGAGAAATTCCAACACTGCTTCCTTCATATACACTGCTACTTAAATGTGTCTGAGATTTATGTCCCAATATCCCTAGTTTGGCTTTGTCTGTGATGTCATGAGGTTAGTCAGCTTCTCATGCATCACCGAGACCATGATGAAGAACACATAACCCTCTTCGAGTTAACAAAATTGTAACCTATGGGTGGATGTGAGAGTGGAGTACTAACTTTCCCCTTAGAATTCAAGCTTTTAGCTGATACAGAAGCAGTGACAGCAGGAAGGTGAGCATGTAAGGTAGTTGGTTTCCAGCCAAACATCTTGGAGAGCCTTCATGACCCCATGATCCTTGGAAAGGAAGCCAAAGAGACAGCTCCGCCTTTCTCCAAGTGCCAGCATGGCACCAGGGGAGGCAGATCCAACCTCCGAACGCTTGTTATCTGGCAGCTTCTGACCCTGAGTGTCTCTCCAAGGCTGAGTACAGCTGTCAAATCAATGCCTGCAGGCTGGAACTGCTACAGTACTGGGCAGAATCCACAACCAGGTTGTTTGTACCAGCATATGGGACGTTTGTTTCTCCAAAGTCCTTTGGTCAATTTCCTATCACTGCCTCTACAGTGTGAAGGCCACTATAAAGATAGAGCATTGGGAACAGGGTCCTACTCAATTAAGAATCCATCAATCAACGAAGTGTCTCCTTTATCCCCTTAACTCTTGTCTATCTTCCCTAAATACATGTAGCCAACTGGCTAGACTCCAGAGGTCTGCCTCCCCTGCCCCAAACACGGGTGTTCCCAAAACTGGTTATAGACATAAATGTGTGGTGGGGCTAATATACCAGTGGTCTTGAGAAGTCCTCAGGCCTAGTATTAGAGTGCACTAAGACATGATCCAACACCAAGGCCATGTCTAGTGTGGAATGTCCCACTGGCCTTTCCCTCTTCCTAAGAGGTTCACTCAGGTTGGAGGGGACTTTCAATGTTAACACCAATAGTAGGCTAATGCCATTAAGGAGAAGTCATTTTTCTTTGGACCATTGTAGACATGAAGTTTAAGAACTCATTTCCTTGGAATAAGACCTCATGTCTTGTAACCTCCTTTGTGTAATTCTAGAAACTGCAGATGACCTATTCACCTAAAATATGAAGGGGCAAAATAAGATATTGCTAATACTCACTAAAGAAACTGGGTCATTTTTATGAATGCCCATGGGAGAATAATGTCCATTCATTCTCCCTTTTAGAGGACATAAAATAAGAAATTTGAACAATAAGTTAGGAGTTATTCAATTGGAGAAAGAAAGCAAGAAAAAGATGATCTGTGCCCCCACAAAAACCTTTGAGGTACGACCTTACTTAAATATTTATTACATATATTTTACTATTATCTAACTTAATGAACACTTGCTGTATGCCAGGTATTAACTGTACACTTTATAATTTTATGTATTCTTTACAGGAAACCTGTTAGATGTAATGGTAGTATCCTTGTTTCACACATAAAGAAATCAGACAATGTGTCCAAGGTCACAGGAAGGGTGATGGTAAAACCTGGTTTGGATCCAGGGCCCTCTGACTCTAAAACCCAAGCTCTTGATCATTGGAATGAATTACCTGACAAGTAAGAATAAAAGTTCATACCATCCTTTACAACCAAGCAGAAAGGAGACATTTGTGAATGGTATAATGGGATTAAAATGGTGCTTTTGATGAGCAATGGCTTTGTCGCAATTAAATCTGAGATGGCTTGGTTTGTCCTAATAACAATAAGAACTTCATTCACTCAAAGTTCATCATTCTTTATGGTAGAGAAATAAAAGTGTACTAAAAACATCCCAGATACTTCAGTGTTCAGAATGTCTGTGTTAATTTTAGCAAGCCCCAGTACTCTAAGCATCTGTTCATTGAGAGATACCCATCGATAGCACGAGGAAAGGGAAGAACACAGGAGAGGGTACAATTCAGATATCATCTTCAAGGGCAAAAGATATCATCAGGGTGTGTGATCCTGGACTTGAGTCAAAAGCAGCGGAGGCTGGAAAATGTGCTTTCAGTTGTCAAGAGACTAAATCTCCTCCTCCTCCATCCTAAGGGTGGGAAGTGAAGCTCATTAGCATAGAGAAAAAGTCCTCTGGACTCCACATGGACCTCCCATTCACACCGCAGTGCGTTAAGCTAGTGGAAGGCGGTGCCTTGAAGTGTTGGAAATGGGTTTAACATTGGACTGCATTGTTTTGGTAGCCCTACTTTTTAACACATGAGATGCATCACCATCTCTGGGTCTCAATTTCTTCATCCATCCATAGGAATAACAATAATAACACCTATTTTATGAAGTCACTGTGACAATTCAGGGAGCTAATGCATACAAAATGATTGTGACTTTGTCCATCAGATGGTAAATGTCATTTATAAACATTTTCCACTATCATTATCATGTACTCAAAGCGGCTGCATGGAATCACGCTCTCACACAGTCTGCAACAGAACAAGCAACATCAGCGTTCCTAACACAGTCTTGAAAATTCCAAGGTGAGACACAGAACCTCTCTGAAAGGTCCTTGGGAAAATGGCAAAAAGTCTAATTAGATTTGTTCTCAGAAACAAAAAAAAATTGATTTTCTTTTTCAATAATTCTATTAATTCAGTCTCCTCTACTACCTTTGCCAAAGGCCAGGACATTAAAGAACAAATTCTAGTGTCTGCTCCTTCTTCCACCATGTTAGTAAAAAGTAACTTTTGCTAACATTCTAAATGCACCATAAATTGACTAACAGATCTTCTACCTACCTCCAAGTGGCCAGAATAATGCAAGTATAAACCACTCATTGAGATATAACACTAGGCAAAAAGACAAACTAAACAAAATTTGTAATGCCTAGTGCTGGTAGGGATGGAATTAAGCACAGATGCATGAAACATATTTTAGGAAGCTCTGTGAAACATTGTAGCCATGGGAGCCTGAAGAAAGGAGAATGTTCATTCCCCTATTAATATGAGCCAAGAAAACCATAAATAGGAAATACTGGAGGCCCAAAGTCTTCCACACTAGAGGCTTATTTTTTAATAAAACTAAACTGTGGAGTATACACACCAGCTACCAGCTAGTTTATTCTATTTTAAAGTATATTCTGGGTAAATTTTCAGCCTCTCTGAATGCAATTTTTATTTTGCAGCCAATGAGCACATTTGATACTGTGTCATTTCTGGTTTTTTTTTTCACTTCGAATGGTTATTATGAAAGCGGTGGTAATCTCATAAATAGTGGTGTCTCACAGTCCAGGAGATACAGTAGTTTGATACTGTTAAAATGGGAAATATGGAGACTAGGCAGAAATACAAAAGTCTGAAAGCTAGTCACACTAACCTAGTGTGACCACAGGGGAGCATAGGAAGGTAAAGCTGCTCACAAGTAATGTTTTTAATTTTTTACTGAGAGTTGAGTTAATTATACTATGATGTTATACAAGTGGTGATGTTTCTCTAAATGTTTACAGAAAAAGTCTATCTTCTCTTGGGGGTTGATGCTCATGAGACCCTGGGTCACAATTATTATAACTAGTTTAGAAGTGAAAAGCTAGCTAAATACCCCATCACTACAGACCGTCTGCACGTGATGCTAAGGAGGAGGAATACACAGTGATGTTTCTGGGCACATCTGCCTGTTTTCATGCCTTGATTCTTCAAGCATTGGAAAAAATTCCTAAAACCAAAGACAGAGCCAGAGGTAAATCACGTGCTTTCTCAAAGTGCACATCTCTTGTGTGGTTGAACCAATGGGAAGCTGGGGATACAGGAAGAGAGACAGATGATGAAGACAAGATTGGAAACAGAAGTGAGGCAGATGAAAACAACAAGCATCAACAGGTTGATATGGAGATGTCGAAAGAGTCCTGAAAGGAGAAATTGGTTCACATAAAAGACAGGGCTTCCGGGAAAATCTGGAGGATATAACCCAGAGGTTGTTTTTGTTTTTGTTTTTGTTTTTAACATTTATTTATTAAAGGAATCAGTAAGTGACAGAATGGCTTATGCCAAAAGGCTACCATCATGCTTGGCCACACCTTATCAGTTCATTCATATGCTTACTGCTTTTATTCATTCACTTATTCACTGAACAAATTGTGAACATGTGTTAATTGGCAGACAATGACTAGATGTGGGTGACAAAGCATGGAAGAAAACAGATAAGCATCGAGGCCTTCCAGGAGCTTACATTCTAGTGGGGACGAAGGTAGGATGGAAGGGAAAAGCACAGGTCACCGGGAACAAATAGCAGATAAACAAATCAGACCTCCTGTTAGATCACATAGGGCATGAAGGAGCTGCATGGGCGCATGCAGGTGAAAGTACTCCAGTATAGGAGAGGATAAGAGGGGGCTTATCACTCTAAATGGGGTGCTCAGGGAAATCCCACTGAAAAAAGGTAAGATTTGAGAAAGAAAACAAAAGAACTGTAGAAGCAAACCATGTGGGTACCTGAGGAAGGACAAAGCAGAAGCAAGCACAGAGACTCCTGGAGGGAGTGTGTGGCTCTTGTGCAAAGATCAGCAAAAGTTGGTGTAGATGGAGGAGAGATGCATGCTCAGAGATGGAGGGGAGACCCTGGGGCCCCGCTCAAAATCAATGCTTTAGTTTGAGTGACACTGGGAATCCCTGAAGGGTTGAGGCCAGAGGTAGCCTGTCTGCTGCTGACTTAAGAATAGTCCATTTTGTGTAAAAGAACTAGAAGAAGCTATTTTAATAATCTACCTAAGAGATATAGACTAGGATGATAATTGATACATGCTAAATATGGTTGGGTTTTAAGGTTGTTTCGAGCATGGATGCCACTAGATTTATAACTGGATGTGACGTATGGTAGAGAGGGGTCAAGATTGGCCCAAGGTCTTTGGTCTAAACCAAGGGGAAAAATGCTGCCTGTATGCTAAGATGGGAATACCCGTAGGAGGCATTGGAGGGCAAAATTTCTTTGGGAGGGACATCATACATTTGAAAATGAGCATGTATTCAAGAACAGTTGTCCAGAAGACAAGACCTTATGCTGAATGAATATGTGATCATTCAAATGTTCAAACAACAGAAAAGGGGGGAAGTAAAATTTACAGTAGAACTAAATGGAGTAAAAAGTCAGAAAGGTGATGTCATAGTAAAAGAGATGAATGCTAAAAGAAGGGTACAGCAAATGAGTGATGAGAGCTGGTTCCAAGGCACTGTTGGGCCTGGACCCACCCATCTCCCATTCCCACTTTCCCCTTTCCTGTTAGACTTCTTAGTCAAGCATGAGTCTGACTCTGACACACTCTGTAAGTACCAGAGATAAGATGATGTTGTGTGCCTTTGTCTTCATTCAACCTCCTCATTCCAGCTGAGCTGTGGAATCAGAGGGAATGAGGATTTGGGGAACAGGGCAGAGTATTCAGGCTTCTGCAAAGAAGGGGGCTGACAGAGTCCATGTCCTCTCTGGCAGCTGTGCTTTGGGACAAGATCCAGTCCAAGCTCTTGCTCTGAATTCTTGACTTAGACAAATGGGAAAATGGCTGTTCACCATGAAGAAGTAAAGACATGAACAGAAAAAAGGCCATGCGATGGAATGTTCCAATCAGCAGCTCCCACACCTTGCCTAAGAGTCAAGTTAGAACCCCTGGTATAATCCCAGGAAGGCTCTTCCATGACCTTCCCTTGTGGTTTATTTATTTTGGCTGTGAATTTCCACATTCAAGGATGAGGAGCTTAATTTACCCAGAAGTCCTAGAAGTGGAGTTATTACCTATTCTTGGCGTCATCTTCAGTCAGTCACTCGGCATCACAGCACTTCATCATGGCATTTAGAAGAATTAAAACAATAAGTAGTTACCTTCCAAAGTGCAGGAAGTCTCATCTGTAACGATAGCTCATACCCCTTCAGCTTCTGGTCTGTATCTGTGACTGGGCAATGCCAGCAAATAGTGAAATGCTTAAGGGCCAGAGTTGAGAGACGAGCTCGGGGGAACAAACGAACTCGGTCACAACCCTTCACCTTCCACTGCAATCTCTTTGGAGATCTTTTGGGGAAAATAATCTTTTACTCTGAACAGAGTAAGACCATGAAAATTTGGAGGGAACCACATACTTTGCATCCAGCCAAAGGAGAGTTTTGATTCTGGGCTGCAACATGCTTAAGATACAATGTTGAGCAAATGACTAAACCTTTCTCTGTCTCAGCGGACTCATCTATAAAATGGATCTAGAATAACACAAAGAAATCCAGGCTGCTAGAAGCATCAAAGATGGCAGATGTAAAATGCCAACTCTGCCAGTCACGGTCTTGGCACAAAAATAAAAATGACCCCAGATATTTTCAACAGAGGGATCTAATGCTAAGGGTCATTTATTCAGGTGATGAAGAGCCCCTAGCATCCGACCATCCCCATTCTCAACTTAGTCTCTCATCCTCCAATCCTCTAAGCTTTGGACTACTCCAGGTAAGATCCTTCTTACCTGGTAGAATAGATTAGACATGATAGAAGCTCCTAGGGGCAGTTTGCAGACATGAGAGCATGTGTACCTGACTTGTAAAGGTTCGTAATGGAAGTTTCTACAGTTTTAATGTGCCTCCCAGTTTCTGTTGGAAATTTGTTGATTTATATACTAATGGTATATGACTTAAGGTCTTTGGGAAGTCATGAGAGTGGAACCATGGCATCATTAGCCTCAATAAGAAGAGATGCCTAAACTTGTACAATTGTTCCATCTTACCATGTGACTTCTTCCACCACTTGATGACACAGCAAGGAGGCCCTCACCAGAGGCCCACTGAATACTGCTGCCATGCTCTCATGCATCCCAGCCTCCAGAACTATGAGCCAAATAAACTTCTGTTCTTTATAAGTCACCCAGCCTCTGGTATGCCGTTATAGCATTAGAAGTCAGAATAGTACCTAGTGATTGAGAGAAACATTTCTGCCACACCTTGGGTTCTATGGTGAAATGATTCCACTCAGGAACCTCTGCCTTTTCCTCTGCATTTCAAAATAGGAGGGGCCGGTTCCTCCATCCAAATTTGAGGAGAGCAACCTATTATGCCTTACTCAGACTTGCTCTGTCTTGCTCATGTTGAAAAGAGCCACATTCACAGAGCCAGCAAGCCCCACCTGAAGAGGACAGCATCACCCAAGGGCCAGATGGATAATTTAAGTAGACTGGGTTACAACAATGCGCCTTTGCTTTGTGTAGTCAAACCTAGTATCAACTCCAGCAGAAATGATTGGAATCTGGCCTCCATTCTAACCCACTTGTCAGTTTGTTCAAAACTCAGGGAAAGCAAGGAGAAGTCAGACCCTTTAGACGTCCCCAGCAATGAGGAGCAGCAGACACTCCAATGCTGTGTCATCACACCTATGACAAACAATAAGAATTACTGGAAAATATTCAAACCTGTAAATTGTTCAGATTATCAAGTCGATAAAAAAATTTCAGTCTTGAGTTTGGTTGGTTGGTTGGTTTTACTTTGTTTTGAAATGGGATCTCACTCTATAGCTCACACTGGTCTGGCACTCTTGGCAATCCTCCTGCGTCAGCCTCCCTAGTATTGAGGTTACAGAAGTGAACCACCATACCTGGTGCCAAAATTCATCTCTTTTTACCCCCCTTCGGCAAGTAGATTTATATCTGTCCTTTCCCCCTCCAGGATTGCCACAGTCTTTTTGGAAATTCATTTAAAATACACAACCTCCGGGATTTGGAGTCTCTGTCTTCACACACACCGACTGATTTAGAAGTCCTCAACCTTGGTTACGCAGTGGAGTAACTGAAGAATTTGGCCGTGGTCTAGGCCCTGTGCTCAGCTGGACATATTTTCTTGATTATGCATGAACCTACAGCACTTACACGTTTTAGAAATTCTCCAGGTGATTCTAACGTGTTCATTAAGTGACATACCTTGACGCATCCTCTCAAGGCAAGCCTTGACTCATCATCTCAAAAAGGGATAACACAGTAGCCAGACGCACCTCTGCCAATGCCGGCTGGTATTCCAAAGCCCCAGCCCCAGCATCAAAACTCATGACTCTGACAGCCCAGCTCCCCATTCCATCTTTCTCCACTGTGGTTCTAACCTGCTTTCAGACGAAGTGTAATTTACATCTCTTAGGCTAGACATATTGGTGTCATTACCACTGCAGCCCCGTGGATTGCAGCTCTGCCCTCAGCAACAAGTCCCAATTTTATCATCTTCTGTCATTCTTCTGTGACTCAAAGTGTATAAACAAGCCCTTCTTTTTAGAATAACACAGTGAGACGGAGACGAAAGAATAAAGGCCTTTTTTTCCTAAGGGAGGTGAGGCTAGGACAGTCTGCAGCCACGTTTAGCAAAAGCTAGCTCCCATCTCACATGGACTGCTTCATTTCAGACGAAAGGAAGGTAAGAACAGGAGGCATGCTCATGTCCCTGAGTCTCTAGCTGGCTGCTGGTGGAGGCAGAAGAGCCTACTCCTTAATCCCTCGGGAAGCTTAGAGCCGCTCAAAAAATAGTGCCTTTTTTGACCCAGGATTTGACCTTGAACTTAAACTAGTATTACTACAACAGCAAGGAAAGCTCCTGACAGAAGGCTCGAGGGGACAAAGCCTCAGAGTATTGTGAGGAGGGACAAGGACTCCAAGCAGAAGTTAGGGTAGGTCAGCGTGGAGGAAGCACACAGAAGGCCTCTGCCCCTTCATCCTGAAGCGAGCAGGGTGAGACTGGACCGGGAACTGCCAACCGAAATGGTCAAGTTAGCTGGCTGTGCTAATTTCAAGGGGAAAACATTTTTGTCAGAGGTCTTTCTCTCTGCATATGGGCAGAGAATCAGACAGATCATAAAAGGTATTTTTAATAGAATTTTTTGACAAGGGATGAGATCATTATAATCTACAAGTCTCATCATGAATGAAAGAGGAGCAGAGAGAAAACAGCATGAGTCACATAAAATGGGAGGTAAAGGGGCTCCACCGTGTTTCTGAGGGGAAGGTAAGTGTCCATAAGCTTAAGCTTGGCTTCCTCTCTGCTCCAGGTCCTTGCCTATCCATTGTGCCTCCAGGGATGCTCTGGACAGCTCCATCCTACTCAGCTAACGTGAGACTGAAGAACACTGCGTGGGAAGCAGTGGCCACTGGCTTTAAAGCCTGTGGCTGGGTGTAGTCTTTGACTTGACCTTTGACTCCAGGCAGCTGCTTCAGGCACCATATATCTAGGGATCCTGACCTACAAATTCCACCAAAATCCCAGACTATTCACAGCCTACAGTAAATACTCAGCATTCCCAAACCACATAAGGTATTCACTGCTTTGGTGGTTTGATTTCTCTCCTAATGGTGCTCAGCATGGATTTGCCATGAAACCTGGCCTAACCGGGTGGTGGTGGCACACACCTTTAATCCCAGCACTCGGGAGGCAGAGGCAGGCGGATCTCTGTGAGTTTGAGGCCAGCCTGGTCTCCAAAGTGAGTTCCAGGAAAGGCGCAAAGCTACACAGAGAAACCCTGTCTCAAAACAAAAAAAAACAAAAAACAAAAACAAAAAAACAACAACAAAAAAAAAACCCTGGCCTAAGCCAGACCAAAGGAAGGGCTCAGTCTCAGGCATCTTGGGAGGCAGCTCATGTGTGGGGATTTTACCTGGAAAACAATGTCTTAGCAGGAGTGGAGACTGCAGTCTCACACAGCTGCAGTTTGAGGAAGAGATCAATTAGAAGAAACATCCCCTCATAAAGGGAATGGAGGAGGGGGACACCTTTATTAGGGTAGTTGGGACATGGTTTTTGCCCTCTCTTCTGCCAACTCAGACTCCAGTCCTCTCGTAGTCAAATGTCATCCTACCAGAGTGTGGCTGACAAGACATACAATCAAGTTGAGGGAGAGAAACACGAAGACCTAGATGGTAGCCTATTTATTTTTCCAGAAAGGAAAAAAAAAAAAGTGGCAAATATCCTAGCAAAGAAAATAGCCCTGCATCTGGTCTTTTGTTTTTCCCCCTGTTTTTCCCTTCAACTTATGAAAAAAAAATCTTTTTAAATTCACACAAAATGGTATATACACTGTCTGCTTTTCTGCAGCCGTCTTCAAATGTATAACCTTCCAGGTCACCATGAAACACTTTTTTGAAATATGTCTCAATCTGTCTTTCGGTGTGACAATGAAATTGCCAGGCAGTTCAGCTGGTGACATGACTGAATTAGGCTGTAGCTGACCAACTGCTATCATTATCAGACACTGTTGCTGAGAGAGGGGGAGCGGATGGGGAAATATCCTGAAAGAGAATCATGCCGTACTCTGCATGGGTGAAGTGACCCCATGGAATTGGATTGTCCCCTCTCCAAGAGATCTCAGCTCTGTCTCACTCTCAGTACAGAACCCGGACTGCATAAGCACCTCTCTCGCCACAATGCCAGCCTCCCATCTGCGACTCTATTAGTCACATATACCTACCCAGCTCCCTCAGGACTAGCAGGGAACATCCTGGAATGTCTTCAGACTAACACTGTACAGAAGTACTTGACCTTTTAAAGAAACACTGATCAAATTTGCCTTGACTCTTTCACTATATCACATGAACAATCATAAATGGCATATAAAAATTCAACAGCTGCTAGGATCAATAAACTACCCACCAAGAAATAGATATATACATAATACATAAACAGATTTTTTTTAAATTGCTAAGACATGCCATTATTGTCTTGGTAGAATTGGTCTAGTTTCTTATGCTGGTACAAGGAAGCTGGCTGTCAGCCCAGCCTGATCAGGGGACATTTACAGGATCAAATGAAATACTTACAATAGGCACTATCTTTTTCACTTAGAGCATTGACTATAGAAAGAGTCTGTTAAAAGCTGGGTGTAGTGATGCCTGCCATAATCATAGCTCTTGGTAGGCTGAGGCAGCAGGAGCCAAAGTTCAAGTCCACCCTCAGCCATACTTTGAATTTGAGTCTAGTCTGAGCTAGATAAAAGCCCTGTCTCAAAAAAATAAAAAGGGGGGGGGGAGAACCTGTTAAAATGCAAATATTTTTCAGATCAGCAGCTTCTAAGAGATTTGCAGATATATTTACTGACTTAGCTGACAGAAAACAAATCCTTAAAATGGGGGTCAAACATAGGTAGGTGGGATGGTACACTAAGTGAAGGAGAACATAGGGTGGAAAGAGTTTATTCTGAATGTCTAGTAGCCACTAGAACACCCAGGAAAGATGCCCAAGGTTGCACCAAAGCTCTGACCATAGAGGCTCAGCATCACCTGCTTTCCCCCCCAGTGCTGTGGGCCTCTTTCTTCTGATAAAAATGCAAAATCAATGTGTCAACCCGAACATCGCACTCAGAGGTACAGACAAATGCAATGAAATTTAAGAATTTCTTCTCCAACTGAAAACCAAGAGAAAAAAAATCTTAATGAACCACCAATAACCAAGCAAATGTGGTGATATTTTGAATTGTTTGTATATTGTAAGCCTGTCGAAATAGACATGATATTAAAGAGTTGTGCCTCTCTGCTGGGTCTGGAGCAAAGGCCTATAAACCCAGCTGCTCGGGTGACTACAGCAGGAGGATCATGAGTTCAGAAATAGCCTAGGCTATAGACTGATTCCATGGCCAGCCTTGGCAACTTAATGAGAGGTCTTGTCTCAATTTAAAATAAAAAGCAGTCAAAAGGGCTTGCATAACACTTGCCTAATATTATCGAGGCCCTGAATTTGATCCCCAACACTACTAGGAAAAAAAATGTGTCTGTATCTTTCTTTTCTTCTCCTCCTCTCTCAGCTGGACTTAATGAAAACTAAAACAGTACTCCATCAGAGTGACAACCAAGCATTAAAATAGTGCATAGATCATGCAAACTCTGCTAGTTGAAAATTCCTTCATTGACTAAAGCTGAGGAGATGCGTATAAAATAAATGTGCATGTATGCATACACACACACACACACACACACACACACACACACACACACACACACACACATTGGAAGATTTTCTGAACATTTCCAGAATGGGTCTACCTCATAGTCAATGAGATTTTCTATAAATGTGCATCAATGGTCATGTAGGATTAAAAAAAAAATTATAGCCTAAGAAGGTAGGGCTAAAGGCCAAAAAGTGAGAGCGCTTACAAGGCAAATAATTTGACGAGGCAGGATAAAATCAAAAACAGAATTTAAATGGCCACAGCCTAAGAATTTATAAAAGACCAAGTCCTGACCTATGACAGAAATGAGAACTTTATTGGGCACGTAATTCAGAAAGACAGGAAAAGCTGATACAGGAACACAATGAATGTCAGGTTAAGGATTTAAATCTTAGTCTGACAGGATTGGGGGAAAACAATACAATACTTACCAGAGAGTGAGAAGGAGAGGCATGCTGTGAGCATCCAGAGTGGGAGAGCTTACACTACATAATTAGCCTCTTTGTAATTAACAATCTAGAGGGCCTATGGAAATTAAAGCAAGATGGGTAGATTCCGCTGCATGGAGCCAGAATGTTAAAGCAGTTAGTTTACTCCAAGTTTGGCTGGACCCTCTGAGAGCTGCCAGTAAGTGGAGCTCATCAACACCTTGGCATTCCCCATTTCTAATGTTCCTCTCTGGCAAGAGGGACTGTGCTAAAAAGTCCTCAGGAGATGGCTATGCCTTTGGATTTCCTGTGTGACTTCAAGAACAGCACTTTTCAGTTCTGGTACTCTCTGGTATTAGAAACTGAGTTCATTACAGGCATGAGGTCATGGCTGAGTGGACCTCTAGGCCAATGATCAACTCACATTCCATGTTCAGTATTTATAAAGTCCAATGGTGTTAAATTAGTTGGGAAGGAAGAGAGAAGAATGCAACTGCAGCTAAATGATGTCTCTGGAAAGCATCTACTATCGGCCTTCTAAAAATACATAACAGTTTCACAGACTCTAGCTTTGTCGTTTAAAAAAAAAAATGGAGGAGAAAAGAAAGCAGCTTACAGACACATTGCCACCATTGTGTGCCAATTCCAAGACTTCATCTCACATAAAAGAAGGGACATCGGGAGAAACAATGCATTGTATTCCTTCCGTTTGCCCCTTCATATGACCCGGTGAAATGCCTTCATGGTCATATGCTCAGTTTGCCATGTTAATTGGGGAAAAAAATTAAACAAACCAAAAAAAAAAAGATAATGTTCACTTTTTGTGGTTGTTGCTACTTAATTTTAATTGTTTTTGAGACAGGGTCTCATGCATCTCAAGGTGCCCTCAAACTCTGTGTTTCCAAGGTTGACCTTGAATATCTATTCTTCCTGCCTCCTCTAGAGGGCTGGGATTATAGGTATGTGGCATCACATCTGGTTTCTGCTGTGCTGGGGATCCAACTGAGAGCTTTGTGGATGGTAGGCAAGCACTCCTCCAAATGAGTTACAACTCCAGCCCAACTGTTCTCTTCTTTACAGACAGTCACTTCTGAAAACTGCTTGTACCATGAAAACAAAGCATCGCCATTGTAGACAGGTCAGGGGTGACATCTTCATCTCTACAAGAAGCAACAGCACAAATCCTTGGTTCCTGGAGTTTCCCAAAGGTTCTTTTTAGGGAGACTTTTTAAGACAGAAAGAAAGAGACCAATAACAATCTTATTTTAGTAATGATCCATCAGGAAAAACCTCTGCTGGTCATTTAATAGCCACCAAGTCACCTAGAATTAAGGAGAAGCCTTCCCTTCGGGAGTCAGAATCCTTAACCCAAGGGAGACAGTGACTTTAAGGAACTGACATTTATAAGAATCAAGAAAGGAAGGCTTCAGTAAAAATGTGGTAAGCAGGAGCTCTTGGGCCCTTAATATAGTTTATCTTCCACATAAAGGTATCTTGCAAACCTTTACACAAGGCCTTTATGAGGGAATAATTTCTGAGCCTGGGCAGACAATGGTCTTTCAAATCCATTCTCAGTTCAGAAAGCATTTGTAAGGAGGATTTTTTTTTCCCCAGGCAAGGCCTGAGAAGTGTGACGCCCTTGGAACTCTCTGTAATTAACAATAAGCCTCCCTCACAAAGGAAAGTGGACCCTCTTACCCAAAAGTAGCACTGGTGTTATTTCTGACCCCACACCCTTCATTTTATGCAGTGTCTTTGTGGAAAAAAAAAAAAAAAAAAAACAAGGGCAAGAACAACCTAGAGAGAAATTTTCAAATTTTGGACCAGAGCCACCAAATCAATAATGGCGGAACAAAATGAATTATCAGCCTCTACTGCCTCAATCACAGGGAAAGGCAAGGAGTTGGCCAAAAGAGAAACTGCGGTCAATGTTAAGAAAGAGAATGAATTGACTTTGAGGTAGGCTTATATGTAATTAAATGAGACGGGGGCTGGGGGGCAAAGGCAAGGTAAACTCATGGAGGGGAGAGAGAGGCTGATAAGGAAGTGATCCAAGCAGGTGAGTCAGCTCAATTTGTACTACTTTTCCCAAGTCCCAAGGAGAACCGAGAGCCATAGAGGTGGGAGACTCAGTGGGAACACCGCATGTTCTTAGAGCTGTGTTTCCTCTCATTCTGTGATGACACATATTAGATATAGCAAACTCCCAGCACTAGCAGGTGGATTACTATCAGTGGCCAAATGTCTCTTGTGAGTCTAAGGGATGAACTCCTTGCAGTGAGCTGCAGAAGTAGGAGAACCATGGGGCATACCCGCTACTTGTCGCTACTGGTGAGCCAACAGTTTTTGAAAAGTCTGCCACATGCTTGAAGACTTCATATCCAGAGTTCTAGATTCTTGGACTGTACCATAAATTGTACACATCCAGTGCTACATCGGTCATTAGGTGGTATGAGAAAGATCTCTCTAAAGGCAGAAGGCATTCCTTGGGGCTTCTTCATGAATCCCATTGGGGACACGGCATTGAGGTAATCATGTGATGGAACCCTAGATGAAGTCAACTCAATAAGCAACGGCTCCTCTTCCTATTTTGTAAAGAATGTGGTACCCCAAGTTATACATGGAAATGTTGTGTGGGGGGTTCAATGGTAAAACTGCCCTATGCTGAGAGGCCTCTGCATGGGCTAAGATCCCACAAAGAATAGTGAGACCCCATCTCTTCAACCTCCACTCCATTGGCCCTGGGAACATTGACACGGGTGCCCTGCCCTGTGAAAGGGACTCTACAATCTAAAGCAGACACCCAGGTCCAAGTGGCAGCTTTTTTTTGCACTTGGGTGTAGCCGTCATACATATGCATTCACCTTTCCTGCTCCATTTACAAACACAGTGTTCTTTAAATGTGTGCAAGTGACACCCAGTGCCTAAGAGACACTTAAATAGGCCCAAGATGACTCACCATTTTCAGGTCCTGTACAGCTAATTATATGATCAAGTCCCTTTAAAAGTCACACAAATCGGTCCCCATGCTCTAGGTGCTTTTAAATGGCAAAAGGGTTTGACATAAGAGAGTGGGTCCTGTAAGAAATTTCGATGCCAGTGAAAAACTGACACAAGCACTCGAAATAGGCTCTGGCCCCTCAGTGGAGCTGAATTCAAGAGGCATGCACATGCTAATCAGGAGATTAGAGATCGCACTGGTGACCTGGGTGGCAGATGCCAACAACACTTCAATGCACCCCATTTCCAATTCATGAAGTCTATCTTGTCTTTGTATTATGTTTTATTAGATTTATGCATTTAGCTGGGAACCTATTATTCTACTAAAATACAAAATACAATTACTGTTTTCTTGCATTGAGACCCTGAGAATTATTTTATTGTTTCCCCATCAAAAGTGATCCCAGCTTTGTATTTTTTTTCAAGATTGTTGAAGAAATGTCACTTCCTCTATCTGCTTTTCATAATAATTGTGCCGCTTAATGGGGAAAGGGAGTGAAATGAATTGAGACGGAGGCTGTAACTCAGATCCTTTAGTTACCAGGGTCTACTTCATTTCTCATATTTTTCTATGGTCCTTTCAGCCCAGCCAAGTTTCTGATCCTCATTCAAGGTCCACTCATTGAGATGGCATTTGGGGAAAACTCATCTACAGATGTGAGTTGCTTGTAGCTGAGTGCTCACCTAAAATTGCAGTTAAGTGGAGCTCAATACCCATCATGGACAACTGAGCTGTCAGTCACAGGACAGCCTCTCCTGCATCCCACCCATCCCTCAAAGATGCTCTTACAATCCTTCCTGTCGCCCTTCTTTCCACTTCACACTATTTGCCTTCGTCAACAGAGACAGAAATACTTTAAAAATACTAGGGGGAGTTATGTTAGGTACAAGACACTGCAAAAAATGTCAGCCCACTTTAAGAAACTATCATAGTGTCCTGAGGATGTGTCCAGGCCTCAATCAATGGCAGCATCTCCAATAATCCTTAAGACAACATGATAAGGTAAGTGCTAGTGTTGCTTCCGCTTAACAGGTGAGGAAACGGACACACAGGTTAGATTGTGAAAGAAATGTCACAGTCCTTAGTAATAGTAAGTGGAAGAGTCAAGGTTAGAGTCCCATGTCAGACAAGTAACAGAGCCTCACCTCCTTCCTCTGAATAGACTATCAGCCTCTCCATACAACTGAGAGCTACTCTATGCTCAGCTATTTTCTAACTACATACATATAGATATCTCTAGGAACTCCACTGCCTGTTTTCACAATGAATCAAGTATAGATTTTGGCGATTTTTGATACTGGCTCTCTCATTGATCAGCTCGGAACCTTTCATCAGGGGCATTAACTTATCTTACAGCCCCTCACTTGCCAAATGGAGATAATGACAGCACCCCCTCATGCAGGTTATCATCAGGGCCAAATGAAATCACATAGCCTTGCATCCAGCATACACTGGAGGCCAATTCTGTCAGGCACTCACATGGGCTGTAAATGTCTTGGGTGCATATCAACAAGCAGAGAGACGACCCGATCACAGCCATGCTTTGGTGCTTATATGTGTGAAATGTAGACGAGGTATAGCCATTTTGTGGTCACTGGAGTGCCCATTGTACAAGTAGGTGCCTACTTATTGGGAAGCTTCTACCTAACTCCCAACTGGACATTTTGTGTCTGTGTAATCACATCAAGGTAACACTGTCTGAGTGTGTGTATATGCACATGGACATGAATTCCTATGTGGGTGTATGTGATTTGATTCACTGCATTTGTAGTCTATGGTGTGTGTGTGTGTGTGTGTGTGTGTGTGTGTGTGTGTGTGATGTAAAGAGCTGCCTGTGCATATGTGTGTGAGAGTACCTGAACATATGTGTGAAGATCAAAGACTAACCATCAAGTGTCTTTCTAAATGGCTTCTCTCCCTCATTTTTTGAGGAAGGGTCTCTCACTGAACCTGGAACTCATGGATCCACCTTGGCTGGCAGTCATCAGGTCCCGGCCATCTTCTTGTTTACATGCCCCTAACTCTAGGATTACAGGTGAATGCTGGGGATCCAAATTCAAATTCTCATATTTATATGGCAAACACTTTACTGACTGAGACACGTCCTCTTCTACTGCATTGTTTTTAAGTTTAAGCACTCTGTGGGAAATGTTACACAGTATTTTCTATAGATATGCTATTAAAGTTGGGGGGATAATGTTAATGTCTGAGCCATTTTCTGTGTTTTAGGCACTGTATAACACCACAGCATGTGCAGTATTTTTGCTATAACCGTTAATCTGATAAGTTGAATACCAACCTATTAATCAGAAATTTTACATGCCTTGCTATAAAAAAAAAAACTGTTTGCATTGGAAACTCAGGTTCAGTTTACTATGATTTTCTTTTATGCACCCAGCAATTCCTAATTGAGCATCTGTGACCGAGCTGTCCCTGTTTGAAGGGCTGGGGATACATGCAAATGATTTACCAAAAAAAAACTGAGAGCACGCAACAAGCAGACTGAAGCAATGTGAGTATATAGTGGGAAAAAAAAAAAACGATTCGGTCTCTCCTGGAAAATAACGAGAGGCTCCACGAACATGCGCTAAGAAAAGAAGCTGCAGACATCTATGTGTGGGGTCAGGTCCAGTCACCTCCTCACCACTGACTTTAGTGTGATATTATGCAGCCACTCGGCATGTCTAGCCCTTATTTTACCTATAAAATAAGGTTAAGGTCAGCAGACACAGCCAAGGCTGTATACCCTCCCTAATTATTGGAAGACTTCTTCGGGAATTAGAATCTAAACCTACACATGTTAGGAGAGAATAGTGTGTGGGCAGAATTTACACTGAGCTCCACAGCAGATATCTGACTTGCCTTTAAAAAGCATGGGGGTGAAGAGGGGCACCTTTTCTACATTCTCACTGGAAGAAGCCCTGGGAAACTTTCTTTCTTGAACTCCCAAGTGGCAAAATGTAAGTGTGTGATCAAGAGAGAACGTGTACAATTAGAAGAGAGCAAGCTGCCGGGTCGGTAAGCAGCAGAGTGAGTTCTCTGTGTGTCTCCCCCTATTCTGTGTGTCTTGCTCCCTACTTCCTTCCTCCTCTTATTTTCTGTGTCTCTTATTTCTATTCCTCTGTTCACCTCATCTCTTCCCCAGACATACCTGAACTATCTCCCAGTTATAATCAAGCATGTTAAATGAATGTAAGGCGACCCCCTACACACACACACACACACACACACACACACACACACACACACACACACACATACTACATGTGCTTTAATGTGCTTTGCGTAAGCGCAAAGTGTAGAATAAATATTGGTGGCTGTTTTTAGTCCAAGTTAGTGCTGTTAAAGCACTCCTTATAATTTTCCGGAAAGGTGTATCTTATAGAGAGTCCCAGAAGGAATACATAACAGACTTGGAAGAAGAAGAAAGAAGACGGACTCCTAAATCAGAAGCCTGGAGACACGGAGTCCTTAGGAAGCTGTGTGTGTCAGGTAGGAGGAGAACTAGAATGCTTACTTCTCTTTTAATTATCTGATGTGCACACTCCCTTCCTCTGTTGCCTTCAGCCAGGCCTGATAAGAAAAGGCACCAATAAATATCGTGGCGGTCTGAAGGGAGAAGCTATGTTTCATGGGACTCCCTGCTTCTACAGCTGTTGTTAAAATATTACTGCTAATTAGCTGGCTAGTTATATATAAACCCTTACAAAGGAGTATTTTTACACAATCATAAAATAAATTAAACTACCAAAAATTCACGCTGTTAATTAAAATAACCCCTGTAGGAGGGGGGAAATCGCTACAAGGCTGAGGTAAACAGGAGGCAATTTCACAAGCACAAACTGATTAATTTTATTTCCCATTACATGTATTTGCTAATATCATCAGAATTAGGAAATAAAGCAATTTTGCGTTGACAGTAGTTCAAAGGGAGGCGGTGCCGGCAGAGGGATGCAGCTATGAGATGCATGCTCAGCCGTGGGGCAGCCCTACTGGGTAGGGAAGGAGTGAAGGGCTTTTCGGCGAACCCCAGTCCCCAGGAAGGACACAAAGAAGGGAGCACAAGGGACGTCACCATCTACTTGAGCAGCCTTGTAGAACCTTGGGGTGGGGGCTTCTGGCGTTTAAGACTCCCATCCTTCTCACATCCAAACATGAAGACACCTGAGAAAATCAGGGGGACCTCGGCTGAGGGATAACAAGGGTTACAGACACGGAACTTCCGTTTGAGGAATGTCCAGGGCAGTGTCCATCAGCTGAACATGGACAAAGTATCCTTCATTTATTTTCCTTCTGCCCTGGAGTTTGTAACATGGATGGACTTTCCTGTAATCTGTGTAAAAATCCCTGTGTTTAAAGGGTTGCCCTAGCCCCTTGTGGACCGTTCTTTCACAAAATATCACAATGAACACATGAAAAAGCCTAAACTATACTTTCTGTATCATAACCACAAAACGATGTCTAGTGGGGAAAGACAGACTCAGGCAACAAGGTCTCTGGCTCTTGTTTTGTCTATCAGCCTAGAGAAACAATCAGCTGTAATGCAGCTGGAACCCCCTCCACAGGCATCACTAGTCTACCCACCTCACCACAGCTGGTACTACTCAAATACTCATCTAGAAAAAAAAACAGTCCTCGGAAGCTCAAATAAACTATTGTACAATCCTTTTTGGTGAGTCAGAAAATTTCTCAATTATCTTGAACCCACAATTTATGAAGTTATTTTATCACACCGTGTGTGTGTGTGTGTGTGTGTGTGTGTGTGTGTGTGTGTGTGTGTGTGTGTGTAGTTTCTTAAGCCCCTTTAATGCATCTGCGACCCAGGCCCTGTTAAACATCCAGTTTTATTAGGTAGCTATTCTCAAAGATTCCTGAGTTTTGCCAATCGGACACCAAACATCTAGAAAAAGAACTTCAATCCAAAATCCAGATGTCGTGTCTGTGTAACTGCAAATATTGAGATGTTTGAGGGAAGGACAAAACAGGATCATGTAGTTAATATCCCGCTTCTAGCAAAGAAAATAAACAGTTGCATACACTATTCTAAAGATCAGGTGAAAATAAGGAAAATCCTCTGTTGTCTGTGTGTTACAACTTTGCAATATTTTGCATCCTTGTTAAAGTTTGTTTCCAAGTTTCATTTTTTTTTTTTCCTTTCGAGACAGGGTTTCTCTGTGTAGTTTTGCGCCTTTCCTGGGACTCACTTGGTAGCCCAGGCTGGCCTCGAACTCACAGAGATCCGCCTGCCTCTGCCTCCCGAGTGCTGGGATTAAAGGCGTGCGCCACCACCGCCCGGCCCAAGTTTCATTTTGTACAACATAACAACTTAGCATAACCCAGCATGTACCAAGCTGTGGAGAAGCAACTGTCTATGTGTCTGTAGCGAGTAAGACCTCTCCCCCCAACTCTAACTCCTGTTGGCTCCCTTCTCCTTGGCACTGGATGTCCTGATAGATCCACACAGTAGCCTAGTGGCAGTCCTAAGTCATCAGCTGAGGACCTTGTTCTCCTGCAGAGGACATCTACAAGGCCTCATCTCTGGGCATCTGCCCACCAAGCTTCATGATGCCCACCCTGCAGCTGCGTGTGCTGATGCTCAATTCTGCCCTTGGTCCTGAGATCCAGCCTAGGTAAAATAACTAGGTGTGTTCCAGAAGATTCTGCAGGCTCTATGCCTGCATGCTCCTGTAGTTGCTGTCGCCCTCTCAGAACACGGTCCCTCACAGCTAGCTTGGAGGACACTGCTCTTTCTTCTCTTTCTCTTCTTCAAGACTTCCCATGGCATCCTCTCCAGAAAGCCTGCTATGACATCATTAGCAGAGTCTGCTCTCTCAGCCTTGACACTCTCGAGTGTTTATCTCAGTGCCCTCTCCATCCACAGAGCCATGACTGATTCAGAGAATCTCACACCCTTCACAGTTCTTCCATCCCTTTACAGACATTATGTTCATGGAAAACAAAAACACGAGGGAAACAAAACAAGAATAACCTAGAGCTCCCTGAAGTGCTCCAGTGCTCAGTTGGCTTCCTCACAGGGGACACTCTATGTCCTCATGCTTGCTCTTGTTACTATACTAACCCTCTAGCTAGGATCATGACCTCTCTCCAATCTTAGAACCTCTTTCATGCCCACACATCCTGCACATCCTTTCCCTGTCTCCACTTTCCTGTGCCCAAAGTCGGAGTCCACGGTCATCTGCTCTTAGAACAAGCCCCTCTCCCTCACTTATCACAGACAGCTTCTGACAGTCTTTCTCTTCCACTACTAGACGATGGCCTGCACAGAAGCAAGATACCTTTCCTGTGCCACTGGATGCCCAGGACCTAGCAAAGCCCTTGGTTCCTCAGAGTATCTCATGAATGTGTGTGGAATGAATAACTGAATGATTTAGCAGACCTTCACCACATCAACCATGACTACACCATACTCTGTCAAGGCAGACACTGTGTATTATTCATATTGGATCCCAACACAGAGTGGGTTGTTAGTACATGCTTCTTAAAGTACAACTGGGGCAGACAGAGATACCATGACAATTTCTGTGTGTCTTACTACTAGTCTGGTGGCTAAGGTATAAACAGTGAGTTCCCCATCTCCAGAATCATACAAGGAGAGAGCAGATGCAGCAAAAACATCCAGAAAGAGTTCAACCAATGAATGGGGTCTCTCTTCTCCCTTCCCAACCTCATGTTCCATGGTGCAACCACAAGAAAGCAGGGCGGAGGACGGAGATGGCTGCAGAAATGGCTTAGATTTCAATACCCTTAGTTAGAAGAGAAACTGTTGGGATAAGTAGGAAGAATGGGACTTTTGCCACCGTTGTCTTAATTGTTGGCAGGTAGCAGTCCTGAGAGGCTCTGTGAACCCAGGAGCCATGACTGGAGGCGATGTCAGGGACTTCGGTCATAACCAGCCATCTGAGACTGGCTCCTGCCTCCTTAGTCTGGCTCTTATTTTTAGATTTAGATACAGTTCAAAAGGGACTCTGACTTTGAAGAGCCGAGCGGAGAATTGCTCAAGTCACAGGGAATCATTTCTTACTATTTCCTCAGCCCTTTCCTGAGAAAACAGATTGAATATTTGTCATTCCTCACGCCCCCCCAGAAGGAAAGTGACTTCTCCTTCTCCATAAGCAAAAGATAAAGATGAACCTGGTGTCTAGTGAGTGAAGTCTGTGCTCAGAGTGGTTGTGCATTGAGCAGGTCTCTGTCTTCTCAATCTTTCTATATGTTTACAATCCGAGAAACTAAATACACTTGCGAAGACTCTTTGTGGGGCTCCTGAGTAGAATGGTCCTGCTAGGAAGCAACCTTGTTCCTCACCATCTCTCTTTCCATTCTGTAAGTCTCATAACTTTGGCAAAAATGATTTTGTTTCTGGAACATGAGGATGGATGTGGATGGAAGTGGAAGGATGAAGGGAGAAACCCAGCACTAAGCCATGCCGTTGGAAAGCCCACGGTGCTGCCCTTCATCCTCCATGTGGCTAATACTTCACACAATGGGTCTTATAACCAGATCATCAATTTTCTAAGTGTGTTTCATGTGCTATTTTCATTACATTTATTTGTCACTGGGTTTCAATGACCTTAGCAATTATGTGTCATTATGCCTATATGGTAAGTGGAGAACTAAAGGCTTAGATAAGCTGAATTTCTCACAGTTGCATAGCCACAAAGCACTGGAGCCAGGATTCAAACCCAGATTTCCTGTCATACCCAAACCAGAAAAACACAACTGTACAATCTCTGTGTTGGTGAGATTTTTCACTTAACAAATCCCAGTAAGTTGTCAAACTAAATCAACAAGAGACAATCTTGCTCCCTAGAGGTACTTAGGGATGTCTGGAGGCATTTTCAGTTGTCACAAATGAATAGAGGCTAGTAGATGGAGGTCAGGGGTGCCTCACCCCTCCCCAAAATCCTTCAATCTATAAAAAAGCCCATACTGCTGTGGGATGTCATTCTGTATGCTGTGAATATGTGTTGCTCTGATTGGCTGATAAATAAAACACTGATTGGCCAGTAGCCAAGCAGGAAGTATAGACAGGGCAAGCAGATGAGGAGAATTCTGGGAAGAGGAAGGGCTGAGTCAGGAGTTGCCAGTCAGACCCAGAGGAAGCAAGATGATAAGGCAGAACTGAGAAAAGGTACCATGCCACATAGCTAAACATAGATAAGAATTATGGGTTAATTTAAGTGCAAGAGCTACTCAGTAATAAGCCTGAGCTAATTACCAAGCAGTTATAATTAATATAAGCCTCTGAGTGATTATTTTATAAGCGGTTCATGGGACTGTGGGGGCCTGGTGGGACTGGAGAAACCTTTTGACTACACCATACAATGAAAAACTGTCAGGTAACTCAACACATTCTGTATGAGACATTTTCATGATTATCAGTTTCCTATAACCCACTATGGCCTTCTGTGTTGAAAACAAAAGCAGTAGAGGCTGGGGTGATGACTAAATTAATGAAGAACTTGTCTTCAAAACCCCACACAAGTAAAGCCAGGTGCCCTGAGCTTGTTATCCCAGCACTGCGGAGGTGGAGACAGCAGATTCCTGGACCTTACTGGCCAGCCAACTTAGCCTACTTTAATGAGTTCTAGGGCAATGAGACACTGTCTCAAACATCAAGGGGTACTGCAGCTCAAGAGTGACAACTAAGATTGTCCCGTGGTCTCTACATCTCTCTCTCTCTCTCTCTCTCTCTCTCTCTCTCTCTCTCTCTCTCTCTCTCTCTCTCACACACACACACACACACACACACACACACACACACACACACACAAATGGGCAAAAGAAAGAGAAGTCTGTAACTTCTTTCTTTCAACCAAGCTTCCTCACAACAAGTTACAAATTCCTCTATTTTAAAATTTCTCTATTTTAAAACCTTCTTAATATACAGTTACATGCTCATCAATGTCTAAAATTGGAAAAGGTCCTTTTTAAGAATGGAAATGGAAAAGAAAGGGGAGGGACAGAGATGGGAAGAGAGAGAAGGGAAAAGAGAACAAAGTGAAAATAAAAAGGAACGAAGAGGAGGAGAAAACTAAGATTAGAAACTGGCGATCCACAGCCTTCAACAGCGGAGTCACATTACATGGAAATCAGCGCAGTGACAGCACAAGGAGCCGCTTTGTGTCTTCATGAATAACACTATGTGCTGGGTAAATGCCTTTCCCCATTTAGAAACAGGTAGTTAATGGGAACTGAAGTGATCAAATGCTGTGTACCCCAAGGTTACTTACATCATGGGCCCGAGTGGCCCAGAGCTCATAAATAAAGCATCAGAGTGTCTTATTTTAGACCTGGTCAGATAAGCAAGGACTTGCATCATGTGAACGGAGCCCACAGTGTGATATGACACTGAGCCTGGTAATTCCAGGAGCCCTTGGAATGTGACATTTCAAGCGCAGTACACTGAGTTCATGCCCCATGGAAGCTCTAAGACCCACCAGGCCTAAATATCCCATCATCCCTTTGATTCAGTGGCTGAGAGAGCAGCCTGTCACTGAGCCGGACTTTAAATGTATGCCAAGCACACTCCCTGCCATGCAGAAGTTAATTTGAGGCACATTTGCAACTTATAACTCTGATTTACTCATTTGCTAGTACGAGGACCACACACAGCTTGACGGCCTGCCAGCTTGCGTAGACCATTCCCTCTGAAAAGATTTGGCCCAAGTCATGACCCAGCTTGGCAGCTCGAAAAAACAGCTGCCGGACACTGGAGGAATGTGGAATTGAACATGGAGAATGGAAAAACTTTCCTCTTTTCCTCAAAGTTTTGCATATAATTATGTAATCATATCCCTTTTTGGATACTTTGACATAAATTGTGCTTAATTAAATTGTTGCTAATTTGTTGTTTTATTATAAGTTTATGGCTTGTTTGTGGCTATGCATCCACAAGCTGTGTGCACAGACAAATGCTCACATGGGCACATGCTCAGTAGCAATGACATTGTTATGAAGGTAAAGAAAATGGGCTCAGTGAATAATTACTCCAGTTGACAGGACAACTAAAGATTTCAAAGGGTGCTTGTTTGCATGGCACACAAATTACTGGATGAATAACTTAAATGTGATCATTTTCTGCTGTTACTGGATTTTTTCCTCACAGATTTCCTATAATTTGATACCAATCAAATATGTATGCTCTGCATGAAGTATATTATCCCCATGATAAAAACAGACCTGCTTACATGGTAGACATAATTCCCTATGTATACTCTGCTTGTGTTACACTGTTTCTCATGCAGACCTTAGGCTCAAAGGAGAATCTTATCAATGAATATTTGTGAACTTCAGTTTGGGATAAGACAGCCTACATTTGAGAGTGTGGAAGTAGCTGGTTACTGCCTAAAGGCCACCACCATCAAGTGACCCATGGAGCCATGTTCCAAAGTATGGAAACACATACTTCTCTCCCCTTCCACTGGAACCTGCTTGGGACAATTCTGCCTCAGACACTGATTCTCAATGTGTTAGCCCACACAATGTGTATTGGTTAGAAATAAATATCCTAGCTACAATAGCCAAGAAATGGGAATAGCCCAGATGTCCACCAACAGATGAAGGAATAAAGAAATGTGGTGCACACTCTCAATGGGATTTTTTCGACCATAAACAAGAACAAAACCATGATATTTGAAGGGGGGAATGGATGCATTATGTTAAGCAAAAAAAGCCAGACTTGGGGAGAGAAACACTGAGTTTTTCTCTCATATGCAAAATGTGCATTTAAATTTATGTGTATGTGTGTGTAAGACATGAAAATAGAAAGGAAATTATAAGAGAACAGAAAAGGCTCCTAAGGGGAGCAATAAATGATATTTAGTAAATACTCAGGACACAGAAGCAGGAAGGTTATCTAGGATGATCAAAGGAACCCACAAGATGGTCACAGGCTGACAGAAGGAGGCAGTAGGGAGGTAAAATGATTAAGACCAAAGTAACTTGATGTGTGTGTGGTTGACGCCCATTACTTTATATGCTAACTTTAGAAGTTAGTTTTCAAAAGAAAGAAGGACCCTGCCATGTTTGTTAAGGTGACATTACAAAAGTGCAAGATGCTTAATAAAGACTTCTAGCTGCTATTGCAACATAGTCAGGACAGGATTGCTAGGGAAATGTACTTGGTACGCATATTTCAGGTAAAATTGGCTGGCTGATGATTCTGCTTTGTTTCAGGGTTTTGGTGGTGGTGGTGATGGTGATGGTGGTGGAAATTTTTTTGCTCTTATTTTTGTTTTTGTTTTGTTTTCCTATGATCGTGATCACAACCAGGGCCTCACACATTCTAAGCCAGCATGTTACCAATGTACTATGTCCCCAGCCTTATCTGAGTCTTGGAGAATATGGATTTGGGAGGTTTTACTTCCTTTTCTGTTGCTACAACTGAATATCACAGACTTGATACCTTATTAAAGAATCATTCTTACATTCTTTCTTTCTGGAAGCTGGGAAGTCCATGGTTGAGGAACTGAGTCTTGTGAAAGCCTTCCTGCTGGTGGGGACTTTTTGCAGAGTTGCAGGTTGATGCAAGACTTGGTGGTAGGTGAGCAAGCACGCTGGAGGGAGCTGCTTTTTTTAACAAAGCTGTTGCTTTGATAACCTATTAATTCACAAATTGATTCACTTATTCATGGAGGCAGAGTCCTTGTGACCCATCTTCCAAAGGTCTCACTTCTCTAATGCCATTAGCCAAAGACATTGGGGGTCAGGGTCCCAGCACATGAAGCCTGTGAAGACATATTTACCTCTTGGCAGAAGGTCTTCCTTCCCCAATATGAGGGTTATAGTGAGAATAAGAATGTGCTTATGAGCCCACTGAGTGTGAAAAACAAACAAACAAAAAGTCCTAATGTAACAGTTTTCTATTCTAGAAGACACCTACTTGGCTAATGCTCTTGGTCACCTCAACTCACCAAAAATATAATAATAAAATAAAATACTTGCTCAGAATGATAACCCATCAGGCCTTACAAGAACAACACTTGATTTACATCATTAGATCATGTATGTTAGGGCAGAAAAACAGAAATATGAGTGTGAAAATACAATAAAAGGAAATTTTCAAGCAAAGCCATTTTTTGAGTTTGCACTAGATAGTCTAGTAAAATTCTACTTGTTTTCCAAGTATTCTATTTTATGAAATGCTTCACTGTATTTCAGCAGATAATTACCCCTTTCATTTTCTATTCCAGCTTACCACTATGACAGCAGTAAAGTCAGTTTAATTTAAAAGTCTTGAAAATGCTAACAAGCCACACAAGTAACATAACTTACATCAAAGAGATCGGCTCTCTACTTGGAATCATGCCTGGGCTAAGGGCACAGACCACCAGCCCATGATAGTGTTGTGAACCTTATTTCAGGTAGTTAACAGGTTGAGTTGTGTAAGTGAATACAGTACAGTGCCTTAGCACGTACAATCGCTCACTGTGGTTGTGTTGGTAGCTGTGGTCCTGTGAATGGAGTTGCAGGGGCTGATCACCTTCTATCATTTTCTACTAACCTGCAAATGGAGGAATCTAGAGGAAAAAGATTGACATTCAATATTTGCAACAATTAAAACATAAGTTCTTTAGGGAGAAGTTCACCTAACTCCCCCATTCTGCCCAACATCTATCTGGGTGAGTGCAGAGCCATTTCCTACAGAAGATGCCTGGGGTAGGATAAAAACCATCCTGGGAGGCAGGCATCCAATAGAGACAAAGACAATCCTCAGCCTTGCTCTGTGGAAGCATTCTCTACTCAAATTCAAGGACACCCTCTAATTCTCACAAAGTCCATGGATCTCCTCCCCAAAAGGCTCAGAGAGAAAGATGTCCACCTCACCACACTTGGGGAGAAAAGATTGTGCCTAAGCTTTTTGACAACTGTTTTCTCTCTGTGATCACAGAGGAAAAAAATTCCATGCCCTCCCACAAGAACCACAGCACCTCTGTCTTGAACCCAGCTGTATTCAAGATTTACTGTGTGGCCCTGGGCAGCTCATCGGACCTCACTGGGTCTTAATTTCTTCATCTGGAAAATAAAGACGCTATGTACATCATGGGCACAGCATCTCAAGGTTAATGCAGCGGGCTGATATTGAAATGCAACTGAATGGGGGAATATCTAATTCTGGGAAGGAAGTGAGGCACAGCAACCCACACTTCTGGGTGCGGATAGCATGTGCAAGATCATAGCACTGAGCCCTGGGGTCAGTCACGCTCACGAGGAGCGCAATAAGCCATTCACAATGCACCACCTGGAGTCTTTTATTGTTATTGCCAAGTGGAGTTGATAAAAAAACAAACAAAGCAAAAGGTCGAAGCCCTAATTTATCAAAAGTTATTGATACAGATTGCATATTGACAAGCAAAGGGCTGCTTTTCGATTCCCATCAATAAATCCATTGCATAATACAGTCCAATCCCAACCCTTCGCCCCCAGATCCATCCATCTAGATATTAGAAATCCATCCTGCTCTGCCTGCAGTCTGTCAAATGTCACCACAGAGTGCAGAAGCCACCCTGCCAAGTCTATATCCTGAACTAAATCCCAATGGAAACTTCCAGATATAAATAACTACTATGAGCACTACTATGAACATACGGGGGAGAAAAAACAGCTCTCAAGTCTCACTGTTACTTTCTTTTTACCCTTTCACCTGTGACAAGCAAAAAGAAAAAAATCATGCCATTACTGTCCAAAACCAACCTAAAACCAAGTCTAACCAATTCCATTTTCTAGTTACGGGGACACTGTTTTAATCTGTGGAGCAGCATTTAGGGCATGGGCAGAGGTTCTTTGGTGACATTTTCACAGGCAGTCCCTGAAGCTTTGGTGCCTTGGTTGACACTGGGAAGTGGCATCTGATGACACTCCATGTCTTATGCCATGAGGACAGGGAGGAATGTTCTACCTCCTTGTGGGCAGATGACAGAGATGCTGGGGAGTCAATTCTAAGGGACCTCCAGTTTATCAGGGGGAAAACGTACTCCCTGGGTGTTCCTAAGACACGGGAAAATGGTGTAAAAAAAAAACCAGAGAACGGAGCCTGAGCATGGAGCTATCCTTAAGTAAATTGTACAGAGCCAAGAGTATACAACCCAAGATAAATCTTACCACCTCCTTGAGCCTGAGTTTCCACATCCTCAGCAAGGGAAGATGTCTTATACCATAGTAGACACTCAATAAATATCTGTTCAAGCATAATTTAAACTGAGAAATACTGGATAATTGATATTTGTCCAAGGGGCAATAATAGTCCACTGTGGATGTATATCCTTTATCCACCAGAACACATGGTGGCGGAGCAGACAAGGAAGGATGAGAACTCGTTTCCTCAACCTTAGACAGGGAAAATGAACAAAAATGAATAGAGAGGCCTAGGTTGTGCGTGCGTGCGTGTGCGTGTGTGTGTGTGTGTGTGTGTGTGTGTGTGTGTGTGTGTGTGTGTGTGTGTGTGACATCACAGGGAAACAGCAGTGTAGAACTAGCGCCTAAAGTAGGGCACTCCCATTCCAGTTGGAGGGCTGCAGAATTGCATCCCCCTGGCTGGAGATCGGCTCCATGATGCTTGCTTGCAACGTCTGAGCTCATTTGCTCAGGGAACAAAAGCCCACTTTAATATTAGCCTCAGTCGGGCTGTTAAAAACAGAAAAGCTGCTGCAAATACAACAGCCTAAGCAAAGATTGCTTTAAGATTATCCAGGCTTTGGGGTCTTCTGACCACATCTGAAAGAGAGACTCAGGGTAGACATGGGTGCCTTCCTGGAAAGCTTGGAAGTAAATTAAAATGCTATGGGGGGGGGAGTGTCGGGAGGCTGGCGGAGAGGGGGTGCTAGACATTTTTCCAATTAAAAAGATGGAGAATTAGTTAAAATAAGAAGGAAGAGCCAGGGGGAAAAGGAGGAGATAAAAATCAAAACTATCTGGTCTCCCAGGTATCTGCAGATTGGCCAGGTCATGGGGGGATTTCTGTGTTTTCCCAGTGGCACATGGGGAATGGAAGTGAGCTTCACTCAAGCTGCAAAGTCCTTCCTTCCTTGAGCTTCCAGCCAGCGTGAACCTACTCCTTCTGCCTCCAAAGTTGGAGAATTTATTGCTGTTACACATGACAGAAAGTTAGAGGACAAAACATACCAGGTCCCCTGGGGTCCCCAATCTATCCCTGCCACTATCATTCACTGGCCCAGAATTTCCCAGGCAGTTCATCTGGGGACCACCCAAAGGACTTTCATCATATCTGATTGCCTGCCTCCATCCCTCATCTCCTGTGGCTCATTAAATCAAGTTACTTTGTAAGAAAAGTTTTCCGTGTAAAACTTTACCACTGTTGCAGGCCCCCGTATCAATAACACCGTGTCTTTTTTTCTATGCTGTGATCTTTACTTAGTGTGGGTAGAATCATTATCATTAAAACAGCACAGCAAAGCAATTAGAAGAACAGATGCTACATGTTCAAATCCCAGCTCTGCCCCTACTAATGTTGTGGTATTGGGCAACTTCAATTTTCTGCACTTCAGCTTTATGTTTTATTAAATAATTAATATCCATTTCATAGTCACCATTTGGATTAAACTAATTAATATTGGTAGAAGGTTTGTGCCATCTAGACCCCCCATAAGGACAGTACTTTGGGAAACACTAAAGTAGGCATAAGACCATCTGTCATCCTTTACCTCCAGGTTTGCTTACACTGTGACTCCTCCTGGGCATATCTGTTGGAGCCATTTTCCTGCCTCAACCAAAGCCAGAGCCAACCAACAGCAGATTCACCACTAACACAAAACTTAAACAGACGTACCGGCAGCCACGTAATGAGCATCTATTAACCTACAGGTGCTGTACTCAATACTCCCCCACACATCACCTATTTGAGTCTTCATTCCTGCGCTCTGAGGAAAACCCTGGTTTAAAGAGTGGCCCCCACTACTTGTAACCACCAGAGTCAGGATTCCAACCCAGGATGGCTGACTTCAAAGTCTATGTCTATTTCATTGACATTACCATAAATTCCCTCTGTCAAGAGCTCACTACACAGCCCAGCTGGAATGCAGCATCCTGCTCTCCCCAATCGTGCCCACTTCTCGCCCTGGCCTTGGTAACTCTACACTATAATATAATTCTGTTTGCCTGCCCCTTGACCCATCTCCATTATTCAGGATAACTGCTCCCACTTTACCCATTTTGGAAGCAAACCATGCTACATTTTCCCTGAATTTGAAAAGAGGTTTACAATACACTAGACTGAACTTAACAGTTTCTTTACAACTCTGGTCATCTTTAACAGCACCAAATGCTGTCATGTTCTGTGATGTAAACATGACCGCAGGGCAAGCTTTCTCTGAGTGGTGCAGGGTGACTGTTAAAAACCTTGACTCCCAAGCCCCTCCCCAGGTCCATTGAATCAGAACCTCCGGGTTAAGGGGCAGGAATCATTCCAATTTAAGAACCACTGCCTTAGGGGATGTACAGGCTTTTGACCCTGCTTAACACTCCCAGATACAGCGGGGCTCTGGTTCTTATGTCTGTTTTTCATGCTTTTTCCAACCTCTCCCACCCTTCAATTTGACAGCTTTCTGTTTCCACTGCCAAACGACATGGCTGGGTGAACATCTCCAATTTCTTCTTCTACCAACTAATGTCATGATTTCTAAAATGTTTTTCTATAGCTTTAACACCCTTTCTTGTACACTGTTTGTTAGGCAGATGCCCAAAATGAAACATATCCTCTCAGAGCTGTTGGATGGGCATGAGAATGACCTGGGTTTCCAACACTAGTGCCCTTCCCTCTTCCCTGGCCCCCATCAGCACCACCTGGACAGTCCTCACACTCTTCCCCACATTCCTAGGGCTTCCCCCGAGAACACTGAAATAGCCGTCTGGCATGTCTTGTCATACTTTGTGACAGATACCTTATTTTTAACAAATGGTCAAGACCATCAGAAAAAAAGAGAGGGGGGTTATACCAGTTAGTCAGTGTCATCTAAAATCCAGAGTATAATTGCTTCCATTTGAGACTATCCCTCCCTGTTTCCAGCATAGCCACTGTAGTATGTCTGGAAAGTCACTGTTTACAGTGACTATTCATAGTGTGGAAAGCAGTGATCTCTGTACTAATAATTAAACTACCACCTACTTTTGAAAGGCTCTGATGAAAACCATGGCCAAGGGAATTTGCCTTTAAAAAATAAAATTCTCCTCTGTAGAAGAGAATGTCACTGCATCCAGAAAAATCTTCTAACCTTTAAGTTTTAGTTATCTTACATTGACCACATTCTTAGTATGTTGGTATGCTATCTAAAAATAAGATTTAAGAAGTAAGTTTTAAACTGTGTTGTGGAAATTGTAAGGAAAGTTCTTTTTAATATTCCTATTGACTTTCTTTCCAAAATTTACAAGTTGGAAACACAGGATTTAGAAGGTAAATTTAACACTATGGAGAAGATGGGTGAGCTGTTTGGGAGATCTAATGCAGTGGGAAGATGTAAGACATTGGGAATTAGGACAAAGTTCAAAGTTACATATGCAGAAAAGAGCAGAAAAGCAAGTTGGTAGATATGGGTTAAAAATGTCCCTGGGGGCTGTTCTTTTAACTTCTGTAGGTTTGAAATTCTTCAAAATAAAAGTTGATGGGGAAAAGTTCACAGACCTACACAAGTAAAGGTCACTGATACATGAACAAGAGTGGAGTCAGTGTATCCAACCAGATGTGGCCCTTGGTGAGAGACATGAAGCACTGAAGTCTCAAAGACTAAGGAAACTCTTGTCTGATCCTCAGGATGACAGTCGTTTTTATAGTCTGGCACCTATGCACCTCACTTGCCTAGGGTTTACCCTTGAATCCAACAATGGCAAATAGACACAAACTGGCTGTGGCCACCACTCCTGACTCATAAAGAAAAACAGCTTAAAACCCATTTTACTGATGTTATTTACTCAATGAGCCCACTTGGTGCTAAGTAACTACCCTGTGACAGGATCCTACTCTGTGCTCCTAAATTGCTTTGAATTCCAAATTAAACGGCAGGAAGCCGAACTGTATGTTTATGAGATACAAAAGACACAGGGGAAAGCCATTCTTGCCATTGAAAATATCTTTGCTCTGCCATAGGTACCACTTTGATGTTTTTGTCGCTATTACCATCATGATCATCATCAGCATCCTTGTGTTTCTACCTATTTCCCAATTTCACTGAACTATTGCAAGTCAATAGTAGATATCTATCTTTATTTCTTTGACATCGAGGATAGGTGGTACAGGAAGGATTCAACAAATGTTCCTTGGATGGGTGGAATTGTAAGTCTCTTGATTTGTTCTTTACACCAGGATTTGCTATAGTTCACATGGATATGAAGCCTCACCGAGATTGCCTAATTAAAATAGCCATCGTCTATTGGAGACTTATGATGCGTCCAGTGCTTCCTACAGTCTTTTCATATATTAACTCAATTAGTTGTACCACACCAGGATATGAGTAGCAAATGTCTCCTTTTATGAGTAAGCAAAAAAAAAAAAAGGTTACCTTTTTCCACTGTCATACACAAAGAAGCCATACCAGATTTGACCTCCAAGAGGCTCCGCTAAACTATCTTACAATTATTACATAGAGTGGGTCTCCCTAGGTTGAACAGCACACACGTTCAGGTCACTTTTTACCCATGCTATGTGGAAAGATCTACAGAGCATCCAGGGGACTTTCAGAGAAAGGATCCTGAACCTGAATGGCCTGGACAGGCAGGTCAGACTTGGGGAGTTTCCTGCTTAATTTCACCTTTCTAAATACAACGGACTAAAAATAACCTGCAAGCGACATGTCTCAGAACCGTGAAAGGAGCCACAAAACTCTGCAGAAGACATGATGGGAAAGGATGATCGTGGTTTCCAAAAATACTTCATGTTCTTTTCAGCATCAGCAAGTTGTGTGTTGTGATGAGAAAACAAAGTTTCCAATTATTGGAATTCCATAGTGTATTTAATTATGCAATTATCTTACAGTATTAACAAATGCTAGAGCACAGCGGCAGTTGCTGAGATTTGAGCAATTTGGAAGAACAAAATTTATTCTTTCCCCCAGTTGATTACTTCTCAGGAGTCCATCCATTTTTTTTCTGGATTATGGAAATGATCCTATTTTTGAACTGCTTCATTCAGAAATATAAAGCAAGCCAGACCCCCACTCTTGCACGTCCAAATTTAACCCCAGTACAAACTAAACATACTTCTGAGGAGAAATGTCGACAAATCCACATTATTTTTCCCCATGAATGACTTTAGGCTCTTTTTCTCTTTTGAAATTCCAATAAATATAATAGAAATAGAAATTTAAAATGTAGTTGTACAAATCGGATGTTTTCAGTGATGTGAACATAAACGCATTTCTGTTCATTTGCTTAATAAGGATTTATCCCACAAAGTTCATAAATCAACTGTAAAGCCTAGAACACACCATCAAAACACCAAAGGTAGGTGTTCTGTAATGCCTCTGTTACTTCAGCAAATGTGAAATGCAATCATACAAAATTAAACATTCCATACATTTTTCTATTCATTGTCTAACACTCTCCCTATACTCCAAATTAGGCTATCACACTCTTGAGTTTCAGGGGACAGAAAGTGAATCAAATTTCTTGTTTCTGGAAGCATTACAAGTAATAGGTCTTTTCATTTAGAGCTTTTCAGCTAAGAATCACCATGCTGTTTACACATAAAACATAATTAACCCATACAGTCTATAATATCCCTACCCAACAGGAGCCCTCCTTGATGATGGAGAAGCCATCCTCATATTTTCTAGGCCTGAATGTGGTCCAGGCTTTTACATATAATGTCTCATTTCTGTACGTAACTAAGAAGTACAACCTCGCAAAGGAAAACCCGACCTTCTTCCCCAACAGGTAACAGCAAAGGACACAGGCTCTGGACCCTGAGTAGTTCATATTTGAAATTAGCCACAAATAGGTGAGATGAGCCACATGACTTTCCTGTGCTTTGATTTTGGAGTGGTAAGATTTGGAATCTTATCAGCTGGTATACCACAGGACAATTGAGATGCAATGAGCTAGTACACGTAATTCACTTAAAATGCGGCCTTTTCTTTTAGCAACCATCCTTAATAATGTTAGCAGTTGGTATCAAGTCACTTACCTATAACATCTGACCTTTTAAATCATATCACAATAACCTCATGGGAGTCTCACCATCTTCCCACAAAGCAGTGGAAGTAGATGTTTTTATTCCAAATCTCATGGAGAAGAGTATTTCAGACAGGCCCACCAGCACTCAGAGCATGAACCCCTGGAAGCCAGGCTAGCATATTTCCACTTTGCCTCTTTCTATCCAGAGAAAGTTGACTGACTGGCTCAGACAGGCCCCTGCTAATTTTGTGGGGGAGTAAGGGGCTCTTGTTTCAAAGGAGACATAAAAAGCATTCTGCTGCCAAGGCCTGTCTTGCATAGCAAAAAAGATCCAGATCGGCAGGAGACAGGACAACAAGACGCCATCATCATGATTTCTGCTAACTATGAAATGAAAGTTAATTTCATGCTTTGCATCCACGGACAAAAAGGTTCAGAGCTGTTTAAATTCTCTTCAGCCCAATGACAGTTAGTAAACAGGAAGCTTCATGTTCTAATGCTTGAAATCACCCTTCGGATCTCAATATATTATTTATGCACTCAGCTTAAAATAAACAACAACTCTGAAGTAGGTGAGTGGTCTCATTTAGTGGGAACTTTTTTTTTTCACTCTGACAGTTACTTTAAAACATCAGTAAACAACCTTAATTCACTTCTAACGGATTAGTAAGCTACTGCTGTGTCTACAGGAGGCGAGCAGATTGTATTATTAACCAAAACAACTTTCTCCCTGTCAGTCATCTGCACCTCACAGAGGGATGTGAGTCTTGCAGTCTTGATGCTTAAAGCACTCCAGCACTCCGAGGGCACACCTGGTTCCAGACGGTATCTTCTGAGGTAGCTCTCTTCCACCTTTGACTAGCTCTCTTGACTCTGAGGTGTAGAGTGGGGCCTGGAGTAGGTAGATTCTCAGGGCTGCTTGTTAAGAAAGATATAAACAAATGAGAACCTTTCCAAAGGGGCAGGCTTTGTGTACTTTGACAATGCGTCTCCTTATGGATAGAAGTTAACCTGAGACTAACCTTAAGGGACCTGACAGATGCCATCATGAATATTTGAAAGGGTTTCATGTTGAAGGGGGAAGACTTACTCTTTGTAGGGATGGGTAGTAAAATTAGGATTCAGAGGAGGTACCTTGAGGATGGACTTGTCATCAACTCAGGAAGAATGAATGCTGTTGGTAAAATTTCTGCCCCCTACAGAGGTGCTCAAGCATTAGTGAGATGGAGCCCTTCCAACCAGCCAACAGATGCAGATGCTACAGCCTCATTCCTGAATCCCAAGGCTGGGCACTAATATGGGCTCTGGCAAGTTTCTGAATTCCTTAGGGTTGGGAGTTTTTAAAGGGTACCATCTACTTTTTCAGAAGAAAAGTCCATGGATTAAGTCCTGGGCACGTAGCCAGCCAGCCCGTGGTCAAATACGGGATTCTAGGGTGCTGGTTGATTCAGAAAGAGAAAAAGATGTACTGTTACCATTTAGTGAACCAGCTGCTAGAGGACAGTGGCACTTCTGCCCCATTATGGGCATGCGTGGCTTTGCAGCCTTTGCCGTCCAGTGGATAAAAGGCAACTTCAAGTCACCTCGAAGTAACCAGTAACCAGGTGTGGGAGGGGTGGTCTGCACCCATCTCATCATTCTGTTTGGCCTCCTCTCCTCTCGCAAAGTCTGGAAACATAATATTTAGCAAACCATCTAGTTGACATTCATCATCAAGACATCACTCACCCTTATCGAAACCAGCCCCTCCTCCAGAGATACACACTGATGGCTCAAAACACAAGTTCAGTGCAATTGAAAAGGGAGAAAGAGGTAAGAAAAAAAGAAATAAAAAACACCTTGAACTTATATCAAGAGTTTATAGCAACATTTTTACACACTGTACAGTCATTTATTATTCCAAATTATCTAGTCAACTTTATATGAATTTACTGCTCTTGTAGAAGAAGATGTTTTTTCTATATCCAACATCTAGATGAAACATTTGAGAGGTCAGAAACATTAAATTCCTCAAAGACAGTCAGGTTATCAATATCTGGGTGTGAAACATGGTGTTACTGAATTCCTGATACAGCAAAAGCAGACATCTGGTATTTGTACTTTGGAGCAATAGAAAAGAACATGACAAGAATGTGGTATACTTACAAAGTACCCTTCATCCATGGGGCTCCAATTTTACCAATATTAGTTCACTGATTTTCGCAAAAAACCTGAAAGGCAGAGGGTAGGTTTGTGTTACCCTCACTTTGCAGATGTGGACATTGAAGTATGAGAAGGGAACGGGCTTCTAGAGGGCTATTACGGTGAGGATAGGGGAGGGGAAGGAGGAGAGAACTATAACTTTGGTCTTCCATATTACAACATAACATCATCACCCATCCCTCCCTTGGAGACTGATATTCCCATGTGATTCTTACCACGATCTCAACTTACACACAGTTACCCCAGGTAAACGGTGGTGAGAGAAGCCCTGTGTTCTTAGGAACCCAGACCCCAACATCCATTTAATACCATGAGAGGGTAGGAACACTTAAACACTTCTCGTGCTCAGTTTAAAACGAGGAGGGAAAATAAGATAGACAAAATGCAACCATCCAACTAAAATTTGGCCTGAAAAGAATGTTTGTACTGCTCAGTTTGTTGTACTTATGTTCACATTTCAGCATATGGACTTGTGTTTAAAGTACATTCCAAGGGAGTCAGAATGCTTCAAATATAATCTCACAACATTTTTAGAAGGGTGTATTTTTAACAAATCTTTCTAAGACATCATGTCCCTTCTATCACTCTCGAGCCATTGTTCACACATCAAAAAAAAAAAAAGATATTTATTTGCTTGTTACTACAAGTAAGTTTATCTCCATGTGTGGTTTCCTGAAAGATGCAAGAATGTGGATGACATAGGTCTTGTGGCCAAGAAATTTTTAATCCTAGTGGTTTGGTGATGTTAATAAAGATGCAACCACCATGATCAGAAACGTTGCAGAATGTTCTGTCAGTTTGTGGACACTCCTAGTGAATCATGGACACTTGTCTCAAAAAGATAGTACCTCCAGGGAAAACTCTTGAAAAAGATGAGTTTAGCTTCTATGTGTGTGCCGTGCGTGCTCTCAGTAATGACAAAACAGTTCTTGGAAAATGTGAGTCTAGAGTCTTCCTAGCACCCATGATTTCAGGGTCACAGTATCACACACTTTTCTCTGTACTCACCCCTGCAACACTGACTTCTCTCCTCAGATATTCAAGTACTTTCCCACCACCCAGATCCATTTGTCCAGTATTCCTCTGCTACAGTGTCGCTGTAGACCACCCCGCCTCTTTCACGGGATCGCTGCCCAAAGACCCACTCACTGAGCCCTCCTCCAGCCACTTCTAAAGAAGCTGCAACCCATCCCACACCTTTCCCTCCCTGTCTTCTCTTTCTTCCTCAGACTTGCCATCCCCATCATACGGGCCCATCTCTTTGTTTTTCTATGTCCCGATATTACAAGAGAAACTCCACCAAGTCATATTTGATCTCTGATAGATTTAGGACCAAAAGAAACCACTTCCGTAATCAACAGAATGTAGGTCCTGGATCTTCTTTTTTATCCACCTCTTTTCCCTCTCACAGGGTACTGTTGCAATTAGTAATAAATGAATGTCAACTTTTTTGCACCACCCAAAAAAAGCAGAAACTCCACTAACATTCAGTGAAATGGTTCAAAAGGAAGTGTAACAAACATCCATTTTTGTCTTTTTTTTTTCTCTTTTCTTGATCACTGAAACAAAAGCTGAGTGACCTCTTTCTTTGGCCAGCTCTACATTATTCTCTCTGCAACCCTCATCTCTTCTCCCTGGCCTTTGGTTTCTCAATATCTGAAGCATGGAAGCTTCCAGTGGAAATTTCCAAGTTTCCTCCTAGTTCAGAAGCCAAGGATGATAGACTAAATCATATCTAAATCTTTTTACATCTCCTGACTTGATAGAACTAACTAGGTACAAATTTACCTCAAAAGTCTCAAGGTCACCATTCCATACCAAGCAAAATAGGGACCCTTGCGGGAGGGGAGGGGGTTTGGGGGGGGGAACAATTTGATCATCTAAGCCTATCTAAAGGCACTCAAGCTTTAAAGGAACACCACAGATATTTCTGCCAAGCTGTGCCCCATGCCCCACGGTCACACCACTGACATGTGACAGACATTCAAAGAACAATGCCACCTCTGCCACTTATGGCATCTTCAGTCACAGGCACTTCACTCGGATCTCTAAACAGATTTCCTGTTTGCTTCCACATTAATAAAACTCGCACCTTTACCAGTCAGAATTTTTTTCTTACCCAAGCATCTGAACATCCAAAGAGATTTAGAAGCAATTAACGTTCACGAGTAACAGAGCGATCAACATGGGAATTACTAATGGGACTGGACAGAATCCAAAAGCTGATATTAGGATAATAGCATGTCTCTGACATAGGTTACGGTGCTAATTCTGCAGGGCGCAGTCTTGGTTTGATTTCAGTGGCTTTGTGGGCTGCTGTCACAGTCACAGAAGTCTGTTCTATATACGGTTCCCCACCCCCTACGACATAGATTTTTTTTAACTGCCAGTGAGAAGAAGGCATTTTTGCATCATTATAAGACAACCTCTAGCATTAATGGTATACATTGAATTCAAGTTTATTTTTAAATTGCCAACCTGACAAAAATGCTAAAATGTCATTTCCCCCCATTTGAGGTCTCTAGACTATCTTCACCTGCTAGATTTTGTAGCTAGAGGCCACAAAAATAATAGCTATGGATTTGCATCATGCTTCTCCAAGGTAACTCTCTTACCATCTTGTGTGTGTGTGTGTGTGTGTGTGTGTGTGTGTGTGTGTGTGTGTGCGTGCGTGCGCGCGAGCATACATCTCTGGAACACAGAAGGAAGGACAGGACATGCCCATTCTCTGGAGATCTGGTCCTGTCTCCTTATCCATTCTCCTGATTTGTTTTCAAAAGAATTACTCTGGTGCTCATTCCTAACAGGACTTCTGTCAGCCTACCCCACATACCCAGGGCTAAGGGAACATTAAGGAAGAGATGGAAAGCTTGTGAGAGACAGGTCGAAGAGGATCCCTGCAGATCAGTGTCTTCTGGACACGGCAAGGCTGTTGCACTCAGGCGCTCACAGCATCTGTGGTTGCCAGCACAAGACTTCCACAAGATCAAGCTAGTCAATATTCCAGCACAGATAAGGGAGGGACTCATCAGGCCTGCTCCTAACTGAGGTGCTACTGGGAGTTGGTGGCTATTCAGGCAGGGAGACGCATTTTTCTTCAGAAATATGGCCACTGGTAGATTTCCATTCTAATCAACTTTCTGATGCAGTGATAAAACTGCTCTGACAAGTAGCAACTCGGGAAAGGAAAGGATTATTTTTGGCTTACACTTCCAGGTCACAGCCTGTCATTGAGGGAAGTCCAGACAGGAACTCAAGCAGAAACTTAAAGCAGAAACCACAGAGAACAATGCTTGTTGGCTCAAACACAGACCCATGCTTATCTGGCTTTCTAATACAGCCCAGAACAACCTACTGAGGAGACAGTGCCCCTTGTAAAGGGCAGGGTCTTACTACATCAAGAAATTTCTCCAGCAGACACCTTCACAGGCCAATCTGACCTGAGAATAATCAAGACTCCCTTCTCTGGTGACTCTAGATTATGTTGAATTAACAGTAAAACCTACTTAGGACAATTGTCAATTCTCCCGTGGATGGCCACACATCTGTGTGCATGGGGACAGCACTAGCTGCACTAACTGAATTATTTAAAAAAAAAAAAAGGACATGAAAATGTTGGAATGTTAGGTGTCCAGAGGGATGGGGATGAGTATGATCAAAATATGCTGTATGTACCTATAAAATCCTTGATGAATGCCGGGCGGTGGTGGCGCACGCCTTTAATCCCAGCACTCGGGAGGCAGAGCCAGGTAGATCTCTGTGAGTTCGAGGCCAGCCTGGACTACCAAGTGAGTTCCAGGAAAAGGCGCAAAGCTACACAGAGAAACCCTGTCTTGAAAAAACCAAAAAAAAAAAAAATCCTTGATGAATAAGTTAAAAGCTATTTTTCAAGGCATATTAGGGGCTGAAGAGATGGCTCGGCAGTTAGGAGAAATTGCAGTTCTTTCAGAGGTCCCAGGTTCAGTTCCCAGCATCCACGTGGTGGCTCACAATCATCTATGACTCCAGCTCTAAGAGATCTAATACCTTTTTCTGACCTCTGTGGGCACTGCACACGCACGGTACTTAACAGACATGTAGGCAAAACACTCATATACACAAGATTAAAATAAGTAAACTTTTTCTAAAGTATACTTTACTCAAAAGCGGAGATTAAATACTTTGAGAGTTTGGGACAAAAACAAAACAAACAAAAGAATGACTCCAGAAGTCAGCAGACCACTCCCAACTTCCCAACCCTTTCACTCTGCTAAGGAAGTCCCCACGTGGTCGAGAATGGTCCAACCATTATTCTTCCCCCGTTCTAGCCTACATCACTCATTGCTGAAATCCATCATAGACGCTGTTGTCCTGTGCTCTCTCTTTGCCTCCCATGGGACCAGCTTCTTGAATCTCAGTCCTGGCATCTCTCTCTTACTTAGCCTGATGGACAAGTAGCTCAGCCTTTAGGGTCTCTGCCTCTCCTTGCCCACTCCCACCTTGGGGCTCCGGGGAAGCTCCTTCTACAGAGACTGTCTATCCCACTTGGACAGAGACTGTAGTCTACTCTGGTGTTTCACTTTGTGCATACTCATAATTTATTTTATTTATTTATTCTGGGTGGTCTAAGAAAGGCACTGTGTACCTAGAATGGATTTTCACTGTTTCTACTGCTGTGACATTAGACATCAGCATGAAATGGGACCGATATCCCTTCTTTTGTTTCTGCTTTGTTGTTGTTGTTTGTGTGTTTGCTTGTTTCTATTTCATTCATGCTTTCTTCCATTCCTTTCTCCTTCTAGCTTGGTGTTTCTGGCTGTTAAGAGAGATCCTTCTTTATAATCGAGTATTTTATTTATTTTTACCCCCATCTTCCTACCATTGACGTATGCCCAATATAAAGTGTATCTCTCTCTCTCTCTCTCTCTCTCTCTCTCTCTCTCTCTCTCTCTCTCTCTCTCTCTCTCTCTCTGTGTGTGTGTGTGTGTGTGTGTGTGTGTGTGTGTGTGTGTGTAGGCCAGAGAACAAATTCAGGTATCCTTCCTCAATAGCTGTCCACCTTGCTTTCTGGACAGGATCTTCTACTGGCCTGGGACTCACCAGGACACTAGAATGGCTGGCCAGTGAGCTCCAAAGGATTCATCTTTCACCAGCTCACCAGCTTTGGGATTATAAGTGCATGTCACCGTACCTGGCATTTTCATTTAGGTTCTGAATATCAAATTCAGGTCTTCATAATTGTAAAGCAAGCACTTTCCTCACTGAGCTCTAGCCTCAACCCCCCATATCTCACCCTTTAAAGTTCCCATTCATCCTCTAATAGAACCAGCTCCTGGTGGACAATCTGCCACCACCAGGCTGTGTGTGTTCAAAGTCTATTTTAACAATTTTAACCCACAGGATCCAGACCATCCACAGACTCATTCTTAGGGAATCCCCTGTTTCATCTCTGAGGAGAGCCCTTTAATACTCTCTGCAGGTACCCTCACTGCGAGGAGGCTCAGTATCTCAGAGCTTCCCACCTCCCACAAGTCAGACACTGCTTCCCCTCCCCAGGTAGCAGCAGTTGAGATTAAAGTGCTTCTGGGCAGTACTAATCCAATCAGGGCTGGCTCTTTCTGTCTCTGCCAGTAGGGAGGGAAAACTTCTTGGCAGAATGCCTTTCAACTCTGCTCTGCATTCCTCCTGGGGTCAGAGTTCTGTGCTCTTTTCTGATGGTCCTGCAGAAGTCAAGGTGGTTGTCACCTGCCTCACTAAACCATCCTTCTGCCATAGAGTCATGATGGAGAGGGGAGAGGGGGCAGAGATGGGGGTGAGCTCTGAGGAATGGGCAGGCAAGGGCAGACAGTGCAGTAACACATAGATTTTTTTTTTTCTAAATTTCAAAGATTTAAGAAAATCCATTTTCTAACTTTTACTCTTGCCTAAGCACCAAACTATAGCCCACCCAGTCTACCAGACAAGGATTCTTCAGGGAGCCTTTGCTTTTCTGAATCCCCCAGACTCTCTGATGAAACCCACAGACCCCTTCCAAGAATGGTGTGTGGAGGGCTGCAGAGAACATTAAAGATATTGAAATCTCTTTCTGTCCCAGGTTGAGGACCCCAGCAGGAAGTGGGGTGGTTTGGGAAGATGGGCAGGAGAACTGATAAGGGGAAGGAGGGCTATGGAATTTTGCAAAAAAGATCTGTGCTGTGAAAGTTGCAAGGTGAAGCAGAAAACAGAGTGTTGACCTTCCCCCACTGCCCTGTGGCTGCACTTCTGCCTATGCATGAGACCAGAGCTGTATCTGTGACCCAGTCAGCCCCATGCACTCACCCAGAGCCCTTCAGTGTTTGCTATATGGAATAGCTAGGAATGTAGACTTCCTTTATTTACAGCCCTAAGTAGATTTTTAACTACTCCTGAGAGAGAAGTAGACGAGCAAAGAAAGCAATCTGAGGAGCTTTCAGGAAGCTGAAGTAGTAGTAAAAACCTTGCATTGGACTGTTTATTCCTTCACCAAATATTTACAGAGCCTCTACCGTAGATCCACGGTGGTTGACAAATGACCTAAAGACCTTTCCCCACATGAAGTTAATATTCACATGTAAGGGCACACTCTAGTAGTAAGCAAGGAAGTAAATGAATGTGCAAAATTGATATACACCCTGGAAAAAGAGCAGAGAAAGTGAAGAATTGCAGCAGCATTTGCCTATTTCACATAGATTTTATTTCCATTTCATGTCAAGAAATATTTGTCACTGGACTCCAGCTACATTTCGGGTCATGGAATGGAATCAGCATATAGATCATCGATAATGGATGGAGATAGATAGATAGATTATAAATAGACACAGATAGACAATGATGATGGTGTTGATAATGATGAAGATAAATAATATACAGACAATACATACATACATACATACATACATACATACATACATACATACATGCAATTGGCCCTCTACATTCCTGGGTACTACATCTATAAGTTGAACAAACTGAAGACTAGAAAAATAAAATTGTCATCTGTTTCCCTTGTGGTGGTTTCTCAGTGATACAGTTTAATAACTATTTGCATAGCATTTGCATATTCTAACATAGATTGTATTAGTGATCTAGAGATGATGTGAAGTATATGGTAGGATGCTGCTGTGTGGAAACACCATGCTATGCTATGTAAATGTCTTAAGCAACCTTAGATTATGGAACTCACATGGGGCTCTGAAACCATTGTCCCTCATTCCACATCCCACCCACTGAGTGATCTACACAAATTGTACACTTCACCTCTGAGTTTCAGGACTGTCATCTGCAAAATGTCACTGATGAGTTGCTGTGCAGGTCGCATGTAGGGTGCAAGGAGAGGACCCTCCCCCCCCCAGAGAAGCTGGTGCTGAGAAAGTGGTAGACAAGTCACCTCCTCATCTTCTCACCCGAAAACAGAAAAGACAGAGGAACACAAAGGTCCCTTGTTTGCTTTGTTTTCACAGCCATGTGACCTTAGGAATCTTAGATTGGGTGACCTTAGAACCTTAGTGATGCTAAGTGAAGTGTGGTGGCTCACATACACAATCCCACCACTTGAGAGATTCAGGTAGGCAGATTGCCTAGAGTTTGAGTCCAGCCTGAGCTATAGAATGAGAGCTTGTCTCCAACTATCCCTCTCCACCACTCCCAACAAAGAAAAATATCAAGTATTACTTTTTAGAAAAAAATAGTCCATAGTTGTATACAGTCGAGAAACAATAAGTAAATGAAGTAAAGTCATTCCCATTGGCCATCACATAACCACAAGAGATGTCAACAGTGGCCTCAAGAATGACTCCCCAATGTATTTCAGGAAGAACCCTTTGGTGTGGGAAAATTGCATGTGATGGCTACCGTATGGAATAGACTTTGAGAAACATTGTGTTTGCTTTTTTAAAAACTGAAACAAAAACAACAGCATGTGCACCCATTTGGTACTGATGTGCTATGGAGGCTTTCTTTAAAAACACGCACTTGGACATTTTTTTTCTACAAACCAAGAAAGCGTTTCAGCAGTGATTCTTAGCCACTGGACCATGGCAACTTCTCTTCCTTTTCTTATAAAAGAGTCATTATCCCAGGACCACAGTGAAATTGGAGGAAATGCCAACATCTAAACATTTCTCGTTCCCGTGGACAGGTAATTCCCCTATTTTCCACAGAAAATGACCTCTTAAAATAGTTTTGTTAATTATTCCCTTGAAAGCCAAATCCCCTTCTAGTTATACCTGGGAAGTCTTCTACTTGAAGTCATCCAAGGTTTTATTATCTCAATCATTCACAGTGAGCATGTATTACTTTCAATAGCAAAATACACAGGGGTAGGGGTGAAACTGGAGAAGTGTTAACACACCAACGATTAGTCCAAACATTTTTAGCTTACACACACACACACACACACACACAAATGTGTGTGTGGCTTCTCATGAATACTTTCCCTCTTATTAGAGCAGGAGATAAATGCGAAGTGGGAGGGAGAACTGACCTCACTCTTCCTGGCTTGGAAGACTCGGAAGGGAGAGTTTCTGCTATGTTCTCTGAGATGGAGGAAAGGGAGAGAGAGGTTGGAGGTGAGAAAAGAAGCAGTGAAGGAAGGGACGGGAGTAAAGGAATGAAGCGAGTGTGAAATGGACAAAAGAAACCAACACGGGAGCACGAACAAAGCAGGAAGTGACGGAGCTGCCCAACCACCCGAGAGTTCCAGCATGAATGGCGCTTCCACTGCTAAGCCAAGGGAATCAAGAGCAGAACATACCCACCAGCAGGACTTCCTTTCGAACTGACTGTCTTAAGTTATAAAGCCTGACTGGCAGGGGCACCGCCATGTTTTATCTGACTACCAGTGTACAGCCTGCCTGGGAACAGAAGCTGCCCCGCCAGCTGCAGCCTCCCCCCTGGAATCAGATGGCTCCAGTAAGCCTGGCCGCTTCGCATGCCACCCTAGAGTTGGTTCGCACTAAGAGAGAGTGCCTCAGGTCCTTGGCATCACTTAGCAATGAGTATGGCAGGTGGAGGCGGCTGCCGATGTCCCAGAATTGTGTAGCCCCTGGGCTGGAACCAAGCCTTCACTCAGTGAGGCGGTCTTTCACCAGCGCCCCCAAGGCGTCAGGAACTGTAGCATGGCATTTGAGTACCATGGCAAACGGCCCCGTGTTTCTCTCTCCGGGAGCTCATCATCTCCCGAGGAGGCTAAACAAGCAAGGGTGTATGTATTTTTGTTGGTGATAATTAAGAGGGACTTGAGAGGTGACTAGATTGGTAAAGTACTCCCCTTACAAGCATGAGGACCGGAGTTCAATTCTGAACTCACGTGGAAAGAAGAAAAGGGGGGCGGGGAGCCAAATGTGGTGGCACATGTTTGTAATCCCAGTGCCAGGGAGGCAGAGACAGGTAGATTCCTCGTCTCGCTGGCGAGCCTCCTTTGTGAGATCCAGGTTAATGAGAAACCTCTCTCCAAAAGCAGGGGGTGGAGGGAAGATTTTTTTTTTTTTTTTTGGAGCCTTAGATATGACACCAAAGGTTGTTCTCTGGTCTCCACACCAACACACATGTACACACACGGAAAGAATGGAGGAGGAAGGGAGGGAGGAGGGTGGGTAAGAAAGTAGAAAGGAAGGAAAGGAGGGTGAGAGAAAGGGAGGAAGGAAAGAAGGAAGAGAAGGAATGAAGGGAGGGAGGGAGGGAGGGAGGGAGGGAGGGAGGGAGGGAGGGAGGGAGGGAGGGAGGGAGGGAGGGAGGAAGATGAAGAAGAAAGGAGAGAAAGAGGAAAGAGGGGGGGAGGGAAGCAGAAGCTCTGCTCTAGCTCTGTGGCTTAGGGCAGAGGAAATGAACTCAGGGAAGAAATGTCTGAAGCAGGAACTTTTAAGTTAAGACATGAATAACACAGAGGACGCTACCACTGCCTCGCAAAGATCCAGAGAAAGAACAGCCTGGGAGGGGAAAGTAGGATCCTCAGACTCAGCACTGGCCACATCTCCCCCATCCCTCCCTTCCAGCTAAGCAGGCTCTCTCTCAGCAATCCAAAATTCAAAAGCACACAGACACGTTTAATTTTAAAATCTCAAATTGCATACTATGCCGCTAGGAAAATATATCCCGAAACTTAGATTATTTTTAGAATAGTCCACTTGAGTTTCCTCAAGTACTTTTTTCCTCCTATTCAACCAGAAGACCCAAATAGTCCAGGTACATCAGCCTCCTCTGAATACGGAAACTGCATTCATCAGCCACTTTCCAAAAATTGGATCTTACTTCAAAGCTCAATGACTTGATTACTCCCAGAGCAGAATACATTACACTGATTACGGGATTATTCACGTGCTGTTTCCGAGAGGTTGGGCAACATTGCTCACATTCCATCCACCAACAAACAGAAGATCAGAAACGGGAAATTCAATGCTGGTATGCAAAGCACCTCCATGTTGTGGTTGTGATGCTCAGAATCGTTCCTCTTCACACATTTTGTTAAACTGATGTTGGATAGGGGAGATGCAGTAGTAATTTTGTACCATAGAGGCCACAGAAAGCAAATTTTAAGAAGTCCCAGCAAAACACAACATCTGAAATGGCTTCTATGACACATCCTCAGAATGACATATACTACATCCTCAGTAAATAGGGGTCCTTTTCACCTTTTCTTTTGAATATCAAAACCAGGAAAGTCATTTTTATATCAACAATCGACTGATATCATATTCACTGGTTCATATTTTGGTCCTTAATGGGTCTGGTGCTGTGTTTTGCACCCTCTGGCAATGGCAGCTTCATCGGGTGATACCAGGGAAAAAAATTGGCCTGGCTAGAAATAGAGTAGGAAACTTCACAGGCGGATTCCCCACCAGCCAATGATGAACACTGCATGCTCAGGATGATCAAATTCTTACTAGTTTACTTTTTTAACAGTAAAAAGGACAAGTATTAGAAAACAAAATGAAAACAGGGCATCAGGAGTTCAAATAAGCCATAACTCAGAAAGAGAGGCATAATTCTCCTGAACTCTGTGTCATTAGCTAATCAGCATGTCGCTTTTATTTTTTATTTTTTTCTGTTGGCATCTACTCACTGTCATGTCATTTCCACAAGGGCACCATCTGTATTTATAGAAGAATTATCTTCGTGGTGATCTAGCAATCTACAAACAATGGTGCTATTTAACTTTTCTTAGGGGATCAATTGTAGAATTAGGTTAAAGGATTTATGAGTCTCTTTTTCATGATGATCCTTGGGAGGATTTGCTCATGTCTCTAAGGTGGTGGAAGCACTTGAAACAAATAATCAAATATGTGTGAGTGTAAATAGTTTCGATTTATTAAAACAGAAATTTTGACATGTTCCTTGGCGTGTACATTTTGGGTGCTGACACAGATATTTTTTAAAATTGTATTTTTATTTTTAATGTGTGTGTGTGTGCGCGCGCGCGCACGCGCACGTGTGCACATAGGTGCATATGAGAACATGTGCCCTTGGAGACCAGAAGCTAGCATTAGTTCCCCTGGATCTGGAGTTACAAGTGGTTGTGAGTTACCTAACATAGATGCTGGAAACCAAACTCCGGTCCTCTGCCAAGCAATAGCCACTGGTAACCACTAAGACATCTCTCTAGCCCTATCACATGCATCTTTTAAGCCAACATGATGAGGGTCTAATGCAAGTCCAGTAAAATAATCATAAACAAACTGTTTTCTTTTTTTTTTTTTTCCTTCTCGGCTGAAAGGATGGGTTATTGCCCCGTGTGCTCTGGTTTGGCATCCTTTGGTTGAGACAGAACAACTTTGTATTATCCAAGGCCATTGCTAAGGGTTCAGTCAATACTTGCCCAACAACATTAGTACAGCAAATGCATGATCAAATCTTGCTTTCTTTGGTTCTTAATGCTAACCTTAGAGATAAAAGCCCTGGCCTAGTAATGGTTGGTCAGGAAGCGCCCACCTCTGAAGGAACCAGACATTCAGACTAGATGCCCTTCAGTTAGGTATAAACCTCATAGACAAGTGGAGGATTTCAGTGGCTGCCAAATAGGACCCAAGGAGAACAGCCTTCTGTGACACAGGAGTGTATTACTTAAGCTTTAGGTCAATACAGAAACATAAAATACAATTTGAAAATATCGAAGACAGAAGTCTCTTCATTGAATGTAATTTCTCCAGGAGCAATCAATCGCTTTGTAAACTTTAAGCAGTGTTTATAAGGGTTATGATTAAAGTAAGTATGTAGCATGCTGATAAAATGAAAAAGCAAAGCAGAAACTAATATGCACATATTTGTAGAACTCCTGCTGTGGGCCACATACTAAAGTAAGCAAAAGTCACATGAATAAGCAAAATATACAGAGGCCCTACCCCCATGGAGCTAGTATTTTCTAAAATGTGTGCAGATGAACCATCAAGTATACACTCACTAGTCATATTAAAGAGAAAATTAATATACATAACTAAATTATTATATGTGATATAAAACACAACTACTATGTTTTGCTCCCTCCCTGCATAGTATAAGTATCATTGCTTTCAAAATCTAGAATATTTCTTTTAAATCATGTGATTATTCACACAAACCAAAAAATAACTTTCCAGGATTGGAGTTTTACATTTTGTTTTTGTCAGCATTAAAATGCTAACATTTGAATGTTTTGATAATCAAATTTTGAAATATGTTAATTAAATGGAAAGTGTTCAGGAAACTAACATAGAGTTATATCTATATATATATATATATATATATATATATATATATATATATATATATATGGGAAAAGATAAGGAATTAGGGTCACTTATTCCAGGAAGTGAATTTGTTATCCTCGTCAGAGAATGAAGAAGTAAGACAATGAACTCTGGGTTTAGGCAAGACCTGTATCCATGTTCTGGCTCCACCACGATGTACTAAGACACTTTCCACAATTTGGTTTCCTTATGCAGGAAAGGAAAAGATAACAGGGAATGGATGAGGATAAGAAATACAAATTTGTTTTAATTTATTTTATTATTTAATTATTTTGTGTGTATGGGTGTTTTACCCACATACATGTCTGTGCACCAAATATGTACCTGGTACCCACAGAGACCAAAAGAGATGTTGGATCCCCTAGAACTGGAATGATAGTTGTTAGCAGTCGTGTCAGTGTTGAGATTTGAACCCCAGTCTTCCGGGAGAGCAGCAAGCCCTATGAAATGTTAAGCCATCTCTACAGCCTCAAATATAAATTTCTTAGAACTCAAGCTTCATTATAATTAGAGCTGCTGTAGAGTCTCCAGTGGTAGCAGTCCTGAGAGAACATTAAAATGGAATGCAGAAGTCTTCAGCACAAATCCCAAAATTCCCCTCATGAGTAAACTTGCACAAACTTGAATAAAACCCTACCTCAAACTTCTAAAAGTGGATTTTCTATGTTTTAAAATAGACCTGATAGAAATTATTTGTGAGAAAATAGATAGGGTGTCACTTTCACATGTCAACGTGACTGGGCAGCAGACTGCCCAATACCATGGCTAAACATTACTCCAGGCATGTTTGTGAGGGTGTTTCTCAGTAAGGTCAACATCTAGATCAGTGGGCTAGTGAATGAGGCCACCCTTCCCAAAGCCAAGTCTTCACTCAAGCCACTGAAGTCTTAAATAGAACCAAAGGCTGAACAGAACATTCTCTCTCTGCCTGGGGATCTCTAAGGTGGGTATGGTTCTTCTGCCTTTAGACCTGGACCACAACCAGATCACCAACCTCTTGCTTCTCCTGACTTTGCTTTTGTTCTCACTAGAGCTGGTAGGGACTCTTGAGTCTCAGACCACAGGCAGCAGACTGTAGGGACTTCTAAGTCTTCATAAGCCACACATGAAAATCAATCAATCAATCAATCTGTGTGTGTGTGTGTGAGTGTGTGTGTGTGTGTGTGTGTGTGTGAGAGAGAGAGAGAGAGAGAGAGAGAGAGAGAGAGAGAGAGAGAGAGAGAGAGAGAGAGAGAGCTCTATTGGAGAACTCTAATGATCACTATAAAGAAAAAAAAGACAAGAATAATTAGACTGTCTAATTAAATACACTACTAATTTTATAAGTGCTGTATTTTAGGTAAGTGTCTACTAACAGCTCATGAGTTAAAGTCGTGACACCAAGCCTGGGGGCTTATTGCCAGGTGGCGGAACTTGTAGGTAATGGGTCCTGGAAGAAGGAAGTTAGATCATTAGTGGCAAGCCCTTTAAGGGAAAATTGGGACCCCTACCCCTCCTCTTCCTCTTTGTCTGCTTCTTGATGCATGAAGGAAGCAGATTCCTCTGCCATGATGTTCTTTCCCAACAAGTCCAGAAGCAGCAGACCCAACCAACATGGGCTGAAACCTACAAAACTGTGAGCCAACATCAACACTTCATCCTTTAAAGTAATTATCTCAGGCATTGGGTATAGTGGTGGAAATCAAATAGCGTTGTAGATTTACACACTCTAGTCATAGCCTCTTACACAGCAGCTTTCACTTAACTGCCTAGAAAAGGATTTGCAAGAAACATTATGAATTTGAGTTTGGGACATTAGTTAAACTCTCCTGAATTCTCTAGACCTGAGTTATCTGTGCAGAAAATGAAAGAGTATCGATATGAGGAGGAGTTGAGAACTGATGTGCAAAGTGCCCAGGAGAGAGTCTAACACACCAGAAAGAGCTCTGATGAGACTTTCCATCATTTTCAGGCTAAGCCTGATTCAGTATTTCCCATTTACTGTGTGTATTCCAATGTTCTAAAATGCTTAAAATGAGAAGTATTGTAAATAACCTTTGAATTATCTTTAAATGATTCTTTATGGTTTGGAGGGGAAAAAATCTATAGATACATAAAACACCCAGGATGTCAAATATACAGTATCATCATTCTGCATGATCACAGCTAATACAGTTCCATCTAAATTGCAGTCTCATATTTGACATAATTATACATAACCAAACACTAATAAAAATTGCTGCCTTATATTTCAAATTGGTAATTACGGTAGTAAACATTAACAACATGTCAGATATAAGATGGTGATTTGTTCTGAAATGTATTAGAAATCATTATACTGTATGATAATTTTAATTACAGTTCGGTAGCTGGAGAGCATGCAGCAGTCTCCTTCTCCAAGTGCATGATGGGAGCTAGCCACTCTCAAGTTCTGCCCTAGCTCTGGCTGGAATTGTTTCATCATCTTTATACAGTATATACCCAGTCTCCCAGCAGAATTGGGATAGCATGAGGTTTAGAGTCATTCTTCCAGGTTTTTAATCTTTGCTCTGTCACTTTCTGGGCACTTGAATTAAGATAAAGGTAATTTCTCTGTGCCTCTGTTTTCTGGTCTTTAACATGGAAGACAGGGTCCAGTGAGATGGCTCAGTGCATAATGATGCTAGATGCCAACACCAGACAATCTCAGTTTGGTGCCCAGGCACCACAGGGTGAAAAGAGAACTAACTCAAACAACTTGTCCTCTGACCTCCACATGTCCACTATGACACATACACATACAAACACACACACACACACACACACACACACACACACACACACACACACTGAAATAAATAAGTGTAAACTCTTAGTGGAAAACAAGAATAGCTATTTCCGAGGGCTGAGTGGCAGGTCTAGTGATAACTTGGTGTGCAATGCTTAGCCTAGCACAGAGAACACAGGAAGTCATAAATACAACTAGTGACTGTTATTTTATATTAATAGACACATCACTTTCCTAAACTTTCAAGATCAAGCTCCAAGTAATATAAATCCAATGTTCTATTTAACATCAAACATGCTAAATACTCTTTTCTAGTCTTGTCTCAGGACACCATAGTCTTCAAAATAAATGCACTCTTTCTCATTTTTTTTCACACTTTCTACGTCGTCTTTTTCTTTCCCCACTCAGTGTTGGGAGTCAGATAAGAAGCTGCGTCCGTTTCACGTTTTCAGCTCTTGGGAGTGTGTGTCTTGGCTTATCTTCCCTTGACCCTTTCTTTTGTACTCTACATTAAGCACGTCTCCGCACCCACCCTGCAGTCAGCCAGCAGCAGTGGAGAAGTACTGAGGAGACTCCATGCCCCAGCAGGTCAGCACAAGAGCCCTGCAGTTCCCACCTCCACCCATACCATACCTGACATAAGCAGTGCATAGGACCTAAGTTAGCAATGGAATGCCCTCCCTGCTCGCGCTCGCTCTCTCTCTCTCTCTCTCTCTCTCTCTCCTCTCTCTCTCTCTCTCTCCACACACACACACACACACACACACACACACACACACACACACACCCCAAAAAAGGAGAAAAGGAAGGAAGGAAGGAAGGAAGGAAGGAAGGAAGGAAGGAAGGAAGGAAGGAAGGAAGGAAAAAAGACAGACTAGGTGAAATGTGCTGGTCTAACACAGAAACCGTTTTTGTTTACTTATTTCCATCTCCTTTTAAAAAATCTCTGGATCTTATATCTTGCAAGACTCTCCTGGCTCTGAGACCTCCTGTGTAAAGTGAGACAAGCCTCCCAGCACTGTGATAAAGCACCTTCCCTTTCCACATTTCCATACCATTTCAGATAAAATATTTGGGAGAAAAGACTGGACTGCTAATTAGAGAACTGTCTGGAACCACCATGAAACACATTTCCGTTGGTGCAATAAGGAACGACTCTTCATTAAAATCACTGTCCTCGGTAAGAGAAAGCTGTTTCAGGCGCCATAGATCTAATTCACAGGAGTGATCATGCAGACCCAGGTACAGTATTCATTATTAACTTAAAAAGTATGCCAAATCAATTAAAAACCATTTTAAAGGGAAGGAATAAAATTTAGTTCTACCTAACTGCAGCTCAGCTCTAATTTATCTTCCAGCCACTTTCAAGGGATTTTACTTGGTTCTTAATCTAACATTCATTGGAAAGGGTAATTCTCATGAAATTACAATGCATCTCTTGCATCGTTTAATGCAAATGTCCCTCTTCTTCGGCAATGGAGAGCGGCTTCTCCAATAAAGACTCCCTTCAAAGTGCAAAGTGGGAGAGCCCTGGGAGCTACCGGCGAAGAACAAAACAGTGCGTTTCTGAAGCCGCTCAGACTTAAAACCCTGCCCGCATCCCTGTGACAAACTGGGTTCCAAATATAGGTTATTCACAACGTGTTTGTTATACGGCGAGGCATATGAATTCCTGCCCTGTCTTTCTTTACAAACATGTCAAGACTTGTGAACCCTTAATGAAATGCAGAATTTTAGAGGCAGGAAGCTTCGAAGATGGCAGGACGGCGAAGAGGCTCTGCTTCCCGAGAGCGGGACCTTCTCAGGCTAGGGCCAGGGAAGCAGAGATACCAGGTCACCTCAGAGGTCACGGAGACCATCCTCTTTATAGTTTACAAATGAGGAGACTGAGGACCCAGCGCAGAGACTTTTCCATCTGCCCGTGTTGTTTAAGAAGCAAACACCCTGAAGCCCAGGGCTCTCACCTGCCTAGACCAGGCTGTCCTCCACTGTGGCTGAGTTGTGAATGAGACTCCAAAGCATATATATATATATATTTTAAATCCCATGGAACACCAACCCTCTGGTATCCATAAAACTATGAGGTGAGCTTGTCCCTGTAGCATATTGAGTCATGCTATGCAAATTAGTTGGAATGGGTTTTCTTTTTAAATTAAGGCCATCACCAGAAGTCTCAAACAAAGAATTATCTACTCCCTGCTCAATCACTTCCTACCATGGGACTTCCTGATGTGGCCACTGTCCATCAGCCCACCCTTGTTTGGGTTTAAAGCAGGGGTCAGCAAACATTTTCTGTTCAGGAACAGATGTGGCTGTTTCAGACTAGTCTCCATGGCAACTCTGCTCATCTCTGCCATTGTCAACAGCAGCAGATACAAGTGATGTGGAAGTAAATGAGTATAGCCTTGTTCCAATAAAACTTTTCTGGAAACGGAATTTCCTGCCAGTTCCCATGTTGTGAAGGATCCTTCTTTTGATTTTTTTTTTTTTTTTTTACTTACCCATTTGAAAATGCTAAATTCATTATTTTCTGGTAAGCTGTACAAAAACAGTCAGTGGGCTTGATCCATCTCACCTACTGTCGTTTGACCACTCTTTGGTGATGTCAGTCACCAAAAGTCCCAGCTGGGCATGATAGTCCACTCCTGTAATTCCAGCACTCAAGAGGCAAAGGCAAGAATTCTGAGTTCAAGTCCACCCTGGGCTACACAGAAAGAGCCTCTTTCAAAAAAGAAATCTGGGGGATGAGAAGGAGGGAGAGAGGGGGAGGAAGAGAGACACATTCTGCTCTTACCTTGCTGTTAGCACCTTTCTGACAAATCTACATTTTTTTTCTTAAATGCACATGTTTTCTATTTATGTTGGAAATAACAATGCAATAAATTAATGGCTCCGATGAACACAAGGCATTCCTGGGTAGATATCTTTCTTTAAATATAACTTCACAGACTGTGTAGTCACCAAACCAAGTTGCAAGATTAGATCATTACAATTAGCCAGATGAAGGAGAAATCGCCATCCATGGGAGGCTGCCCTGTGACCTAAGCTTATAGGTGCCTTGTGTAAGTATTGCTTAGTTTGGAAAAGAAATCTTTTAGCTGCACACACGGCCAATAGCAGCATCAACAAATCTGTCATTTGGAGTCATTATCCTTCTTTTGTCTGTACGATGAAGTAAAGAGGAACGCTCTATTTAAATACCTTTACACACAGCACAACTCTACTGGCTTCAGCATATTACAAAAACCAATTTTCTTACATCAACTTCTATCTACTTCTAATTCTGTAGCATAGCTCTGGGGAGTTGCTACAAGGTCTGTGTAAACTGAAAATCTAAATAACATTATGACGCCTATTACAGAACTAATTTATAATCTAATACCCCAGTTGAATTTAATATCCTATTTATTTATTCAAGCAAAATATCTGGAAAAAAATATGTCACATCATAATGTAGTTGTTATGAAAATGGAAAAATAAAACAGAATTTTAGAGAAGGTCTGATAATTGCTAGGGGCAGGTACAAGCAAGAATTTCAGAGCCCCTTACACAAAGAAGAGGCAGGAGGCCTTTGATAAATAGAATCTTTGCTTTATAACACAATTATTGTCAAATTTAGTATTTTACATCAAATTTACAACTTTACAATGTGATTCCTATTAATGTTATCTGCTTAGAGCTACTGCAGCATAAAACTGTTGGCCAACAGATGCCACCTCATCAGCTGTCTTTAACAACTCCATTCCCATCCTGGATGGAAGAGCCCGGCTTTATGGGAGCATTTATAGGCTGTGCTGCCAATACAAATGTGTAAGTGATGTGCATATATATAATACACACAGGCTAGTGGAGAGAATTACAGCCATGCTTCTCAGAATACTGAGTGTCCTACTGATTCCCCACCTAGAGAGAAGGGGGAAGAATAGAAGAAGAGAGGAAGGACAGAAGAGAAGGGAGATGTTAGTGCAATGGAGGAAGCCGGACTGCAGGAGGCAGGAGTACCAAGCTCTGGAAAGAGCCAGCATTGCGTCCTGTGGCTGGACATGCTCAGCCATCCAGGAGGCTGGAGATAACCAATGGGAAACTTTAACAGGTCCAACACAGCACTCACTCTGAAGTTCCCAGGATTCAAAGCCCAGGAGTCTCAGTCCCTTAGCAAAATGCCTACTGCTTGTTTTCTCTTAACACGGAAGCCATTTTTACAACTTAGGTAGTGATTCAGAAGAGGTACAGACCCTCACAAACCTGCGACCTACGCAACTCAGTGTCCCTTTCATTCCTCACAGAAAGCAGACTTAGCAGCCCCTGGTATCACAGGATCTCACACATTGAAGTCCTTGGGTTCCATTGCAACCATGGCCTGTCTAGATGATGAGCCCTGCTCTCGACCTCCTGTACTTTTAAAAGATTGTAAGGTTATACCTATATACTTCCAAGTTTAGCAAGTAGTGGCCCCTGTGGTCATATGTGAAGTGCATCAGAGCCCTTTGCTTCTGAAACAATTACAACACAGCTCTCAAAAGCCTGGAATCTCCTGATTATCAATTCATTCCTTTGCCTTAAAGGTTTTCTGGTCTCTGAGGGTGCTGAAATTAAACTCAAATATGCTTGGGAGAAGCAATATCTTAAGTTCTCTTACAGGATGACACTGGAAGTCTACAGAAATTAAACAGAGAAACAAGAAAGGCTCCCTCAAGGAAGACACAAAGTCACAGGAGGAGATTCAGTCCCACACATTGAAACACACATGGGCTCTCTGATCTCATACAATCTCTGAGCAAGCCCATGGGTGACACGTGTCAGCCATCTGGGCTTCATCGGTAAGGAAGGCTGAGTACAATGTGATAGGAAAAGAATTCCCAGGATTCTTGAAATGTTCTAGGAGGCACTAAGCTATGAAGGCTTCCTTCAGATTTTGGTGAAGAAGCCATACACCTTCCCTTCTAGCAGAGGGACCTCCTTGATGGGTTACCTTCCCCAAATATAGACATGAAGCCCTACTATTTCCTTGGCATACCTCCCAGTGTGGATTCTGTCTCTCCTCTGAAGCTCTACACACACACACACACACACACACACACACACACACACACACACACACACACAACACCCACCTCACTCACCCCACCCTGAATCCTGCTATCAGCTAAGGTGCTGGGGAGTTGTGCAGATCCATTTTACCTGTTCTTTCTGAAAAGTATGTATATGAAACAGAAACCCAGCTCAGCACTCTATTGATTATTACCTATAAATCTAGCGAGTCATAAAATGCTCCCATGAAATACTATCCAGGGACATAAATCTCTCAGAGGGAGAGGAAATCTGATGGAGAATAAAATTCTCTCATTTCAATTATTCCCTTGTTTAAAAGACTGACTTTCCAATCAACTAGGAACATTAATGTGAGTTGGCAGGTAGATGGGGGCAGGGTGCCAGCTGGAGGGTTAGCCAGACAGGAGAGCCAATGTGACCAGCTATGTGCCATCAGAGAGTAACTCACCTTCTCTGAGCTCCACTTCCATCACCTCTCAAGAAGAATAACAAACAGGGCTACAGGGAGATTAAATTAGATAGACTGAAACATACCAAGTCTATCTCAGCAACTCAGGATGGCAGCTGTCAGAAGGAACACATATCTACCTTTAAATTTTTAATGAAAAAAAAAAAAACCTCATTAGCAACCAAAAAGTGATCCCTACTTTCTTCCCAGAATTCCATGCGATGATCACTAAGGTGCATTCATTCATTCAGTTGATATTTGTTGCACACACCTATGGGTCAGGCTTTGTCCCAGGCTCTGGCAACTTGTCCCAGTTTGATCTCTCATTGTAAAAGGCTTAAGGTTCCACACGAGATGAAATGGATGATAGGCAAAGAATAATGTTTTTGCATAAATTCCTACACTTCACACGGGCTCAGCACTCTATCCTTCGTGACTGTTGATTGCACCTGCTTATTGTCTGGAAGCCTTTGGTGACTCCCATCACAGCTATTGCCCTTGGTTCTCAGGACCCCTGAACTGGATCACTGCCTAAATGATCGCTATACTGTACTGCTATTTTGACTCAACAAACTGACAACTCCCTTACACTGTGGATTCATATAAGAAGGGACAGAGTCTCATTAATTTTTTACTGCCCTCTACTAAAAGTATCTGCACGCAGAGTCAGCCTGCATGGCTCCATCTCTTCTTCAGAACAGACAAGCTTGCCATCAGCTTCTCTCCTAGTCCCCTAGTCCTTCTTGTGACTCCTGTGCCCAAGCAAGGACATTCCAGATACACCTTTCCACAACAAAAATGGCCAGTGGAAATGGTTGCCAGAGCACGAAAAAAAAATATGGGAAGACTGAGAAAAATGTTGGTGCTGAAATTTCTACCACTGCTGACCAACAACTGGCCAGTTCACCATCTGACCATTTTTTACCTTCCCACACTGTATTTCTGTGGTCTTCTCGAATGGAGAAAATAAAGCTTGTCCTGCTTCTTCCTGCACACTTCATCAATAAAGTGGCCCTTGGCTTCAGCAAGCCAATGGTCTGTAGGTTTGGTTTGCTTCTATTTGTTTGCTTACCCTACATGTGAGACGCAGATAACCGGGGAGCCTGGATGTGGCCAAAGGCTTGACAAAGAAATTACAAAGCCAGATACACCTGTCCACAGTCATGAGTGGTTTCTCAGGCATGCTGAAAAAGACTGACCACAAACCTCCTGAGTGGCCCTTGCACAACTCCATCTCTGGAACACAAGAGTGGGGGGTTGGAGCTGGAACAAATGACCACACACACATTCAAGATGATCAAGAAAGGTATCAGAGGGGAGAAGAAAAACAAACTCTTTCCATCTTGGGGCCCACACACATGGGCCAAGCCTTTGTTATGACCATGTCTAGCTCTCCAGACCAAAAATTAAAAGAACAAGGGAACTCAGACAAAGAATCTAGCATCCAGAACCAGGCAGACTCTCCTGCACTGACTCACACATGGTCTCCTCACTCCTGGCTCCTGCCACGGATGGTGACAAAGCTCTGGTGACACAGGCGGCACCCTCAGTCACTGCCACTGCCTCTGCAGCCTCGCCGCTCCCCCCCCACCCCCGCACAAGGATGAGTGGCTGCCATGCTCGTGTGGGCACAGGCCAGCCTCTGCTCGCCCTTCTTCTCTGTGCTCCCTATCAAAATGGCACACTGCTAGAAATGTTCTCTGGATATGTGATTTGGGGCAGATAGTTGCTGGAGTTCCCATATGCTTAAGGTACATAACTGGGCCACTGAGAAAAAGGAATTTAAACATTCTAGAAAACAGCAGGAGAGCAAATTGGCCTTTCCCTCTGAGAGCTATTATTAGAGAGGCCTAGCCCAATTCAACCAGAAAGCCAATATCCAGCCCATCCGCTCTTCCTGAGACAATGGCCCCTACGTCCACCTCCTTTCCAAATGGGATGCCCCAGGGCTCCCCGTCAGACAGGGATCTGGTCTTTCTTGCGTCCCACCGCCTTGCAGAGATCAGTGGATGTCTCTCTTCTCACATAGCAACTCCACAGTCCAAAGTTGAATTTCACATGATGCTGAGAACTCACGCAACATGGCATTCCATTTGATTTGTACTCTGTACTCGTGGAATTTGGCAGCCGGCTAGCTCTTTTCTCTGTGTACCTGCTGAAGTCACAGCTGCTGCCTAAACTTTGTAAATAAATGCTAAACAAATGCCAAATAAAGAAACCAACTTCCCAGGAAGCAGAGAGGGCAGGAGATCACAGTTTTTGTTCTCAGAAATGTGCTGTGACCTGCTTCAGCACGCACTCTGGCAGCTCCCGTGAGTCTCTGTTCTCCTGGGCCTTGGATGCTCTTTTATTTCAGAGAGGGGAGGGGGTTAGGGAGGAAAGAGAGGCGCACACGGCCATATTCTTTACTATAGAACACATTTCTGTGGAAATCGGAATAAGGTTTTTCGCTGGACTTAATCTGCAACTGTGCACTAAAAGTCACTAAAAGCGTGGGCTTCTTTCACATGACCCTCCACTCGCCTGGCTGCCTATGTGAGGACACTGTGTCTGTGTGCCTTTTGTGGGTCCTGGTCCTTTGGACCTCTGGGTCATGTTTCTCGACAGCAAATTCCTACCAAAGTGTTGAGGAGTTCATTACTCAGACAGAGTGTTCTTCAGGGTGTAGGTAACGGCAGGCAGCATTAGCCAACCATGGCTGGAGACACCTGATATTTGTCATCACGGGTAAAAAGCCACTTTTTGAGTGACTTGCCAGGCAGCCTCCTCCATCTCCATGCCCATCTCCAAGGAAACATCTATTTTACATGCAAGATGAGAGGTGAGAAGGTGGTGCATTGTGCCTGGAGAACTAAGCCTGAAGCACAGTCAGTCAGTCACATTTACTTTTCAAATTCTGGCCTCTAGTAACGCAGATCTAGTCAACTTGGTAACAATACTCAGAACTATCAGGGAAAGACAAGACCAGACCAGAAGAAATCCCATGAAGGGTACCCATCTTCTCCCCTACACCCATTGTCTTTACCACAACAGTGACTAACATTAGTAATAACTAGGTAAACGTCTGTGTGTAACATGTCCTACTAGGTGTAGGTATGTATGTTTGGATGTGGGGAGGGGGGTGCTCACCTGTGTGGTATGTGTGCAAGCCAAAGGTTGATGCGGGATATCTTCTTCAATTGCTTCCTTTTTTAAGATAAGATCTTTCACTGAACCTGGAGTTTGCATTTTGAGCTAAACTAGCTAGCCAGAAAGCCTCTGAAATTTGCCTATCTCTGCCCCTTCAACTCACCCCAGCACTGGGGTTACAGACTGTGCAACCGTGACCGCCATTTACATGGTGCTGAGAATCCAAACTCACCCACTGAGCCATTTCCCCAGCCCTGCCCTTTGTGTGTGTGTGTGTGTGTGTGTGTGTGTGTGTGTGTGTGTGTGTGTGTGTGTATGTGTGTGTGTGTGTGTGTGTGTGTGATAGCTATATCAACTGCTTGTCACAGGGCTTCTATGGCCTGGCCAAGTAAGCATTGAAAACAATTCACACAGTTACTCTGTTTCCACAATCTCTGCTTGTAACCTTTACGCTATTTTAAGATGTTTATTACATCAGTAATTTTTTTAAATGAGTGAAGGAATTACAACCCTATGAAGCAATTATGACGATTCCCATCTATCACTTAGGAAGGTATGACTCAGAAAGGTTGAGTAACTAGCCCAAATTCACACAGCTGAAAAGGGAGGCAATTCAGGTCATTCTGACACCAGAGCCATGATCTTCAAACAGCTACAGTAATCAAGCAAGGCACTGCCCTGTACTCCCCATTACTGGTTCTACTTCCCTTTCTTAGACATAACAACTTCTCCATCCACACACAAAGAAGCTTGATCACAATAACACAGACATAACTTAAATCAGTCACCTGATAAGTTTTAAGGGAAGAGAAAAGGTGCTATTGTAGGTGGCCAATGAGATTCTGGTCAATAGCTTTCAGGGAAGCCTGCCCATCATCAGGTCTTGTCACGTACCCACGTGGTTTATGCTGCATTGAACAGCACCCCATGTGGGTCTGCACATCTCACTAAGTACTGGTGTCACCTGATGCCAAGTGACAGCGAATCCAGCAATACTGGTGACACTAAATCAACGACCTCACTCCCCTTGTCTGTCCATGGCTCTGTGGACCAGGGAGGCCCTCCTCTGCCACCGGGAACTTTTCCCTTTTCAGGCACCTGCTCCGTCCTCTTGCTCCTAAATGACTGCTCTTCCAGCTGATTATTTTTCTTCCATACCCGCCTGTCATCCAACTTTTCACTTTTTAAAAAGTTTTAAAAATTTATTACTCCTGAAGTGAGGACCTGAGAATGAGCAGGCGATTAACAGAATCATTTGACTGACCTTCAGGAGCCCCAACGGCAGGTGATTGATGAAACAGCTACAGGTTTGAACAGAAGGTCAACTTCAATAATACGGCTGTTACTTCCCATGGCCCTTACAAACTAACTCGGTCGGTGGCCTTCACTTCTCCTTTGCAACAATTTTAAAGGAAAGACACATGACTGGCCACAAGGCACTCTTTTGTGATGCTCAAAGGGAACGGTCAGGACACGGTGGTGGCATTTGATCCAAGAAGATCAGGTCCTGATGTGGAAGATGAACATTCTTGGCTGCAAGGTTCACTGCTAGTTACGCTCCTCTGTAATCACTGGGTCTGGCAGGAAGCTACCTGGTTGGAGTCTTCACTTGAGCTCAAGCTGGTCCTGTGACTCACCACTGCATCCCCTTTCTCATATTCAGCATGAGAGTCATACACCTTTTCCACCCACCTTCAGATATTTAACGCATTCAGGTTCTTTTTAACTGGTAGCATTTGAACTTGAATGACATTGCAGAATAAGGAAATATCTTCATTTCAATCTCTTTTGGCAATTTCTAAGGGACATCATAGCTCATTCTTTTAATCTCATGAACACCTAGAAATGCACTTCATGTGTTCTCCATAAATAATGATAAACAAATAAAAACACCAATAATCCACCTTCCAGGTGCACTATGCTCTTTGTCCTGCATCATCTCCATGCATCTTTAAAGGGATGCTACGAAGAACGGCAGGGAAATGGTTAAGAACAGGGCAGCTACATGTACTACATGCTGACATCCTACTGCATCTGCTCACTAGCACTGTGACCTTGGGCAAGTCACTCAACCTCCCTGGGCCTCAGCTCCATACATCCAGAATGAGGCCAATAGTACAGGGCCCTCGGGATTGCTGCAAGGATTAAATAAGTCAATGCATATGACGTGTGAGAATAGGTCTGGGTACATTATAGGAGCTCAGATAAGCACTGTTGACTATTAATTTTATTAATCCAATTTTATGGATGAGGAAACCAACGCTTTAAGAGGTTAATTAAACGATGTGTTCAAGGTCACGACTGTTGAATGAAAGCATAGGGAATCATAGAGACCTGAACCTGGCAGTCAGATGCCAGAGTGTGCATTCTTAACCAATCCATTCCTTTCTTCATTACATTTTCAGCCGTGAGTTCCTTCCCCAGCCTTGGGCATCCATGGAAAATGGGTGTTTAAGTGGGCAAAGGTCCTCCCAAGGGCAATTCACCCTGTTAGAGTTAGCAGAATGTTAGTGAAGACCGTGTTCTCCAAAATGTTTCCAATGTGGAGACAGCTCTGCTCTGTCTCCTCTGACCCTTCTCAAACAATGGAAGAAACCTTCCAATCAGCCCTGAGGTAAGGTACAAGACACAGCAGAAGAGTTCTTACCCTCAAAAAAAGAAAAATTTAAGTCATCCACTGAAGCAGAGGGAAGTCAGGCTGTGTATGGTCCTTCCCTCTGGCAGGAGCTCTGACTGAAACAGTCTTGGGCAGAGAGGGAAGAAGCTCTTGCCTAAATAAACTGATTTAAGAGGCCGCAGAAGAACCAGATGCAATGGCACCTGCACATAGTCCCAACGACCTTAGAAGCTGAGGCAGGAGAATTACTTCAACTTTTAAATTCAAGACCAGCTTGTACAATATGGCAAGACCTAATCTCTGATGATGACTATGATGATGGATGATGATGGTGATGGTGATGTTGTTGATGGTGGTGGTGGTGGTGATGGTAATGGTGGTGGTGGTGATGATAATGGAGGTGGTGGTGGTGATGGTGGTGATATAGAAGGAAATAGTGTTCACTAGCCAGGTGTTTGTATGTGTTTTGTTATGTTTTGTTTTGTTTTGTTCTTTTCTGTTCTGTTTTTGACACTGATATCTTGCAGGTTATGGTTTGTGCCTTTGCATTTAGCCTGGTCCTATCCAGTCATCTTCTTTCAAAATGCAAATATGCCTAAGATAGAGAAAAAATTAAAGCCCTACCCCTGGCAGCATCTATATTCTTCCTATATTCCTTGAGTCCTTTTCCCACATTGTAAGACACCCTGGACACACCCAGGAATGAATAAGACACAGGAGGGTGAAGGGGATTTTGAAAAGAAAGCTAGAGAAAGAGAAACCAAAGCCAAGATTCCCACACCCATGAAATTCATCATTTCTGTTTTCCTGCCTTGCTGCATGTCCTTGTGAACTACAAGTGATAGACTGAGCCTCACAGAAGTTAAATGACTTGCCCAAGACCACACAGCTAATAAGAGGCCTGCTAAGATTTGAATGTGTTTATCTTCTAATCCCACTATCTTACCACCGCACCCCCTGCCTCCGTCTGCTAAGTGACCTATTCCAACAACTCATATGTCCACTGGGTCTCCATTCTAAGGCAGAATTTGTGTTAAACCATTGGGATTCTAAATGTTTCTTCCTCATATATATTATTAATCTTCCTACCCCAGCCAGAAAACTATGATCAGAGGGTCAGAGACAGAAACAGCAGAGCTTAAGGCAAAGCAAAATTATTAAATTCATCCCTCTATAGCTCCTCCACCCAAATTCAGAAGGCACGGGGCTCCATATTCCAGCCACACTCCCGTGAGGTGCAACCAAAAGCCAGGAGCCAAATACTTAGACTCATATTCTCTCTCCCATCTTCCTTTACCAGTTCTTTGCAACATGGACATATATCTGTAGAAAATACCTGCTGTAAATAAAGCCATGGTAAGGGGACCATCCCAATAGGTGTATCTCTCACCTGTCATTAAAGACACTGCTTTCTGCAGCAAATGGAGATCATGACAGAAATCCACAACTGCTCAAAATGCAGAGAGTAGGTGACTGGAGGGAGCCCAGACCCAACTGGTACATCTATAGTGCAACCCTTATATCTAAGGATCAAGGAACGTCATAGAAGAGGTGGCAAGGAGATTTTAAGAACTAGAGCATGAGAATGCCTGATGTAAGATGTCTATTCTCCACATAACAAGGAAGCTGCATCCATGAAATTTCAACAATCAGATGCCTAAAAAAGACCTGCAAAATAACAACACCAGTCAGTGTGCCAACAAGAAGGAGAATTTCACAAGGCCCCACACCTATATGAAGAACTACTAGCAATTAGTGGCTGCTGAGAATAAGTCTTCTCTAGGAATGAGACCCCTGATAGGTTATTCAATCCCAAGTGGTCAGCCCCAAACATGGGTACATATGAGTGACACTAAATGGACTTGGTGGGGTTATATATAAAGTCAAGGGAGGGCATGGGGGAAATTGGAGGGCTAGAGAAAGGGCAAAGATGATGTAAATATAGAACTCATGTATGAAATTCTCAAAAAAAAATAAAAGAAACAACACTGTGTTTGTGTTGTGAACAAAGCTGATCACATTAGATGACAGAATAAGGCTGACAACTAAGGGCACCAGAGATTGCTGTATGTATTTTCAGTGTCGTCTACTGTTGCAATACAGTGTTGATTGTCATAAAAAGCATTTGGTTTTTCAAACTAAAGAAGTGAAGAGGGGTCCATAGGATTACCCTAGGCACCAGGAGCCTAGAGACCTCACCAGAAATTCGAGTCGAGACGTGGCTATTGCCACTAAGAAATGGACATCTAAAGTTACAGGCTCTTGGTCGAAAGCATGAGATTTTTCTCTTCTTCAGCCTTGCTATTCTTTATCAATGATAAAAAGGGACTTATCATGATAAAGACTGGAAATGCTTTATATTTACTTTCTCAGCTTATCTCACAACTGAGCCATTGGTACATGTCTTAATCACGACCACAGAGACCCCCCACAGGGACCCATAGATGCATTCAGAGAAAAGTTAACATCCTCAAATTTAAAAAAAAATAGCCAAGAATAATCATCTCTCTGCCTGTGGCTCTGAGGCCAATAGGTACCTATGAGCACGAGGAGCAAGTTGAACTTGCAAAAGGTGGGGTGCAGGCACAGCAAGAGCTAAAACTGGATGATGTCATGAAACATCTGTCCCTGATCTCCTTGTATGTTAGTTGTCTGTCGCTGCATAACAAGTCCCCCCCCCAAATTTAGCATCTTAATGACAAACAGCCCACAGTGTTGGTAGGTCAGGTATCTCATAGTGGCAGAGGAAAGACATGAGACTTGGGGTCAAGATGCTGGCCTAAGCTATAGTCACCCCAAGGCTCACTTATGGGGCTGTTGGCTGTTGTATTTTGTTCAAAAACTCTGGGTCTTTTCATCAGAAGTCCCACTTCCAAATTCCCTTACACAGGCCACTCCACAGACAGTCAACAACAATGCCTTGGCTTCCCTCATAGTTGCAGTCCAGGGAGGATGGGTGAGAAGACGTGAGATGGAAGACTCACTTTTTATAACCTAATGACAGAAATGGCATCCTATTATTTCCTGTCATAGTCTATTATTTTAAGAAAAGACTTCTAAGTGTCTGGGGTTACTGAATTCTTTGTTGTGGGTCTGTTTTGTGCATTGCTGGGATGTACGACAGCACCCATTCTCTGCCTACAAGATGCCAATTTGGCCAAAAGCAGGAGTCCCCAGACATTGTTAGATATTCCAAGGAAATGAATCTCCTTAGCTTAGCACTGATGGCTTCTTACAAATGCCAATTCAAGCCTGTATTCAGGTGCGTGAAGGCCAAGAAGCAGGGGTCTGAGGGAACCATCCTGAGGGCCACATACTTCCCCCTGCTTTATAAGACAATCAGCTCCTTAAGTGTTAAACACACTTAACACTGGCCCTTTCATTATCAAAAGCCAAGAGCACAGATACAAAGTGACTAGCCACTTGCTTTACCTATTAATACTGGTGCTGCTTTTCTGTCTTTCAAGATTGGCGTGTTAAAGTATCAGGTAAACACCATGGTTAGCAAAGGAGTGACAGAACTAACCTTGTTATGTAACTAATGTCCCAGGGCCTGACCAGCAAACTTCTCAGTTACCTGTTACACACACACACACACACACACACACACACACACACACACACACACACACCATCTGCTTCCATCTTGTGCATTTTCAGTGCATTTCACAGATGACAGAATACAAAGGGTAGCAATTTTAAAAAGGATGCCACCACTTCCAGAAATGAATGGTCATATTATACTATCAGGAATTCTTCAAGTACTTAGTCATACTCATGTGTTCCGCAAAAGACTGGGTATACAGATGAAATAGAGGAGAACATGCCACCATGCAGAAGTCACTATGGAGCAAAAGAGAAAAACAGCCCACTGACCAGAGGATCCACTCTCCCATTTCTGTCCAGTGGCATACCATCCCAACTTTTCCTAGGCTTCTTCCAAGTAAAGCACTCTGAGGGACCCAGTGACTTGGGTTCTCTCTCTCAGTCTACATTCATTTATCAAGTTTTCAACCCATTCCAATTCTTAGGCTGGTCCCGTCTTCAGATCCCAGTCCTGAACAGTAGGAGCCCACTGGATTTGCTACCTGAATCTCATCCTTTAGAGCATGTAATAGCTAATTCTTCTCTGCCCCATGACAGCCTCCCTGGGAAAGAGCTCCTCTCTACCATATTATGATCCTACCTGGCTTTCTTAACCTCCAGGCTTTGGACACACTGTCCTAGGGAAAGGCCATATGGTGTGTTTTGTTCAAAAACTCTGGGACTTTTCATTGGCCTAACCCACCTATTTCTGGAGCTTCTTTGGGAGATTTCAAACCCTGTAACAGGCATCCAAAACCAATTATCAACTAAGGACTAGTAGTCCCCAGAATAACTATAAAGTTCAAGATGAAAGGCTCCAAATGAAAGCTATTTCCAACACAAGTATCCCTTAGAACGGTAGGAATAAACCTTGGGGGGAGGGAAGAGCATTATTGTAAAATGTGTTTTATGACATTGTAATGATTAATGGCATTTCACACTCATAAAGCTGACAGGAAGAGGACGTGAAAGACTAACAAAAGTGCAAATACAAATTTCCTTTTAATATCACCAGGCTTCTTCTACAAGAACAAGACATGCACCAACAGGATAAGAGGAATGGCTATTTTAAAAACGCTGAATAAATAAATAGGCAACAGCGCATGCCAGCCATGGAACTGATACACGGTGAGTCCTGTGGGAAGGGCTCCCCAGGGATTCTCTGGCGAGCATCTCTCCCTCTTTTTCGTCAGCACACCATTTTGCTGATGGTTGCACTTGGTACCATGGAATCTTACCATGAAGTGAGTCATGTGAAGCCAGAGGCCCCCTCCCCTCCCCACCTACGCATTGCTCTCCTTAAGCACAGCCTGGTCCTGCGTCTCCTCTCTGGCCATTTTCCTTCCCTCCTTCCAACCCAAGATCGTCCCTCCGCCACCAGCCACCTGGACTGCTGCGTTTTCTCTATTCACCAGGATCTCATTCACCCCTCCGCACGTGCCTTCAAAGACATTTCTTCTGCTCTAAATAAACAACGCCATGAGTCATGTCTATAAGCCACTACCTACTTGTTTCCTTTCTTTCTCTGATGTGTGCAATGAGCCATCTCTGTCCATTTTCTTACTGGACATTCCTCCATGTGGGGAGGAACCTGAACTCAAGCACATACTTGCATTCTCTGCAGAGACCGGCCACAGGGATACCAAGAGTGTCATTTGCACCAAGTGCTGGGCTCTTCTGCTTGACTTCCTAGGGCACTTGAACACTGATCATGACCTACCCCTGGCTTCTGTTTCTCTCATTGCTGACCTAGCCTGTCCCAGCTTCCCTCCACTTCCTCACAGCTTCATTGGTGAATGTCCTACAAAATTCCGTTCACAGCCTTCTGCCTTCGCTCATGTCACCATCTTTAAGTCTCAGTTTCCTCATTGATAATGTGGCTGTTGTAGTGTCTTTCTGCCTGCGACGTGTAGCATAATTTAAGACAATGCTGGACAAAGCACCATCTCAAAACTCCAGTGACTTTTGGCCAGGATTGCCTTGAGTGCCCATTGGTCTCCCAGAAGAACGTCATCCCCGAGAGGAGAGGGTTCTGCTTTGCTGTCTCATATCTCCACTTTGTAGAATTGTGCTAAGCACACAGGAGGCGCCTAATAAGTAGTGAAGTGAGATCACCACATCAATTAATGGCTCAACATTGGTGATTTCTAGTGGCACCCCCTTCCCGCTACTCCATTAGGTTCTCATTTTGAAATCCATTCAATGTGACACAAAATTTGCCACAGTTTTCGTTGAGTCACACTGACCAAAATTTAGTTCTCTCTCTCTCTCTCTCTCTCTCTCTCTCTCTCTCTCTCTCTCTTTCTCTCTTGCAAAGGCCTCTTGTTTATTAATTTGAAACAAAGCTGTAATCAAAGTCTGGACTCATCTTCCACCCTTTCGCTTTAAGCAGCGCATACCATGATGCGTCCCTCTTCTTACCTGCCAGCCCTGTGTTCCCTTTCATCTGTGTCTTTTCCCTGCTTTCCCCCTCTCAAGACAGCACTGGGGCCCTGCCGTGCTTCCTCTTTCCAGTCGCTCTAATGTATTCCCCCCCCCCCCAGAAGCCGATGAATCCCTGAGGACAGGTGTCGCTCCGGCTAACAAGCTGTTCTTCTTTGCTTTTTTTTTTTTTCTAATAAACCCAAGTCCTCGACTCTAAAACCTCTGCCTGTTTAAACTGCTCTCACCTGGCACGGTGGGGCACACCTGTCCTCCCGGTGCTCAGGAGACAGAGGGAAGAAGAACACAAGTTCATAGCCAACCTAGTCAGACTAGGCTATCTGGTGACACTGTACCTCCAAAAATTTAAAATGAAAAAAAAAAAAAAACTAAATGTAAAAGGAAACTCTCTGACTCTATCTGTGTATATCTTCATGACACCATCAATTAACTTCTTCCTACCACTTGCCCTGTCTTGGTTTTGCAGTAGACAAGGGGTCATGTGCAGCATTCCAAGTAAATGCATCTACAATGTACTTTTTGAGGGGGCGGGGAGCTGACTCAGTGGGTGAGGTGTAGCTAGAGTTTTCCTGCCTTGCCCACAGTCAGGACAAATCTTTGTCACCTGCCAGTCCCACAGCCGCTCAGACCCAACCAAGTAAACACAGAGACTTATATTGCATACAAACTGTATGGCCGTGGCAGGCTTCTTGCTAACTGTTCTTATAGCTTAAATTAATACATTTCCATAAGTCTATACCTTGCCACGTGGCTGGTGGCTTACTGGCGTCTTCACATGCTGCTGGTCATGGCGGCGGCTGCAGTGTCTCCCTGCCTCAGCCTTCCGCTTCCCAGAATTCTCCTCTCTCCTTGTCCCACCTACTTCCTGCCTGGCCACTGGCCAATCAGTGTTTTATTTATTGACCAATCACAGCAATTTGACATACAGACCATCCACAGCAGTGAGGTGCTTGCTACAGAAACATGAAGAGCTTACTTTGGATCCACCACACCCACACAACAGCCAGGTGAAGAAGAAGAAGTGTGCATTTGTGACACCAGGACTGGAGGTGGTGACAAGCTAGTCTAGACAAAAGGGTAGGCTCTACATTCAGACACACACACACATACACACACACACATACACACACACATACAGAGAGAGAGAGAGAGAGAGAGAGAGAGAGAGAGAGAGAGAGAGAGAGAGAGAGAGAATGATAATGGACAACACCTAATATTTATCTCTGGCCTTCGGACTTTGGGGCAGGAGTGGCAGGCAGAACTTTTTTGAACCTGAAAACCATCCAGGGTATTGCTAAACAATTGATATTAGCCCATGACTGCCATTCACTGGCACATGTTCTCTGCTAGGCAAGATGCTGAGGACTCCATGGGCCTTTTCCGCAAGCCTGAGGACACCGAGGCTCCGGGAGCGGAATCTGATTTGTCTGCAAACACACAGTTACTGAAGCAGTAGAACTGACTGACATCGGTGCAAGCCCGGACGACAATGACGGCAAAGCCCGTGATCTGAACCATCTTGAACTCTGCAGCTGAACTCGGGCTGGTGTGCCAGCAGTAGAAACCAGCAGCCATGAGGACTAAGTAAATTAATTAAAAGAGAAAAGAAGCTGGAAGAAAGCAGCAAGTCAGAGAGAAACATCTGGTACAGAACCAATGGAGAGTGGAAGGGCTAGAGAGAGAATTCTTTGGAGAATGTGAGAAATGAAGACATAAGTGAATTTGAGAAGAAAATGTCTAGAGCAGCTTACGAGGGCTTCTTTAGGCTCCTGTGAGCACCAGAGAAAAAAAGGTTAGCTTGTTGGCTGTAACACAGCCACAGAAACCCATCCAGAAGGACCAGGCATCCTCAGAGAATAAGAGAAGTGGGTGAAGAAGAAGAAGAAAGGGGCCCAGATTGAAAGGAGGACTCAGATCCAGGAGGATGTGACAGATGCATCTGCACCGAGGTGTCTCAAGAAACTTGGCTTCTCCCGAGGATTGTCACAGGAGCTGGGCCAAGTTCTGACTCCAACACACTGGTGAACCCCAAAGGAGCGCATACAAATCTCAAGGCACAAAGTAACCATTCACCAAACACTTCCTTTACTGGAAGAGGCAACCGTTGCAAGCTATTTTGGATAACCTGATTATGCCAATCCTGATCCCTTCTGAGAAAAGGGTATGAAGAGCTGACCGGTCAGGAAAGCTGTCCACTGCTCTATGGGAAATGTCAGTTAGAAATAAGTGGTGCCCTGGGTCTGATGCTCCATCTCCTGAACACAATCTGCAGAGAAGCCTCAGAAGCATCACCTGTCATGGCTGCCAGTCCTACTTCCCAGCATGCTCCTTCCTACCCCTGGGCCTCTCTATCACATCAAAGCCAGGCTTCCTTCAACCCTAATTCAGGGACTCTAGCTTTCCTCTGGGTTTTCTAGAATAATCTTAGTTCCCAAGTTCCTTCCTCTTGCTCTGAATTCTGGTATTACAAATCACCTTAAATTGTTTTCTGATTGTTACAGGCAAAACAAAACACCTTTTCTTTTGAAGTTAAAGCAAAGACCTTGAAGATAGAAATTGCTTCTTCTCAGTCCCCTTCCACAGCATTTTCTTAGGCTTATGCCAGGACTGAAGCTATTTCCATGCCGTCAATGAAGAGGTGGATGAATATCTAAACGCTGAGTCAATTTACATCTGACACTCGCCATTGAATTTGGTAGGCAGGAAACCTATAAAAGTGGTGGTTACTAACACAATTACTTTAATAGTACCAGGGCCCTTCCTGATACATAGTTGATGCTCAGAAAATGTGAGCTGAGTGGTGCTTTTGTGTTCATAGCACATGGGCAATATCTCTAAAATGTATACAACGGTTTCTCCATAGAAAGATTAATTTTTATGAGTCTTTTTTCTAAAGTCTCTCTCTGGGAATAAATATGGTGTAGTTGATGCTACAAATGATCTCTCTTCTGGAAAATGAAAGAAAGGAAGGGAGGGAAGGAGAGAGGAAGAGAGGGATGGAGGGAGGGAGGGAGGGAGGGAGGGAGGCAGGGAGGGAGGGAGGGAGGGAGGGAGGGAGAGAGAACAGGACACCATTCAGAGGCGTGGTTAAAGGATAAATGAGAATGAGCACAGGTCAGCTGAGTTACTAAGCAGGCCTTGGGGGGCTGTACAATCTGCCCCACAGAAGCCCCCAAAACTATATTCTATGGATTAAGAATCTTTGACCTTTGGATGTTCCTAACAAGATGCATATTTCACAAGGCTCCCTTCACCCATGAATAACAAATCACTGTGTGGTCAAGTTTTCTAGCTCTTTCTTTGAAAAAAAGAATCGAGGCCAGGGATTTCTTTTACATCCTCCATATCCCAGTCCCACAAAGATCCAGTGAAATAGCAGAAAGGACACGCAGATCTTCGAGACTAAGTGTGTCTGTCCCTCTGGAGTGACAACCATCGGGCTTTCTGGGGTGGAAGTTCTCCACAGCCCCCCGGCCTCCCCAGCCCTCTCTGGGTCCAGCAAGACATCTGAGAAGCATTTTCATGGGCCACCAGCCATTCTGTGGTCAGTCAACAGCCTCTGGTTTCAATCCAGCTGCCTCTCCAGTTAGCGCAAAATTGTTTGGTTAATGTGCTGAGTATTGGAGTTGAAGAACAGGCAATCTCACAGACTACCGTACAAGGACAATAGCAAGCCCTAGTCATTCACTGGTGCGGTGTCTCTTTGTGTTTGTTTTCATTTTTTCAGTTTACCCCCAAGGAAGAAGATGGCAGTGATCTCTTTCTCTCCATCACAACTTTGAGAGATGATTGTTGAAGCCAAAACCTCTGTTGACGTTTGCCAGTTGCTAAATAGGAGTTGTTTTTCCTGCCAAACATTTCCTCTCTTTTGCAGTACTTATAAATAGATCATATATAAATAGAATGAGTGAATGCTATTCATCTGATGAATGGGACTAAAATAGAAGAGCACAAAATTAAGGTTAAACAGGATCCTACTGGAATTTGTTGGAAAAGCATCAGAAGTAGTAATGAACCAGGATTCTGAACACCAGTTATGGGGAGAAAGGTCCAACTTCATCCTATGGGTCTCCTCTTAGCTTCCTCTGCCAAACTAATAGGGGAGTTGCTGTGTGAACCCTAAATAAGATTGCCGTGTTTAAGGGAGAAAAATAAACATACACATATGTATATATATTACTCATTACACATATACACATATACACACACATGTATACATATACAGACATACATTTGTACATACACACATGCATGTAAGATATCCACTTGAGTTTAAATGCTAAATATTTTTTAAAACATTGAATGGCATATACTTAGACTTTCCATTGTTTATCTGAAACCCAAGTTTATGAGCGCCATATATTTAACTTGTAACTTTCTCACTTAACATTTTAGGTTAATCCTAAGGAGACAAGTAAGACATGTCTTACTTCTTGACCTATATCACTGAGGTTAGACAACATTTGTCTGATGCATTCACAGGTTCAGGACTCAGTCGTCATTCTGACATAATCAACCACAAGTAATTTAAACAGCTGTGCATATGCGATCTGGGTGTGCCTGTGGGACAGCCTTTACAGTGGAGCCCACTCACATTGCAAACCAGAAATGACTGTCATTGAGACGATCTAGATTTCGGCACTAGGCTTTGGACCACCAGCTCATTTGGTCCTGCTAAGTCGCTCAGCTAAGTGAAGATGGCCGGAAACGCACATAAAAACCTGTCTTACTGCCCAGTACACATCCTCCTATCTCACCATTCCTCGGTATCTTTTTTCAACTTCAAATGTATCCTGTGGAAAGGACCGTGTTAGATCTGGGGACTGATTCAGGTAGAGGTAAAGGAAAAAGATAAAAGACAAGTGATTTGAGTGTCATCAAGACAAATACATCGAAGCAGAACAAAGGAAAGACATAAAGACGTGTCAAAGCAGCTCTCCCCGGATGCTAACACATTAGAAGATTTGAGCATCAGATCATTATTACAAACAATGAGTGGCATTCAGCGGAAAACATACCACACAGCAGCCAGAAGGTGAGCACTACAACCCTGAACGGCGTGAAGGAGGAAATGAGGCAGAGGTGAACAGATTCACCAGAGACACCAGGAAGGCACATTAAACCTGTGTCCCCACAGCTCCTCTCCCACAGAGCCCATTCTCTGACCCACTGTAATGTCCTTGTATATAGCCTTCACAGAAAAGAACGTTGAAAGCATCTCTCTCACACCTATGAAGCCTTCATGCCTTTCAGCTTATCTTAACATGCAAGTATGTTTTACCTCCCTAAGCCACAGTGGGAATGTATACCACTTGGTATAAACCAGTGGACAGATTGCATTCCTCTGTGTACCTTTCATATATAGAAGAAAAGGGTCAATGCAAAAAAAAAAATATAAAGGGATTCATTGCCAGAAGGTCAAGAAAGGTCAAATTGCTTGTTTCCATCCCAGAAATGAGAAAAATACATGCATGAACTTTGAGAGAGGAGAAAGTGAGATTCCTATGTTTTTATTTAATGCAGGCATTGAATGGGAATGCAATTTGTCCACAGGAGAATGGTGGCCACAGAAGCCCAAATTTCCTATATCCAAACCCTCTACTGTTCTCTACCCATAGAACTGGTGACAGAAAGGTTTAGTGAGAAGGAGCACTCCCCTGTCAGCAAAGCTTCGGGTCAACCGCTTTGGTTGCATGGAGCAGAAGCTATTCTGGGCGAGATACACCTAAATAATATTTTACAGAGAGAAAATGTGAAGCCACGTGGAAACGCATGGGCCAAAGCAAAGACGAGAGAATCAGGCTGCACCAAGGACAGAGGATCGCTCGGGGATCTACATAACAGGAAAACAGACCTTCTGAATAGTTAACTTCTGCAGTACCAACTTCAGCTCCAAGGATGCTCAGTTTCTAGTACCTGGTGGAGAAACTCAGAATGGCCAGGTCTTCGTCTTGAAGCCCACTTGAATGAAGTAAAACCAGGGAATCAAAAGTAAAGAAAAGTGAAGAAGGGAGGGAAGGAGAGGGGAGGAAAGAGAAAAGGACGGGAAGGAAGGGCAGGGCAGGGACAAGGGACAAAGGAAAAGAGAAGAGCCGCTTAGGGAGACTAAAACAGTAGATGGTTATATGGGTTCAGACCCTGAGTTGGCTCTCCAGGGTTCCAGTCCTAGCTCCGAGCCTTATTAACTATGCAACCTTGGAAAAGCTGCTTAGCCAACTGGTTTCACCTTCCTGTCTACAGAAGGAAATAATGATATCAAGTGTCTCATTTAGCTGTTGTAGGGATTGAGTTTTGACACGTGCAAATGGCTTAGAATTACTCCATAAATGTAGATCATCATCCCATGTGTGTGTGTGACTGTCACTGCCCACCATGTTTGGGACAACATGGGCCTACCTTTCCTGATGATGGTACTGCCCTCGGTGACAGTCCATTTCATTTCAGCTGAAAAGCAGGTACCTACAGGTACTAGATTCTGGGATAGGCACTGAACACTCACCAAAAAGAAAAAGCCCTTCCCAAGCTTACGAAGTAAGAGAACATGTATAGTGTCTCAGTAAAGTGTGGCTTTTAAAACGTTCAGTTTGACATGCAAAATAAAATCTAGAAACAGATGTCCATGGGGCAGAGTCCCTATAAAGTTCTTGGGTTTTACTAGTATCTATCATAAAAATTTACTCCCCCAAAATGTAAACATCTCAATGCACCTATGCCTCCCTTCTGTGAAATGGCGTTTATACTACATATGTGTTTAATAAATGTGCATACTAAATGTTTAATGATAAGAGCCTCAACAACCCCTCTTGCTACAGTAATATAGCAGCTAATAGGCCACTGGTGGACTGCACAGTAAAAAAGAAGTACAGAATTGAGTCAACTAAATCCATAGGTCTCATTATCATGAAAGGGATAAAATATCCCACACCCAAACCAGCCCACATATGCTGCCAAAAGTCATGGCCAAATACACAGATTGAACAGAGAGAACAGCTGCATTGAGAATTATACCCTCCTTATTACACAGCTCCTCGAAGGGCCGGGTTTTAAATTCTATCCCGACTTCTTCCTTTGTCAGCACAGATAGCCACTGCTGACCACAGGCCCTGGTTGATGAATGCAACTTTTGCTAATAAAATTTATTCACTGAAGTCACACTCGCGATGGAACGTAAAGTATATTGACATCCCAATAGTCAAAGTCTACATCTTGTCCATGAACATTTTTTTTTCCTAAGCGGTTGTGACAGAAGGCATTTAGAGGCAAGCAGATGGGCTTCCTAAGACTGCAGAATGCTCTGGGGTGGTAATTTGCTGACTAGAGTTTCTTTAAAGGACTGAAATGGTTAACCCTCATACCCAGCTTTGCCTGGTTTAAAGAGCAAGGCTGGCTATGCAGAATCTAACAACTGTGGACTAGCTACACTTCCGTCTAATTCAGATAAGTGGAAACTCCAGCTCTTATATAAATGGTCACTTGGACATGGATTGCTTTCCAATCAAATCTTCATGACTTAGAGCATCGTTGATTCATCCCTACCCAAAAATATGGATGGCTCTGGTATTAGAGACTGCCACAAAAGAAACAACAAATCAGAATGTTTGGATCCTTCAGGAAAGATCCATCTTATCTATAGTATGACTAGCATCACTTTAGCTGTGGCTTGGGCTGGAAAGTACCATTTTCAGAAATACAAAATCCTTGTGTATTGACTGTGCATGTCAACCTCATCTACTGGAACCATGTGTGCTGAAGTGATAGTCTGAAGCAGAAAATCATGTGGAGATTTGTTTGTGATGTGAAAATTAAACATTTTCATAGCTTCAACTGACGCTTTTGCTTGATTCATAATTTCCAATCTGATGAAAGTTCCCAGCGCATCAGAGCCTTCAAAAGGTCAGGCCTGATGAGGTGGGAACAGCATGAAACAGGCCTGAGGACTCAGCTTTTCTGTTTTCCTTGTCTACCCAGCTCCCTTCATAGAAGCAGTTTGTGCTTGTTATTTGTGACATCATATTTTTAGACTATTGTTCAATTTGCCACCTTTTTATATATGTAGGTCTTCACTGTCCAAAGATAAAGCAAAACCACATTTAAATGCCTTTATGGTTTTTTTTTCTTCCTTTTTAAAAGTGGGATTTTTTTTCAAACTGTAGCATTTTGCCAAAGTTAAAAACTTCCATGACAGAAGTATAATTGGCATGTATATGTGCCTATATGATGAGGCATTGCATAAGCCTATATCGAAATACATGACTGTATAAAAATAAGTATTCATGGACACCCACATACATAACTATAAATGGATAATATCCATTTCCAGTTAGATAAACTTATTTACATTTGATGTCTGGCAGTAACTGACATCTGCAACAATCTAGTCAAATGGACCCATCACTTTATATGTCACAGACATTGACTACCTAATATCAATTAGATAAGTCACCTCCCTAGCTAGGATCCAGTCCCTCCTTCTCCTTAGTAATAAAGCTGTAATTTCATGTGGAGCACGAGGTACCCAGTTCAGTCTCTATTCCACAGCTTCTCTTGCCCCTACTTGTGGAGAGGTACTCAACCAATGAAATGCAAGCAAAGGTCCCAGGAGTGACCAAGAAACTACATTTAAAACATGACAGAAAACTGGAGATCACCTCTTGTTTTTTAACCTCCCTCCCTCTGCCTCCCTCTGCCTCCCTCTGTCTCCCTCTGTCTCTGCTTCTTCTCTCTCTCTCCTGAAAATAACAGCTGGGAATTCTGCAGTTATATTTTACCTTAACAATAAAAGACAACATACTCCAGGCAAGAAAGGAGAAAGACAGAAGTGATCTGGTCCTTAATAAACTTTGGGGCTGATACATTACCAACATAGAGTTTATCATTGCTACCTTTCATTAATAGGGATTTTTAAATCCTGGCTGTGGAGAAATGACTCAGTCACTAAAGTGCTTGCCACACAAGCATGAGGCCCTGAGTTCAGATCCCCACAACCCCATTGAAAAGCTGGGTACCATGACACACACCTGTAACCATGGCTCTAAAGACAGAAAATACAGCAGGAGCCTGGAAGCTCACTGTCCAGTGAACTCCGAGTTCAGGGAGACACCTTGTCTCACAAACTGAGGTAGAAAGCAATTGAAGACATTGCCCTCTGGCTTCCACACGTGTGCACACACATTCAAACACACATATGCATGCATATATACCAAAAAAAACCTCTAAACTTACTTTAAGCCGAATATATTTGTTACCTAATTCAGTATGTTTAAAGGATCTCATAGTAAGATAAAAATAGTCATTTACGAACCTATTAATAGTGAATAAACGAACAGAATTCTGATTTTTGCCTTACTAAAAGACATCTTTAAAAACACAGAATCTTTTAGATGCTGTGAGTTGGAAGGATTGTGTCTGGCAAAACCATTTCAGCCCAAGGTTAATGGGGTCCATGCTGATGAGCTCTGAACTCTAGCTGCTATGTAAATAATAACATCAGCAGAGATTTAAATCTAACATCTCTGAAATGTGTAGCAAATTGCAGATTGCCCTATGGGGTAGGTAAAATTACCTACATAAGTTTAGTGACATAGAAACTGAGTCAGCAGATCCTTGAGTAGCCTGGGGGGTGGGGGTGGGGTGCTCAGTGAATACCAAGACCAGTTAATCAAGATCTTAGTCAGCTTGCTAAGGCCACCAAAGAAAATTCTTTAGAGTCAGCATTTCAAATGTATCCCCCCACCACATCCTACAGCCAACAGTCAAAAAGTATGTGCATGTGTTTAAAGCAAAGTGCTCAGGTTTCTCACTTCTTATAGTCAGTGACTCCCTAAGATTCAAAATCCTGGCTGCGGGCTTTCTACCACTTAACCTAGCCCAAGATAGGTCCTCGTAACTCCCTCTTGAAGGGGCCGCTGTTGTCCAGACTCATGCTGGGGAGAGGGCTGGTCTGCACCAGAAACAGCTGCTTCTTCTTTAGACACCCCCTTACCCACACCACCCTGGAAGGGTAACTATTAGCTGCCATTTCTGGAGCACTTAGCATTTCGCTTCCTCCCAAGTTATCCTGGGGAGACAGAGACTACATTCTCACAGCCTCCTCCTACTCTAGATTCAAACCACCTCCGGAAACCTATCTTCCTTCTTGCTTCATTTTTCAGCGTGAGCAGGGAAATGGTTTGATGACAGAATAATAATTGATGGTTATGCTATCTGATGTCCTATAAAAGGCTTGAATTCATGGCTGCATGACTCTTTGGAAAACACCGCCTACAAAAAAAGAAAAAGAAAAGTTGAAACCGTTCCGATTTCTGTCTTTGCTGCAATGCTGATTTCCAGAGATCTGCACTGCCCACAAAGACTGATGGACAGTGTTGAAATTAGTGGACACGGAAATGTCCCTTGTCCCCTCACAGACTGTGGTTATGAATGGGACCATCTGCCTTCTCTCCTCCCTGGCCCTGCCCTCCAGCCCACTGCAGTCACTTGCCTTCAACTGGGGCATTTTGACAGAATGTTTGATGGAGGTGGCCCTGAGGCAGAGGGCTAGTTTTATTGAATCAAAACGCCATAGCTTCACTCAAGACCTTTCATCCAACCACTGTTGAAGGCCTTCCAGGCCCTCATTTACAGCAGGTGGATGGAGTGTGCTTCCCACGGCCACTTAGTGAAGCCAGGGGGCCAGGCAGGGCATTCCATAATCAAGTCCAGTGGCCGTGAAACCTCCATTTCTGCCATTTGTCACACACATATGGCTGTTTCTCAAATGGTAGTCAGGAATTGCCCTTCCAAAGGGGTTTCTGAGAAAGCAAAGTATCCACGGAATGAATCTAAAGGGAGACAAATGAGTTGCCACCCAGGGAGACATGCTCACGATCTGATCCCAGCATCTTCGAGTGATAAAGATGCCTACTTTAACAAACATTCTTTCCCACGGTCAGCCTATGTTAGAAGTCATTATAGTCCTGTATAGGCAAGTGAGAGATAAGTGAGAGATGTGTGAATAAAGACTCTGATAAAGAAAAAGTATAACATGAAGCAAAAGGAAACTCTCTTTTCCCTGTGATGAAAACCAGACCTAATGGAACTTCGGCCACCTTCCAAAGTCATCCTTCCCCAACTTCCTTCTACCATTCACAAAGCACCCAGAAATGACAGCTCCACAGGCCCAGTTAAAACCCTATTTGGAATATTCACTTTATTTCTAAGACCAAAGTTATTTTTGAACTAGATGGAGGGGCAGAAACCAGAGTTGAGGTTATTTACAGAAATTAGTTGCAGAGGAAGGGGAAAAAAAAGAACTGTGAGTCTAAATGGAGAGATTATCAGCATAGAAAGATGTGTCAGAGCCTAATAAGAGAGACAGGACATTCACAGCAGATCTGAACAGAACCATTAGCAGCACGGGGAAGAGGCTGTTTACTGTATTAAAGCTTCCTTGGCTGGTTGTATAAAAACAAAACAAAACAAAAACAGGATTGCATTGGGGCCATCACACTCTCATCTTTTCAATTACAGAGATAGAACAATCTCAGATTCCAAAGCTAACTACAAATCAAAATTGTGTTATGTTATCTGCTGAGACACAAATGGAAAATAAATACTGTTAACTGTCACCTTCCATTAGGTAACAGAAATTCAATTACATTTCAAACAAGCCTCCATGTCAACAGAATAAATCTGTTTCATAAATGAGCAGGTAACCATTTTTGATTCCAACTTCCCAACGGGAAAAAAAATCAATTTTAATCACAATTCTTCAATTTTTCCCATATGAATGTTTTGGAGTCGAGTACATCATCGGGTCTAATAAACATCGCTGTGCCGAAGGACAGGGAATGCTGAGGCTGGTGCTTTCTCCCTCGTGGAGCCTTTTAAAGCCGAGTCTGCATGTCCAGTTTAACTAAACTCTGCATTGCTCAAATGCATGTGCTCACTTTAAGATACAAATGTGGTACCAGGAAGAGGTAGCTGTACAAGGGACACTCCCGCCAAGATATAGACACAGTGAATAAGTTTAGAAGCAGACTTTCAGGGGCAAACCCCACCCTGATTCCCTTGAATTCAGAGATTGAAAAGACTTGGTCAACCAAAGGAGAAGCTCACAATTCAGAAGGCCTGTGGGGGCTCAGAGGAGACCATTCCTTCCACACAAGGACTATTTTTGGTCCCATAAGTTCCTGCTGCTCCTCAGCTTGTGTTTCAAGGGGACAAGGTTGACAAAAGGGGGGTTGTGGACTTGATTTGGATTTTAGGAACCACCAGAGGATAGGTATTTCTAACAAAGGCACCATTGCTTTGTGTGATTTGGTAAGTTGTACGTGTTATTAGAGTTAGGATCATGGGATGGAGTACTCCTCATAACTGCCCCTCACAGTTGTCCTAAGGACACTGGACTTGCTGCATGTATGGTGCACTGTTATCTGACTTAATCTCACCAGCAATCCTGTAAGGTAAATCGTTGTCTTGCCTCCAAGAGAGAATGGAATCACAAGGAAGTTAATTTACTGGCCTCAGATACACAACAGGTGTGTGGCTGTGCAGACGTTCAAAACCGGTCGTCCGGCCCCAGAAACTCTAATTATAACCCTCTCTGCTAGGCTCCCAAATTCAACTCTTCTATGCTCAGCAGTGTTTTTGTGTGTGAGCACATAATTTATCCACCTAACCAAGACAATCCTGAGGACAAAAATTAGTCCTTCTAATAATCATAAGAAATGAACAGAAGCAAACTTTAACTATCTTTGGAAAATAGGAACATGTAGTTCCTTTATCATAAGAAATATATGCATGTTATAGAGACAGCACAAAGAAGAAAGAGCTAAGAGAAAAGTCATGAGTCACTAGTTCTTAAGAAAGATTATAAAGGGCTGAAAAGCCATCCTGCTTATTTAAGCAAAAGCACTGTGTGTCAAACATTGCACCCAGCATTAAGGTTGCAGCTGACATTAAGTCAAAGTCCTGCCCAGTGGAAACTTACATCCAAATAAGTTGGGAGGCTTGACATCAACTATGTGAGACGATATGCACAAGAATAGCTTTTGATGATACTCTGACATTGTGTGTATGTGTGTACACATATGCATATACACTACATGTGTATAAACTATAGATGCATATATACATACATGCATATACACATATAAAAGGGTAACTCTCCTGTTTACCCCCTTAGTGACTATCCCCTAACCAAAAAGTAAATGACAGATGGTAGATGATAGATAGATAGATAGATAGATAGATAGATAGATAGATAGATAGATAGGATAGATAAATAGATAGAAAATAGATGATGGATAGAGAGAGAGACGGACAGACAGACAGATAATCACTTGGAATGAGGATGGTAGAAAATGCCATGACCTTAAAGTGGTATACTACTGGATTCTAATTTAACCATTTCTATTCACTATCTCTATGACATGGATACATATTAACTACTTAGTATTTACTTTTCAGTCTAAAAGATATAAGTATAATGTCTTGATTGCAACATGATAAAAGGATGCTACAGGTTACATATTTAGCATGGTGTCTGATATTGCTGAAAAGATGTTGATTATTATCATTATTGGGGTGTGGGTGTCTGGATCTTCACATCTGTTATTATACAACAGGTATACAGAGTTGACAGAGGACTTAGTTACCTGATTTGCACAACTGAACATGGCCTACAGGAGATAAGCACAGTAACAGCAAAGATCTACCCTCATTCTATGGAAGATATCTGAATGGCACCAAAAGTGGGGAATGTTGGGAGTAGGGAGAGTCCATAAGTCAAAAGAACACAACCACTAGAAGCAGATTAAGAAGTGAATAAAGATGGGCTACTTATCGAGTTGTTGACTGGGTTGCTGACTCATGCCAAAAGCCCACCAATAGAGTGAACACTGAGCATACTAGTCTCATTATCTGCAAGTTCTGAGTGATTGTCTAGACCACAGGCTAGCAAATTTGATAATAAAAGACTTGTCTATAAATATTTTAAGCATTACAGGATCTACTCTACACTGCACATTGTCTTTACAGTCAAAAGCAATTAATATATTAAAAATGAACATGGAAGTCTGACAATAAAACTTTATCAACAAAAACAAGTGGTGGGCAGATTTGGCCTGATTCAGTCAACATTGGTCAACCATTGATTTAGATCTCTGCAAAGCAATGATTGGAAGGAACCAGATGAGAAATAATAGCCACAGAAGATTCAGAAACCAAAGTTCCTTTTAAAATGTGTAGTTATTATCTTCATTTCAAATACAATATCATCTTTGGCAGTAAATACACCATTATAGGATTGAAGGCACAGAAACAGAATGGCTTTCAAAAATACAAGTATTGCCTCCATTCAGGCAGGAAATATAAGTCTATCCAAGCCTTATGAGAAAGCTCCAGAGCTCTAGAGAGAAAAGGTGTCTTAAATCGGCCAGATAAAAATAATAAAATCAACCAATATCCTAATAGTGTCTAAATGAGCATGAGACTTACTCAAACTCCCTTTATCCAGGTAGATACACTGTTATTCTGGGTCATTTCTCCTTCCAACACCTCTGCCTCCCACAGATGTCCACCAACATGGCTTTGAACATAAAGTTAGAGTAAGGAAAGGCTTTCTAGACTCCAGAAGAGTTGTAGATGATTGAACTGGTGATAAGTATGATAGAAAAATATAATTCAAAATATTCATTCAAGGAATAAAAACTTAGGGGAAAAAGATACATTGAGATTTCTATGAGTTGTGAGAATCACTATGGAGAGAATGTCATTAAGAAAAGAAAAAGAGCCGGGCGGTGGTGGTGCACACCTTTAATCCCAGCACTCGGGAGGCAGAGGCAGGCAGATCTCTGTGAGTTCCAGGCCAGCCTGGTCTACAGAGCCAGATCCAGGAAAGCTACACAGATAAACTCTGTCTCAAAAAAACGAAAAGAAAAGAAAAAAAAGGAAGGAAAAAGAATTAGACCAGAAAAATCCAGAAAGACAATTGAGGCAGCCACCCCAGTAGACCTTTGAAATAAACATCTACTGCTCTTCAGTCCTCTAAATAAACATATCTTGCTTTTGCAGAGAGGAAACTGCTTTTTCTAAACATGTGTTTAATTGCACAGTGTCAAGGAATTTGAGGCCATCGTAATATTGTGCTATGGTTTGAAATATGAAATGTCCTCCCTATAGCCTGTGTGTGTTGACACTTGGCCCCTGGCTGGCAGCTCTGGTTTAGTGTTATAGAAAATTAGAAACATGAAGTATAGGGGCCATGCCCACAGAGATGGGCCTTGTAAAGCTCTCAGTCTCCAGTTCTAGCATAGCCTTTTCCTTTCTGACTGTGACTGTGATGTGGTGAAATGAAGAAACCTGTGCACATACTCGTGACAACCTTTCTCTACTATGACAGATGGTAGCCCCGAAACCATGAGCCAAAATAAATCTTCTTTGCCTTAACTTGTTTTTCTCGGGTATTTTTCAGAGCTATGAGACAAATGACTAATGTACCCTCCTTGGATTCAAGAAGCTTTTGCTCTTCCCAAAGTTACACAAGGCAAAGCAGAAGATGAACACCATCTCATTTTGCTATTGGATGTGATCCAAAAGAACCAGGAGAGCTGAGACTGTGTAAAGCACCTAGAAGACTCAAAGGTAATAGTGCATTTTAGAAAGGCATGTTCTCTTAGCACCATAGGTATATATGAAGGAAAAAATGTCTTGATTTAGTCTCTGCAGAGGACCTGGTTCCAAAGATGAAATATGTTTGAGCTATTAATTAACAGCAACCTCCATCCCAGCTGAAACATGAGCCATCCTTCTATGTTGTCATGGTTCTTACCACTAGCCTGCTCTCCTTCTTTAATGAATACCCAAGACAGTACTATAGTGTGATATTCCATGCCTTGTATTTGCAGAGTGGGAAGGCACACAGTGCCTTGCTCCAGGCCTATGATGCCCAAGTTTCTGCTTTGTCCAACTAATAGGGGGCAAAATGATGCTCTCAAATGATTTAAAAAATACTGTTGAGATCATTGGAGGTACATTTATATTATATAAACTCTTACTTTGCTAGGTTAAAAGTTACATTTTCTTGCCTCAATTTGTGTATCAAGAATAAATATTTTTATATATAGTGTATAAGTGTTAATTATATTTTTACCATAGTGGAAAGTATAGGATTTCAATCTGTGGCTCACCATATAAAAATTGATCTTATTACAAAATGAGAGGCTGCTTGAACTTTGAAAAAAAATCACATTTCCCTGGTTGTATTCTGAAGACCTCAGAACCCAAATACAAGTCTCATGGGGTCGTGTGAGATTAGCTGGGCCATGGATCTACCACATTGCTATCAATGGATCCACTTGAAGTTCAACACAGAACTTCATTTGAAATGAAAGAGGGGAATTTACCTAATGCTTACAATATGGTCAAGTGATTGACATTTGATTCCTCATATCACATGTAGATAACAGTACCCTAAGAAGAGAGAAGTCTTCCCCAACACCATCAGCTAATTCATTACAGTATGAGCGGGAAGATCTCAAAGGGGATTATTATCAATAGAGCAAATCACAGTTCCAAAGAAAACCAAAACCAAAACCTCCCAGCATAATGTGCCAGAAGAGAGAGAAGGCTGAGTTAACAGGGTAATACATCAAAGAGGGGTGATGCCTCAGCATTCCTGTTTCCTTTCAGTCATTCTTTCAATGGCCGGCCATATCTGGGCACCTTCCACCGGAACCACAGCAACACTGAAGAAGCGCGACCCAGACAGAATCAGATTCTGCATTCATAGAGCTCAAGCTCCAAATGTGGAAGGGAAGACTGGCAAGCCAATAAATGAGCCAAATCATTACAAATACGACACACACCAGGAGGGAAATAAACAAGGTGATGAGACAGAGTAATTCTGCAGACTGATTTGAAAAGGTCACTTAAAGAGGGGAGTGTGTGAAATCTAGCAGGAAGGTGAGAAGGCATCCATACCAAGGGGCTTGGGGAAAAAAAATTCCAGGTCAAAAGGCTGGCAAAACCCCCAGGCATGAGAAGGACTGAGAACTGCTTCAGAAGCAGGAAAGGGGCAGTAGAGTGAGAAAAATGGCAAAGACAAGTTGGAGAGGTAGACAAAAATCAGATGACTGTACGGACAATGGTACAGCACTTCAAATTTACATATGAGTAGTAAATATAAATCATTCAAAGAATTCCATCCAAAGAATCACATACTGTGATTTATATTTGAAGAATACCCTACGTATGGTACAATACAAATAGTTTGAAATGGATGTGGGGTAGATTTACAGAAGACCAAGGTTAAAAGCTTTGTATTTATCAAGGAGAGAGATTAACAGTGGCCAAGGGGTAATATTAGAGATGAAGAGAAACCAACTAACTCTTTTTTTCTTTTACTTTTACTTTTATTTTATGTGTATGAGTGTTTTGCCTGCATGTATGACTGTATACAACTTGCGTGCCCGGTGCCTACAGAGGCCAGAAGAGAGCATTGGACCCCTGGAACTGGAGTTACAGACGGTTGTGAGCTGTCATGTGGGTGTTGGGAATTGAGCCCAGGTCCCCTAGAAGAGCAGTCAGAGTTCTTAACCTCTGAGTCATCTCTCCTACTTCAAAGTCAATTAATTCTAAGGATGTGGTACATGTAAATCCAACAGGATCTCCTGATAGGTCAAGGCTTAGTGAGAAATAGCAATTCTAAACTGAGAACATGGCTCAGTTTGAAGAATTCTTTCCTCGAACGCACAAAACCATGGGTGCTTTGCCTACATGAAACCTTTTCTCAAGAAATAAGTAAGTAAATAACATCTGAGTCATCATCAAGGAAGATGGTATTCCTCTTACTGGATGGAGGTAAGGAAGGACTTTCATCATAAATAGATCAAAATAAACATGTTAGGCATATTGTGTTTCAGATATGCCTGTTACATATCCAAATGGAGATGAAGAGTAGGCCATTGCCCACATATGCTGGGCACTCAAAAGAGTGTTCAGGACTGGAATCCAAACTGTGACACATGGGGCTAGAGAGATGACTCAGCAGTTAGAAGCAGTGACTGTTCTTCCAGAGCAGCAGGTTTGCTCTCCAGCATCCATATGTCAGCTCACAACCATTTGTAACTCAGTTCTCAGGGTTCCAATGCCCTCTTTTGACCTCTTTGGGCACTGCACATATATGGTGCACTTACATGTATGCAGGCAAAACACCCATACATGTGAAACAAAACCAAACAAATCTTTTTAAAAATTGTTCTATGCATGCACGTAGACCTGGTATTTTAAAACACAGGACTGAGACTTCCATCCAGGGTAGTTGAAAACACCCTATCAAGTTGACTAACCTGAGGATAACAACTATAAACTCTGGACAAAATAACACAAACAACTACATGGAAGCTCTAGAAAGTAAATAAAAGCAGGCCGATTCCAGAAAGAAATCAATACAGGATAAAAGATATTGTCACGGGTGTTTCCCATTTTTATGGCTTTAGCTGATTTAACAGAAGAGCCTATTCTTCAGGGCTGTAGAATGAAAAGGCAGCAAATCCCTGGGGACCCCACACCACCTCATCTTGGTGCTTTAGATCAGCTAAGCGGGGAAACAACTGAACTGAGATTTCAGCTGCCACCCAAAAGATGGATTTCTGTTTCGAGTTCAGCCAAATTCTTTGCCTACTAAAATGAGGAGCTCTGAGAAGATTGTGACATAGCCTGAACCCCACAACATAAAATTCTCAATGTCTGGAGTATAATTTAAAATACTTAACATACTGTGAAACTGGGGAAAATAGTACAGGATTAATAAAAATGGAATAAGATAGCAGATTTTATTCGGAGAAATTATTAGAGCTATGCTCAATGAAGGAAAAGAGAACATTTGTTGCTGGGCATTGTGGGCATCCTTCAAAAGTTCTGGGTTTCAGACAACAGAGTTAAACCCTAACTGGGACTGAGACATAGAGGGTAACCCTGTCAGAGATGAATATCATCAAAATGTACATATAAGAAATTGTCATAATAAATGCATTGTTATATATAATCAACATCTGCTAATAAAAACATTTAGAAAAGAAAATATGAATGCAATGAATGACTCTAAAGGATCTATCACCAGAAAAAATTAACACTAAAATATGTTTAAAAAAAAAAACCAAGCAGAATTCTGAGTTGGGACTGGAGGATGAATATGATCAAAATGCATTTATGAAATTCTCAAGGAACTAATTTTTTTAAGAATGGCATTAAATAAAAACAAAGTAGGGGGTGAGACCATAAGGGAACAGGATGGTTGAGCTGGAACAGGGACGGAGTGGGAGAGCAATGAAAGAGATACCATGATAGAGGGAGACATCATGGGGATAGGGAGAAACCAGGTGCTAGGGAAGTTCCCAGGAATCCACAAGGATGACCCCAGCTTAGACTACTAATAATAGTGGAGGGGGTGTCTGAGCTGGCTTACTCAGGTAATCAGATTGGTGAATACCCTAACTGTCATCATAGAACCTTCTTCCAGTAACTGATGGAAGCAGATGCAGAGATCCACAACCAAGCATCAGGATGAGCTCCAGGAGTCCAGTAGAAGAGAGGGAGGAGGGATTCTATGAGCAAGAGGGGGGTTCAAGACCATGACTGGGAAATCTACAGAGACAACCAAACCAAGCTCATGGGAACTCATGAACTTCAGACCATAGCTGTGGAGCCTGCATGGGACTGGACTAGACCCTCTGCATAAGTGAGACAATTAGTAGCTTGGTCTGTTTAAGGGCCCCCGGCAGTGGGATCAGAATCTATACCTGGTGCATGAACTGGCTTGTTGGACCCCATTACCTATGGTGGGACACCTTGCACAGTCTTGATGCAGTGGGGAGGGGCTTGATCCTGCCTCAACTGAATGTACCAGGCTTTGTTGACTCCCCTTGCCTTTTCAGAGAAGGGGATGAGGGTGGGTTGGGGGGTAAGGCTGGGAGGGAGCTGGAGGAGGGATGAGAGGGGGATCTGTGGTTGGTATGTAAAATGAATAAAAAGTTTC